>NC_082355.1:0-373750 GCF_027477595.1 Haemorhous mexicanus
AACCCTAACCCTAACCCTAACCCTAACCCTAACCCTAACCCTAACCCTAACCCTAACCCTAACCCTAACCCTAACCCTAACCCTAACCCTAACCCTAACCCTAACCCTAACCCTAACCCTAACCCTAACCCTAACCCTAACCCTAACCCTAACCCTAACCCTAACCCTAACCCTAACCCTAACCCTAACCCTAACCCTAACCCTAACCCTAACCCTAACCCTAACCCTAACCCTAACCCTAACCCTAACCCTAACCCTAACCCTAACCCTAACCCTAACCCTAACCCTAACCCTAACCCTAACCCTAACCCTAACCCTAACCCTAACCCTAACCCTAACCCTAACCCTAACCCTAACCCTAACCCTAACCCTAACCCTAACCCTAACCCTAACCCTAACCCTAACCCTAACCCTAACCCTAACCCTAACCCTAACCCTAACCCTAACCCTAACCCTAACCCTAACCCTAACCCTAACCCTAACCCTAACCCTAACCCTAACCCTAACCCTAACCCTAACCCTAACCCTAACCCTAACCCTAACCCTAACCCTAACCCTAACCCTAACCCTAACCCTAACCCTAACCCTAACCCTAACCCTAACCCTAACCCTAACCCTAACCCTAACCCTAACCCTAACCCTAACCCTAACCCTAACCCTAACCCTAACCCTAACCCTAACCCTAACCCTAACCCTAACCCTAACCCTAACCCTAACCCTAACCCTAACCCTAACCCTAACCCTAACCCTAACCCTAACCCTAACCCTAACCCTAACCCTAACCCTAACCCTAACCCTAACCCTAACCCTAACCCTAACCCTAACCCTAACCCTAACCCTAACCCTAACCCTAACCCTAACCCTAACCCTAACCCTAACCCTAACCCTAACCCTAACCCTAACCCTAACCCTAACCCTAACCCTAACCCTAACCCTAACCCTAACCCTAACCCTAACCCTAACCCTAACCCTAACCCTAACCCTAACCCTAACCCTAACCCTAACCCTAACCCTAACCCTAACCCTAACCCTAACCCTAACCCTAACCCTAACCCTAACCCTAACCCTAACCCTAACCCTAACCCTAACCCTAACCCTAACCCTAACCCTAACCCTAACCCTAACCCTAACCCTAACCCTAACCCTAACCCTAACCCTAACCCTAACCCTAACCCTAACCCTAACCCTAACCCTAACCCTAACCCTAACCCTAACCCTAACCCTAACCCTAACCCTAACCCTAACCCTAACCCTAACCCTAACCCTAACCCTAACCCTAACCCTAACCCTAACCCTAACCCTAACCCTAACCCTAACCCTAACCCTAACCCTAACCCTAACCCTAACCCTAACCCTAACCCTAACCCTAACCCTAACCCTAACCCTAACCCTAACCCTAACCCTAACCCTAACCCTAACCCTAACCCTAACCCTAACCCTAACCCTAACCCTAACCCTAACCCTAACCCTAACCCTAACCCTAACCCTAACCCTAACCCTAACCCTAACCCTAACCCTAACCCTAACCCTAACCCTAACCCTAACCCTAACCCTAACCCTAACCCTAACCCTAACCCTAACCCTAACCCTAACCCTAACCCTAACCCTAACCCTAACCCTAACCCTAACCCTAACCCTAACCCTAACCCTAACCCTAACCCTAACCCTAACCCTAACCCTAACCCTAACCCTAACCCTAACCCTAACCCTAACCCTAACCCTAACCCTAACCCTAACCCTAACCCTAACCCTAACCCTAACCCTAACCCTAACCCTAACCCTAACCCTAACCCTAACCCTAACCCTAACCCTAACCCTAACCCTAACCCTAACCCTAACCCTAACCCTAACCCTAACCCTAACCCTAACCCTAACCCTAACCCTAACCCTAACCCTAACCCTAACCCTAACCCTAACCCTAACCCTAACCCTAACCCTAACCCTAACCCTAACCCTAACCCTAACCCTAACCCTAACCCTAACCCTAACCCTAACCCTAACCCTAACCCTAACCCTAACCCGAACCCTAACCCTAACCCTAACCCTAACCCTAACCCTAACCCTAACCCTAACCCTAACCCTAACCCTAACCCTAACCCTAACCCTAACCCTAACCCTAACCCTAACCCTAACCCTAACCCTAACCCTAACCCTAACCCTAACCCTAACCCTAACCCTAACCCTAACCCTAACCCTAACCCTAACCCTAACCCTAACCCTAACCCTAACCCTAACCCTAACCCTAACCCTAACCCTAACCCTAACCCTAACCCTAACCCTAACCCTAACCCTAACCCTAACCCTAACCCTAACCCTAACCCTAACCCTAACCCTAACCCTAACCCTAACCCTAACCCTAACCCTAACCCTAACCCTAACCCTAACCCTAACCCTAACCCTAACCCTAACCCTAACCCTAACCCTAACCCTAACCCTAACCCTAACCCTAACCCTAACCCTAACCCTAACCCTAACCCTAACCCTAACCCTAACCCTAACCCTAACCCTAACCCTAACCCTAACCCTAACCCTAACCCTAACCCTAACCCTAACCCTAACCCTAACCCTAACCCTAACCCTAACCCTAACCCTAACCCTAACCCTAACCCTAACCCTAACCCTAACCCTAACCCTAACCCTAACCCTAACCCTAACCCTAACCCTAACCCTAACCCTAACCCTAACCCTAACCCTAACCCTAACCCTAACCCTAACCCTAACCCTAACCCTAACCCTAACCCTAACCCTAACCCTAACCCTAACCCTAACCCTAACCCTAACCCTAACCCTAACCCTAACCCTAACCCTAACCCTAACCCTAACCC
This sequence comes from Haemorhous mexicanus, assembly GCF_027477595.1. NCBI lineage: Eukaryota > Metazoa > Chordata > Aves > Passeriformes > Fringillidae > Haemorhous > Haemorhous mexicanus. The sequence continues at coordinate 2,826 of NC_082355.1, forward strand.
TAACCCTAACCCTAACCCTAACCCTAACCCTAACCCTAACCCTAACCCTAACCCTAACCCTAACCCTAACCCTAACCCTAACCCTAACCCTAACCCTAACCCTAACCCTAACCCTAACCCTAACCCTAACCCTAACCCTAACCCTAACCCTAACCCTAACCCTAACCCTAACCCTAACCCTAACCCTAACCCTAACCCTAACCCTAACCCTAACCCTAACCCTAACCCTAACCCTAACCCTAACCCTAACCCTAACCCTAACCCTAACCCTAACCCTAACCCTAACCCTAACCCTAACCCTAACCCTAACCCTAACCCTAACCCTAACCCTAACCCTAACCCTAACCCTAACCCTAACCCTAACCCTAACCCTAACCCTAACCCTAACCCTAACCCTAACCCTAACCCTAACCCTAACCCTAACCCTAACCCTAACCCTAACCCTAACCCTAACCCTAACCCTAACCCTAACCCTAACCCTAACCCTAACCCTAACCCTAACCCTAACCCTAACCCTAACCCTAACCCTAACCCTAACCCTAACCCTAACCCTAACCCTAACCCTAACCCTAACCCTAACCCTAACCCTAACCCTAACCCTAACCCTAACCCTAACCCTAACCCTAACCCTAACCCTAACCCTAACCCTAACCCTAACCCTAACCCTAACCCTAACCCTAACCCTAACCCTAACCCTAACCCTAACCCTAACCCTAACCCTAACCCTAACCCTAACCCTAACCCTAACCCTAACCCTAACCCTAACCCTAACCCTAACCCTAACCCTAACCCTAACCCTAACCCTAACCCTAACCCTAACCCTAACCCTAACCCTAACCCTAACCCTAACCCTAACCCTAACCCTAACCCTAACCCTAACCCTAACCCTAACCCTAACCCTAACCCTAACCCTAACCCTAACCCTAACCCTAACCCTAACCCTAACCCTAACCCTAACCCTAACCCTAACCCTAACCCTAACCCTAACCCTAACCCTAACCCTAACCCTAACCCTAACCCTAACCCTAACCCTAACCCTAACCCTAACCCTAACCCTAACCCTAACCCTAACCCTAACCCTAACCCTAACCCTAACCCTAACCCTAACCCTAACCCTAACCCTAACCCTAACCCTAACCCTAACCCTAACCCTAACCCTAACCCTAACCCTAACCCTAACCCTAACCCTAACCCTAACCCTAACCCTAACCCTAACCCTAACCCTAACCCTAACCCTAACCCTAACCCTAACCCTAACCCTAACCCTAACCCTAACCCTAACCCTAACCCTAACCCTAACCCTAACCCTAACCCTAACCCTAACCCTAACCCTAACCCTAACCCTAACCCTAACCCTAACCCTAACCCTAACCCTAACCCTAACCCTAACCCTAACCCTAACCCTAACCCTAACCCTAACCCTAACCCTAACCCTAACCCTAACCCTAACCCTAACCCTAACCCTAACCCTAACCCTAACCCTAACCCTAACCCTAACCCTAACCCTAACCCTAACCCTAACCCTAACCCTAACCCTAACCCTAACCCTAACCCTAACCCTAACCCTAACCCTAACCCTAACCCTAACCCTAACCCTAACCCTAACCCTAACCCTAACCCTAACCCTAACCCTAACCCTAACCCTAACCCTAACCCTAACCCTAACCCTAACCCTAACCCTAACCCTAACCCTAACCCTAACCCTAACCCTAACCCTAACCCTAACCCTAACCCTAACCCTAACCCTAACCCTAACCCTAACCCTAACCCTAACCCTAACCCTAACCCTAACCCTAACCCTAACCCTAACCCTAACCCTAACCCTAACCCTAACCCTAACCCTAACCCTAACCCTAACCCTAACCCTAACCCTAACCCTAACCCTAACCCTAACCCTAACCCTAACCCTAACCCTAACCCTAACCCTAACCCTAACCCTAACCCTAACCCTAACCCTAACCCTAACCCTAACCCTAACCCTAACCCTAACCCTAACCCTAACCCTAACCCTAACCCTAACCCTAACCCTAACCCTAACCCTAACCCTAACCCTAACCCTAACCCTAACCCTAACCCTAACCCTAACCCTAACCCTAACCCTAACCCTAACCCTAACCCTAACCCTAACCCTAACCCTAACCCTAACCCTAACCCTAACCCTAACCCTAACCCTAACCCTAACCCTAACCCTAACCCTAACCCTAACCCTAACCCTAACCCTAACCCTAACCCTAACCCTAACCCTAACCCTAACCCTAACCCTAACCCTAACCCTAACCCTAACCCTAACCCTAACCCTAACCCTAACCCTAACCCTAACCCTAACCCTAACCCTAACCCTAACCCTAACCCTAACCCTAACCCTAACCCTAACCCTAACCCTAACCCTAACCCTAACCCTAACCCTAACCCTAACCCTAACCCTAACCCTAACCCTAACCCTAACCCTAACCCTAACCCTAACCCTAACCCTAACCCTAACCCTAACCCTAACCCTAACCCTAACCCTAACCCTAACCCTAACCCTAACCCTAACCCTAACCCTAACCCTAACCCTAACCCTAACCCTAACCCTAACCCTAACCCTAACCCTAACCCTAACCCTAACCCTAACCCTAACCCTAACCCTAACCCTAACCCTAACCCTAACCCTAACCCTAACCCTAACCCTAACCCTAACCCTAACCCTAACCCTAACCCTAACCCTAACCCTAACCCTAACCCTAACCCTAACCCTAACCCTAACCCTAACCCTAACCCTAACCCTAACCCTAACCCTAACCCTAACCCTAACCCTAACCCTAACCCTAACCCTAACCCTAACCCTAACCCTAACCCTAACCCTAACCCTAACCCTAACCCTAACCCTAACCCTAACCCTAACCCTAACCCTAACCCTAACCCTAACCCTAACCCTAACCCTAACCCTAACCCTAACCCTAACCCTAACCCTAACCCTAACCCTAACCCTAACCCTAACCCTAACCCTAACCCTAACCCTAACCCTAACCCTAACGTGCAACCTAACCCTAACCCTAACCCTAACCCTAACCCTAACGTGCAACCTAACCCTAACCCTAACCCTAACCCTAACGTGCAACCTAACCCTAACCCTAGCGTGCACTGTAACCCTAACGTGCACTGTAACCCTAATGTGCACCCTAACCGTAACGTGTGCATATTGCTCCTGCATGTAGCTCCAAGTGTACACCCTAGCCCCTGGCAGCTGTGGGGCGGGTGCTTGGGCCCTGGGCCTGGGCACTGGCATCTGTGGCCTTGGCCCCAGCTGTACCCACCAATCATGGTGTGCGGGTGTGGTTTTGGGTGTGGGCTTGTGGTCTTACCTGTAGGCCTTCAAATTGTACGCTGTAATGACTTTGAAACCGTTAAAATCGTCGTGGATAGGTGTCTCCCTCTAATTTCCGGGTGGCATCCAACATGGCGGCGCCCATGCCGTCACGTGGTGCCGGAAGAAGATGGCGGCGCCCGTGCCGGAAGAAGATGGCGGCGCCCGTGCCGGAAGAAGATGGCGGCGCCCGTGCCGGAAGAAGATGGCGGCGCCCGTGCCGTCACGTGGTGCCGGAAGAAGATGGCGGCGCCCGTGCCGGAAGAAGATGGCGGCGCCCGTGCCGGAAGAAGATGGCGCCGCCCGTGCCGGAAGAAGATGGCGGCGCCCGTGCCGGAAGAAGATGGCGCCGCCCGTGCCGGAAGAAGATGGCGGCGCCCGTGCCGGAAGAAGATGGCGCCGCCCGTGCCGGAAGAAGATGGCGGCGCCCATGCCGTCACGTGGTGCCGGAAGAAGATGGCGGCGCCCATGCCGTCACGTGGAGCCGGAAGAATATGGCGGCGCCCATGCCGTCACGTGGTGCCGGAGCAAAATGGCGGCGTCCGGGACCGGCTTTTTTTTTTTCGCTTTTCGGCGCTTTTTTGCTGGACCGGCTCCGGTTCCCGGTGCTGGTTGGGGTGTTGCGGTACTCTCGTGCGGCCTGGGGTTGCGGGGGTTTGTTTTTTTTTGGGCGTGGGGGCCCTCACGTGGTGCCGGAAGAAGATGGCGGCGCCCATGCCGTCACGTGGTGCCGGAAGAAGATGGCGGCGCCCGTGCCGGCACGTGGTGCCGGAAGAATATGGCGGCGCCCATGCCGGCACGCGGTGCCGGAGCAAAATGGCGGCGTTCGGGACCGGGGTTTTTTTTTTCGCTTTTCGGCGCTTTTTTGCTGGACTGGCTCCGGTTCCCGGTGCTGGTTGGGGTGTTGCGGTACTGTCGTGCGGCCTGGGGTTGCGGGGGTTTGTTTTTTTGGGCGAGCGGGCCCTTACGGCGTGCCGGAGCAAAATGGCGGCGCCCATGCCGTCACGTGATCGGTCACGAAGACGGCGGCGTTCGGGGTTGGGGTTTTTTTTTTTCGCTTTTCGGCGCTTTTTTGCTGGACTGGCTACGGTTCCCGGTGCTGGTTGGGGTGTTGTGGTACTGTCGTGCGGCCTGGGGTTGCGGGGGTTTGTTTTTTTGGGCGTGCGGTTTGTGTCGGGATTTTGGTCGGGCATCTGCCCGGTCATCTGCGTCTTGGGGGTCCTTTCTGGGGGCGTGTCGCTCTGCTGACGTCACCGTCGCTGTTGTGTGTGTAGTGCGCCGAGCGCGTCGGCAGGTGGCGCTGTTCCTGCGCGTCGCTATGTGTTACGGCACCGGGCGCTGTGTGCGCAGCGCGTTCTGTCGGGCAGCAGCGGCCCGTGCTTGGGCTCACAGGGGGCTGTGTCTGGGGTGGGGTTTGGCGTTAGGGGATGGTGGTTATTGTGGACTGGTACCAGGTGGGGTATGGATTATGGGTCCGTATAGGGTATATAGGTAAAAAGAATAAAAACTATATGTCTGGTGCAGCAGTAGAAAATTTCAGGCTCCCCGGGAGTAAAAGGGTGTCTTTTTTTTTTTTTTTATATATTTTTTCTTTTATTCCCGGGGAGCCTGAAATTTTCTACTGCTGCATTTGTAATCTAAAGCTAGAAAGGAAGACAAAACTTAGAGAAGGGAGAGAGAGAAAAGGAAAGAGAGAGAGGGACAAGAGAGAAAAGAACAGAGAGAGAGGAGAGGAGAGAGAGGAGAGGGAAAAGAACAGAGAGAGAGAGGAGAGGGAAAAGAACAGAGAGAGAGAAGGGAGAAATGAACAGAGAGAGAGAGGAGAGGGAAAAGAACAGAGAGAGAGAGAGAGGAGAGGGAAAAGAACAGAGAGAGAAGGGAGAAATGAACAGAGAGAGAGAAGGGAGAAATGAACAGAGAGAGAGAGGAGAGGGAAAAGAACAGAGAGAGAGAGAGAGGAGAGGGAAAAAAACAGAGAGAGAAGGGAGAAATGAACAGAGAGAGAGGAGAGAGAAAAGAACAGAGAGAGAGAGGAGAGAGAAAAGAACAGAGAGAGAGAGGAGAGGGAAAAGAACACAAAGAGGTAGAAAAGAAAGGTAGAGAGGGAGGGAGGTAGAGAGAGAGAGAAGAGGTAGAGAGAGAGAAAACAGAGGTAGAGAGAGAATAGAGAAAAGAAAAGCGTGAGTAAAAGAGAGGGAGAGAGAAAAAAGATTGAAGGAAGGGAGGAGAAGGAAAAGAAAGAGGAGAGGGAGAAACTAAAGGAGAGGAGTTAGGAGTTAGAATGAAAATAAAAAGGAAAGGGAGAGAATGAAGGAGAAGAGGAGTTAGAAGGGAAAGTGGTTAGGGTTAGAGTTGAAGTGAAGACTTGGGCTAGGGTGAAAAACAAAAAGAGTACGAGCAAAAAAGACAAACCGAGTAAAAAGAGAACACGGAGCGGAAAAGAAGGGAGAACAGTTAAGGTTTAGAGGGAAGAGAAATAAGGTGCAAATTATAGACAACAGACAGAAAAATGAATACAGTCAGAGACAAATAGGGAAATGGACAAACAGAAGAAAGAAAGCATATGGAAACAGTTACAGAGGCAGAGGCACAGAGCTAAAAAGGGTGAGAAACAGAAACAAAAGGTTAGAGACAGATGGAAATTAAATCAAGTCAGAAATAGAAAAGTGAAGTGAGGAGCAAAAGGAAGAAATACAGTGGAAAAGAAAAAGACAAAACCACACCGAAAGGAGGGAGGGGCCAGGGTGGGGGTAGGGGTTGTCTTTATTAGGGTTGATTCAACTTTATTAACTGAATATTTTTATTTACACTTCAGCAAAATACATGGAAACGGTCTATACAAATGCAAGCACAGATACAATCTATAGACACACTGGTAAAAGTCTAATTTACATACAGAGCAATACGGGGAAATGCAGCAGCTGATGCCAAGACGAGCAATACAGAGCAATACAGAGCAATACAGAGCAATACAGAGCAATACAGAGCAATACAGAGCAATACAGAGCAATACAGAGCAATACAGAGCAATACAGAGCAATACAGAGCAATACAGAGCAATACAGAGCAATACAGAGCAATACAGAGCAATACAGAGCAATACAGAGCAATACAGAGCAATACACTATGATAACCTTTTTCATATTTTCATTACAGGTTGATTTATTGTTACAGGAAACCCAAAACAACAAAAGCACATTGAAAACAATGCTCATCTACCATTAACACCCCCTTCCAACACAAAATCACCATCACTCTGAGCACAACTGCTAAATTACACACTGGCAATTTTTGGTCCTCAGGAACACGGTTCCCGGGAGCCTCCAAAAAATCCTCCTGCCTGACGAAAACCCCGGTCCCTGGACGGTCCGCGCCCAAACTTTGGCGATGAACGTCGCCTCGCAGACCGGCCGGGACCGAGGAAAAAAAAAACCCAGCCGGGGGGGAAAAAAAAAAAAACCCCCCGGCTGGGGATTTTTTATTCTAAATTTAAAAATGAGTTGAAAAACCTGAAAGGCAAAAGCCATACAAGGTGTTAGAAACCTTCAACACACACGCTTCCTTCAGCTTACACACAAACCCACCCTCGCTCACACCTCAACAGCTCTGCTAACCCCTGGCACTCATTCACAGCACTCCTCGGGAACACGGTTCCCGGGAGCCTCCAAAAAATCCTCCTGCCTGACGAAAACCCCGGTCCCTGGACGGTCCGCGCCCAAACTTTGGCGATGAACGTCGCCTCGCAGACCGGCCGGGACCGAGGAAAAAAAAACCCAGCCGGGGGGGAAAAAAAAAAAAACCCCCCGGCTGGGGATTTTTTATTCTAAATTTAAAAATGAGTTGAAAAACCTGAAAGGCAAAAGCCATACAAGGTGTTAGAAACCTTCAACACACACGCTTCCTTCAGCTTACACACAAACCCACCCTCGCTCACACCTCAACAGCTCTGCTAACCCCTGGCACTCATTCACAGCACTCCTTGGGAACATGGTTCCCGGGAGCCTCCAAAAAATCCTCCTGCCTGACGAAAACCCCGGTCCCTGGACGGTCCGCGCCCAAACTTTGGCGATGAACGTCGCCTCGCAGACCGGCCGGGACCGAGGAAAAAAAAACCCAGCCGGGGGGAAAAAAAAAAAACCCCCCGGCTGGGGATTTTTTATTCTAAATTTAAAAATGAGTTGAAAAACCTGAAAGGCAAAAGCCATACAAGGTGTTAGAAACCTTCAACACACACACACGCTTCCTTCAGCTTACACACAAACCCACGCTCACTCACACGTTAAATCCCTCTGCTAACCCCCGACACTCATTCGTAGCGCTCTTCAGGAACATGGTTCCCAGGAGCCTCCAAAAAACAATCCTCCTGCCTGACAAAAACCCCGGCCCCTGGACGGTCCGCGCCCAAACTCTGGCGATGAACGTCGCCTCGCGGACCGACCGGGACCGAGGAAAAAAAAACCCAGCCGGGGGGGAAAAAAAAAAACCCCCCGGCTGGGGATTTTTTATTCTAAATTTAAAAATGAGTTGAAAAACCTGAAAAGCAAAAGGTCATACACACAAGGTTAGTTCCGGTCAGCATGCGCTCACACGTGCAGAGACGAGCAGACACAGACAGCCACGTGCTCTCACACGCTTCTGACTTGGATGCTCACTGCGGCCCTTACTTGAAACGCTGGAGAACATGCTTCGACGCATCTTCTGGCTGCTGCTCCTTGATGTCAAATGGTAGATTCTGGGGAGAAATCGGTAGCCTCGGGGACCTGCGAGACGAGAGGAAGTGGTCAATGAGGGGCTGACAGCTAGGACTTGTCCCCGCTCCGGACCAATAAAATTTCTACCCAAAATCCCATAGAAGACAGATGAGCGGTAAAGTTTTTTTAACTGTTCTACCTAGCTGTGACTAAGTGCCAGGGCAGGGCAGCTCCAATCGTAACAGGTACAAAATAAGTAAACACGATATAAGCCGACGCGTACAGTGCAAGCGTACATATGGTGTAAGTACAGACACTAAGTACATACACTATAAGCCAACGTAATTACAGACAATGTAGGCCAACGTAGGTACATACAAGTACATACACTGTAAGCCAACATAGGTACAGACACTGTAAGCCAACATAGGTACAGACACTGTAAGCCAACACAGGTACAGACACTGTAAGTACAGACACTATAAGCCAACATAGGTACAGACACTATAAGTACAGACACTATAAGCCAACATAGGTACAGACACTATAAGTACAGACACTATAAGCCAACATAGGTACAGACACTATAAGTACAGACACTATAAGTACAGACACTATAAGTACAGACACTATAAGTACAGACACTATAAGTACAGACACTATAAGTACAGACACTATAAGTACAGACACTATAAGCCAACATAGGTACAGACACTATAAGCCAACATAGGTACAGACACTATAAGTACAGACACTATAAGCCAACATAGGTACAGACACTATAAGTACAGACACTATAAGTACAGACACTATAAGCCAACATAGGTACAGACACTATAAGCCAACATAGGTACAGACACTATAAGCCAACATAGGTACAGACACTATAAGCCAACATAGGTACAGACACTATAAGTACAGACACTATAAGCACAGACACTATAAGCCAACATAGGTACAGACACTATAAGTACAGACACTATAAGCCAACATAGGTACAGCCAACATAGGTACAGCCAACATAGGTACAGCCAACATAGGTACAGCCAACATAGGTACAGCCAACATAGGTACAGCCAACATAGGTACAGCCAACATAGGTACAGACACTATAAGCCAACATAGGTACAGCCAACATAGGTACAGACACTATAAGTACATACACTATAAGCCAACATAGGTACAGCCAACATAGGTACAGACACTATAAGCCAACACAGGTACAGACACTATAAGTACAGACACTATAAGCCAACATAGGTACATGCCAACATAGGTACAGACACTGTAAGTACAGACACTATAAGCCAACATAGGTACAGACACTGTAAGTACAGACACTATAAGCCAACATAGGTACAGCCAACATAGGTACAGACACTATAAGTACATACACTATAAGCCAACATAGGTACAGCCAACATAGGTACAGACACTATAAGTACATACACTATAAGCCAACATAGGTACAGCCAACATAGGTACAGACACTATAAGTACAGACACTATAAGCCAACATAGGTACAGCCAACATAGGTACAGACACTATAAGTACAGACACTATAAGCCAACATAGGTACAGACACTATAAGTACAGACACTATAAGCCAACATAGGTACAGCCAACATAGGTACAGACACTATAAGTACAGACACTATAAGCCAACATAGGTACAGACACTATAAGTACAGACACTATAAGTACAGACACTATAAGCCAACATAGGTACAGACACTATAAGTACAGACACTATAAGCCAACATAGGTACAGACACTATAAGTACAGACACTATAAGCCAACATAGGTACAGACACTATAAGTACAGACACTATAAGTACAGACACTATAAGCCAACATAGGTACAGACACTATAAGTACAGACACTATAAGCCAACATAGGTACAGACACTATAAGCCAACATAGGTACAGACACTATAAGCCAACATAGGTACAGACACTATAAGCCAACATAGGTACAGACACTATAAGTACAGACACTATAAGCCAACATAGGTACAGACACTATAAGTACAGACACTATAGGTACAGACACTATAAGCCAACATAGGTACAGACACTATAAGCCAACATAGGTACAGACACTATAAGTACAGACACTATAAGCCAACATAGGTACAGACACTATAAGCCAACATAGGTACAGACACTATAAGTACAGACACTATAAGCCAACATAGGTACAGACACTGTAAGTACAGACACTATAAGCCAACATAGGTACAGACACTGTAAGTACAGACACTATAAGCCAACATAGGTACAGACACTGTAAGTACAGACACTATAAGCCAACATAGGTACAGACACTGTAAGTACAGACACTATAAGCCAACATAGGTACAGCCACTGTAAGTACAGACACTATAAGCCAACATAGGTACAGCCAACATAGGTACAGACACTATAAGTACATACACTATAAGCCAACATAGGTACAGCCAACATAGGTACAGACACTATAAGCCAACACAGGTACAGACACTATAAGCCAACACAGGTACAGACACTATAAGTACAGACACTATAAGCCAACATAGGTACAGCCAACATAGGTACAGACACTATAAGCCAGCATAGGTACAGACACTATAAGCCAACATAGGTACAGACACTATAAGTACAGACACTATAAGCCAACATAGGTACAGACACTATAAGCCAACATAGGGACAGCCAACATAGGTACAGACACTATAAGCCAACATAGGTACAGACACTATAAGTACAGACACTATAAGCCAACATAGGTACAGACACTAAAGGTACAGACACTACAAGCCAACATAATTACAGACAATATAAGCCAACATAGGTACAGACAATATAAGTACATACACTACAAGCCAACATAATTACAGACAATATAAGCCAACATAGGTATAGACAATATAAGTACATACACTACAAGCCAACATAATTACAGACAATATAAGCCAACATAGGTACAGACAATATAAGTACATACACTATAAGCCAACATAGGTACAGACAATATAGAGTACATACACTATAAGCCAAAAAAATTACAGACAATATAGAGTACATACAATATAAGCCAACGCAGGTAGATACAGTATAAGTACACAGAGTATAAGCCAACACAGGTAGATAAGGTATAAGCCAGGACTTGACATAACTCTCTGAAAGATTAATTCTTGAGCCCTATACCCTTTGAGAAGATGGAAACTACAGAACTACTGCAGTCACATGAAAAGGGTGTAAGACACTCCCTCTAAAAGTCCAAGAGAATGGCATGGAAGAAAAGGCACTACCAAAGCCGGTAGTGAGAAGGAAGATGGATGAGGACATCTTGTGTAATCCTTCCTGTCTCAAAGAGTAAAGATGTAAAGATGGCGGAATAAGTGAAGGAATGTGTGTAAAATACGGCTGATATGGCACAAAATAGTGCCCGTAAAGAGTTGAGATGGAACAAAGGCCTATGACGTGGAAGACAGTGGACACGGATGACATAACACAGACACGGATGACATAACACAGACACGGATGACATAACACAGACGAGACGAGTGGAAACCGCCTGGCGCTTTCACCTTATGGACCCGAGATTCCTAGCGCAAGATGAGCCGGGGGCTGATGATGCCAAAGGAAGGAAAGCCCTATAACGATAGGATGTAATGATGAAATGTAACTCGTTAAAAGAAGTTAGTGCCAAAGCAGTTAAGAGGATGCTCGAGAGGCTCGGTGGGCCTAGAGAAGGAAGTGGAGACCGCCGGTTGACGGTGGCCGTAGCTCCGGACCTGAAGGCGAGCTCCTCGGGTGAAAGATCTGTGACGATGTCGAGTTGAAGAAGGCTGATGACTCTGTTTACGACAATGTGGAGAGGGGTCGGAACTGCCCTGCCCGGCAAAGGCTCTGGTGAGGCTGAGGAGAAACCCTCTCCCTTTACTTCCAGAGAGCTTGTCCCACTACAGACCTCTGTGCTAAGCTGACATCAAATTGCCCCCTGTGATAGTAAAGGTTTTTCCCCTTCTCCCAACTACTGGCCCCGACACTTAGCTTTTGGAAAACGGGCGGACGAATTCCATCGTCGGTTGGACGTGGACGTCGAGACGTTCTCCGCGTGTGCTTCGGTGCTGCCGTTTGCAAACTTTGGCTACCAATCTCCACGGGGTGCCTAAGACAAAACAGAAAAGGTGACTATTGCCCTCAAAAGGAGTAATCCCCAGGACTCCTCCCCACCGCTGCCCCAGATCACCTCAAATCTTGATTTGACTCCGGAAGCTGCCCAGAAGACGCCTGCAAAAAGAGAAGGTACACGCTTAGCATGCTGCTGCTTAAAACTCACCTATGAGTCACCCCGCCTAAACACCGACTCACCTGCTCTCGTCTGTTCCTTGGCATGCCTAGGGCAGCGACAGCACCTGCAAAGAAACGAAGCAGAAAAGCATGCTGAGATACTGTGAAAACCCAACCTCCCTAATCTGACAAGTATGCCACACCGATACCTTAATCTTACACCCACCTGGCATGGGCGTGCTTGGCCATGATAGATAGCAAGTGGACCACCTAAAAAAAAAAAAATTGTAGAAACTTAGAGCCACCCCAGAAACTGAGACCTCAGCAATAACAACTGCCTCTGTACTCTACTCAACGCTCACCTTGCCCACTCAGCCTTGACTGCTGCGCCCTGCCTTGACTTCCTGAAAGGAAAGACAAAGAACAGGGCTGTAACAGAGTCACCATTTATGCTTCCCCTGCAGGCACAAGCAGTGACTGACCTGCTCGGGGGAAACGCCTCACCCGGGATGGGGTGCTCTGCCATGGATTTTATCCTTCTGCATCTGAAAAAAAAGTTAGGACAAAAGTCAAACTGTTGCAGGATAAATTAAGAGCGCCAGATATCTTGTGTCTGTCTACAAATCCCATCTAGAGTCCAACAACACCCCACATTACAAACTTCAAGGCCCCGGGACTTCTCCTACTGCACCAGGCTGTGCGGCAGGGCAGAGCGGCTCCGACACAAATATGTGCAGACACCCGTGACACGGGACGGGACGTGACAAACAAGGGGGACACGACACAGACAGACATCTCTTGGCAAGGGAAATGACTGCAAGGACCGAGAGAATGCAAAATGAGATGACCGAGGTGGGACCGATGGAGAGCTGATGAGGCTCAGAGAACACTGGAGGAAGAAAATGCTAACTGAATGATTTATTCCAAGAACCGCAAAGACGGACGCCCGAGAATCCTACGGTCACAATCCTCTGCCTAACCTCGCATTCTGACAAGTCCTAACCTGCCATAAGGGATCTTTGTGGGGCGCAGCTGTCCATACAGCTCGGAACAAGACCTGAGAAGACACCTGACTGGATGCTTCTAAAGAGACATGCGAGTCTGATGGCAGTCTGAGCTCCCAAGTCAGAAGTTCTAAGGCATTGGTGCCAGAATAAAGAACGCAGATCACAGATGCCAAGAGTGGTTTCTGATCGGCCCCTCAAAGGCCTGAGGTAAAAGACATGACATATACAAACAACACAGAATGCACGCTAGACAAGTGACACGACACACACCGGGACTGCTCTGCCCTGTGCACCTCGGCACTGTGATCAAAAGCGATACTTTCCCTTTACAGGGCCTAAGGAGGCATTATTTGGACATCCCCATCTCCAAAGCCGAATCAAAATCCCCTCCCCGTGAGTTGTGACCCAGACCCCGCTTTCATCCCCTCTGTGGGTCGTAGCCCTCTACTTATCTCTCGGACAGGTGGGCGTGCCGATCCGTGCTGGGTGGAAAGAAGGCGGACCCGCTATCTGGGAAGTCCCTGCTGACACCGGGCTGTCGTCTCTTAGTCTGCCAGGAGAAAGGAAACCAAACGTGAGCGCACAACCTTAGCAGCACAGCGGCCAAACGTGACAATTTTCCTACTCACCGTTCTCCTGAGAATGCCCGGCTCCTCGGGCCGCACGCTTCAGGCCTGCTCGGCGGCTGACGCCGTTGTCGCAGGGTGCACCTGGGTTAAAGTGGAGACAAGGTGATCTGGCATTGCTGAGACCTGAGTGGAGCCTCCCTCCTCCTCCCTGCCTCCTCGACTCACCGCAACTCCTCGGCCGTTCCTGTGGGCTGCCAGGATGGGACCATGAAATAGAAAAGTTGAAAGCTTCATCACAGACTCCTGTAACACTTCCACGGGGCTCACATTTGCAGGAAACCAGGTGCATCGGCCGGTGGGTGACGTGGGCTGGATGTACGCCGAGTCGATTGCCTAAAGTGCACAAACGAGAACAAATGCTTAGAGCTGCACCGGAACATGAGACCTCAGCAATAACTGCTTCTGTACACTACTCAATGCTCACCTTGCCCACTTGGCCTTGACTGCTGCTCTCTGCCTTGACTTCCTAAAAAGAAAGAACACTGCTATAACAGAGTCACCATTTACACTTCTGCTGCAGAGACAAACAGTGACTGACTTGCTCAGGGGACCCCCTCACCCAGGGTAGGGCCCTCTGGCACAGATTTGATCCATCTGGATCTGAAAAAAAGTTAGGGCAACAGTCAAACTGTTGCAGGATAACTTAACTTGCAGAGCTCCAGGCATCTTGTGCCCATCTACAAATCCCATCTAGAGTCCAACAACACCCCACATTACAAACTTCAAGGCCCCAGGACTTCTCCTACTGCACCAGGCTGTGCGGCAGGGCAGAGCGGCTCCGACACAAATATGTGCAGACACCCGTGACACGGGACGGGACGTGACAAACAAGGGGGACACGACACAGACAGACATCTCTTGGCAAGGGAAATGACTGCAAGGACCGAGAGAATGCAAAATGAGATGACCGAGGTGGGACCGATGGAGAGCTGATGAGGCTCAGAGAACACTGGAGGAAGAAAATGCTAACTGAATGATTTATTCCAAGAACCGCAAAGACGGACGCCCGAGAATCCTACGGTCACAATCCTCTGCCTAACCTCGCATTCTGACAAGCCCTAACCTGCCATAATGGATCTTTGTGGGGCGCAGCTGTCCATACAGCTCGGAACAAGACCTGAGAAGACACCTGACTGGATGCTTCTAAAGAGACATGCGAGTCTGATGGCAGTCTGAGCTCCCAAGTCAGAAGTTCTAAGGCATTGGTGCCAGAATAAAGAACGCAGATCACAGATGCCAAGAATGGTTTCTGATCGGCCCCTCAAAGGCCTGAGGTAAAAGACATGACATATACAAACAACACAGAATGCACGCTAGACAAGTGACACGACACACACCGGGACTGCTCTGCCCTGTGCACCTCGGCACTGTGATCAAAAGCGACACTTTCCCTTTACAGGGCCTAAGGGGGCTCTGCGTGGACATCCCCGTCTCCAAAGCCAAATCAAAATCCCCTCCCCGTGAGTTGTGACCCAGACGCCGCTTTCATCCCCTCTGTGGGTCGTAGCCCTCTACTTATCTCTCGGACAGGTGGGCGTGCCGATCCGTGCTGGGTGGAAAGAAGGCG
This sequence comes from Haemorhous mexicanus, assembly GCF_027477595.1. Taxonomy (NCBI): domain Eukaryota; kingdom Metazoa; phylum Chordata; class Aves; order Passeriformes; family Fringillidae; genus Haemorhous; species Haemorhous mexicanus. The sequence continues at coordinate 18,347 of NC_082355.1, forward strand.
GACCCGCTATCTGGGAAGTCCCTGCTGACACCGGGCTGTTGTCTCTTAGTCTGCCAGGAGAAAGGAAACCAAACATGAGCGCAAAATCTTAGCGGCACAGCGGCCAAAACGTGACAATTTTCCCACTCACCGTTCTCCTGAGAATGCCCGGCTCCTCGGGCCGCACGCTTCAGGCCTGCTCGGCGGCTGACGCCGTTGTCGCAGGGTGCACCTGGGTTAAAGTGGAGACAAGGTGATCTGGCATTGCTGAGACCTGAGTAGAGCCTCCCTCCTCCTCCCTGCCTCCTCGACTCACCGCAACACCTCGGCCGTTCCTGTGGGCTGCCAGGATGGGACCATGAAATAGAAAAGTTGAAGGCTTCATCACAGACTCCTGTAACACTTCCACGGGGCTCACATTTGCAGGAAACCAGGTGCATCGGCCGGTGGGTGATGGGGGCTGGATGTACGCCGAGTCGATTGCCTAAAGTGCACAAACGAGAACGGATGCTTAGAGCTGCACCGGAACGTGAGACTTGAGCAATAACAACTGCTCCTGTACACTGCTCAATGCTCACCTTGCCCACTTGGCCTTGACTGCTGCTCTCTGCCTTGACTTCCTAAAAAGAAAGACAAAGAACAGTGCTGTAACAGTCACCATTTACACTTCTGCTGCAGAGACAAACGGTGAGTGACTGACCTGCTCAGGAGGATGCCCACACCCAGGATAGGGCCCTCTGGGACAGATTTGATCCATATGAATCTGAAAAAAAGTTAGGACAAAAGTCAAAGGGCTGCAGGATAACTTAACTCACAGAGCTCCAGGCATCTTGTGCCCATCTAGAGTCCAACAACACCCCACATTACAAACTTCAAGGCCCCGGGACTTCTCCTACTGCACCAGGCTATGCGGCAGGGCAGAGCAGCTCCGGCACAAATGTGTACGCACACCCGTGACACCGGACAGGACGTGACAAACAAGGGGGACACGACACACACAGACATCTCTTGGCAAGGGAAATGACTGCAAGGACCGAGAGAATGCAAAATGAGATGACCGAGGTGGGACCGATGGAGAGCTGATGAGGCTCAGAGAGGCCTGGAGGAAGAAGATGCTAACTGAATGATTTATTCCAAGAACCGCAAAGGTGGATGCCCGGGAATCCTACGGTCACAATCCTCTGCCTAACCTCGCATTCTGACAAGCCCTAACCTGCCATAATGGATCTTTGTGGGGCGCAGCTGTCCATACAGCTCGGAACAAGACCTGAGAAGACACCTGACTGGATGCTTCTAAAGAGACATGCGAGTCTGATGGCAGTCTGAGCTCCCAAGTCAGAAGTTCTAAGGCATTGGTGCCAGAATAAAGAACGCAGATCACAGATGCCAAGAATGGTTTCTGATCGGCCCCTCAAAGGCCTGAGGTAAAAGACATGACATATACAAACAACACAGAATGCACGCTAGACAAGTGACACGACACACACTGGGACTGCTCTGCCCTGTGCACCTCGGCACTGTGATCAAAAGCGACACTTTCCCTTTACAGGGCCTAAGGGGGCACTGCGTGGACATCCCCGTCTCCAAAGCCGAATCAAAATCCCCTCCCCGTGAGTTGTGACCCAGACGCCGCTTTCATCCCCTCTGTGGGTCGTAGCCCTCTACTTATCTCTCGGACAGGTGGGCGTGCCGATCCGTGCTGGGTGGAAAGAAGGCGGACCCGCTATCTGGGAAGTCCCTGCTGACACCGGGCTGTTGTCTCTTAGTCTGCCAGGAGAAAGGAAACCAAACATGAGCGCAAAATCTTAGCGGCACAGCGGCCAAAACGTGACAATTTTCCCACTCACCGTTCTCCTGAGAATGCCCGGCTCCTCGGGCCGCACGCTTCAGGCCTGCTCGGCGGCTGACGCCGTTGTCGCAGGGTGCACCTGGGTTAAAGTGGAGACAAGGTGATCTGGCATTGCTGAGACCTGAGTAGAGCCTCCCTCCTCCTCCCTGCCTCCTCGACTCACCGCAACACCTCGGCCGTTCCTGTGGGCTGCCAGGATGGGACCATGAAATAGAAAAGTTGAAGGCTTCATCACAGACTCCTGTAACACTTCCACGGGGCTCACATTTGCAGGAAACCAGGTGCATCGGCCGGTGGGTGATGGGGGCTGGATGTACGCCGAGTCGATTGCCTAAAGTGCACAAACGAGAACGGATGCTTAGAGCTGCACCGGAACGTGAGACTTGAGCAATAACAACTGCTCCTGTACACTGCTCAATGCTCACCTTGCCCACTTGGCCTTGACTGCTGCTCTCTGCCTTGACTTCCTAAAAAGAAAGACAAAGAACAGTGCTGTAACAGTCACCATTTACACTTCTGCTGCAGAGACAAACGGTGAGTGACTGACCTGCTCAGGAGGATGCCCACACCCAGGATAGGGCCCTCTGGGACAGATTTGATCCATATGAATCTGAAAAAAAGTTAGGACAAAAGTCAAAGGGCTGCAGGATAACTTAACTCACAGAGCTCCAGGCATCTTGTGCCCATCTAGAGTCCAACAACACCCCACATTACAAACTTCAAGGCCCCGGGACTTCTCCTACTGCACCAGGCTATGCGGCAGGGCAGAGCAGCTCCGGCACAAATGTGTACGCACACCCGTGACACCGGACAGGACGTGACAAACAAGGGGGACACGACACACACAGACATCTCTTGGCAAGGGAAATGACTGCAAGGACCGAGAGAATGCAAAATGAGATGACCGAGGTGGGACCGATGGAGAGCTGATGAGGCTCAGAGAGGCCTGGAGGAAGAAGATGCTAACTGAATGATTTATTCCAAGAACCGCAAAGGTGGATGCCCGGGAATCCTACGGTCACAATCCTCTGCCTAACCTCGCATTCTGACAAGCCCTAACCTGCCATAATGGATCTTTGTGGGGCGCAGCTGTCCATACAGCTCGGAACAAGACCTGAGAAGACACCTGACTGGATGCTTCTAAAGAGACATGCGAGTCTGATGGCAGTCTGAGCTCCCAAGTCAGAAGTTCTAAGGCATTGGTGCCAGAATAAAGAACGCAGATCACAGATGCCAAGAATGGTTTCTGGTAGGCCCCTCAAAGGTCCAAGGAAAAAGACATGACATATGCAAACAAACAACACAGAATGCACGCTAGACAAGTGACACGACACACACCGGGACTGCTCTGCCCTGTGCACCTCGGCACTGTGATCAAAAGCGACACTTTCCCTTTACAGGGCCTAAGGGGGCTCTGCGTGGACATCCCCGTCTCCAAAGCCAAATCAAAATCCCCTCCCCGTGAGTTGTGACCCAGACGCCGCTTTCATCCCCTCTGTGGGTTGTAGCCCTCTACTTATCGCTCGGACAGGTGGGCGTGCCGATCCGTGCTGGGTGGAAAGAAGGCGGACCCGCTATCTGGGAAGTCCCTGCTGACACCGGGCTGTTGTCTCTTAGTCTGCCAGGAGAAAGGAAACCAAACGTGAGCGCACAACCTTAGCAGCACAGCGGCCAAACGTGACAATTTTCCTACTCACCGTTCTCCTGAGAATGCCCGGCTCCTCGGGCCGCACGCTTCAGGCCTGCTCGGCGGCTGACACCCTCATCGCACCTGGGTTAAAGTGGAGACAAGGTGATCTGGCATTGCTGAGACCTGAGCGGAGCCTCCCTCCTCCTCCCTGCCTCCTCGACTCACCGCAACTCCTCGGCCGTTCCTGAGGGCTGCCAGGATGGGACCATGAAATAGAAAAGTTGAAGGCTTCATCATCACAGACTCCTGTAACACTTCCACGGGGCTCACATTTGCAGGAAACCAGGTGCGTCGGCTGGTGGGTGACAGGGGCTGGACGTACGCCGAGTCGATTGCCTAAAGTGCACAAGCGAGAACGGATGCTTAGAGTTGCACCAGAAAGTGAGACTTGAGCAATAACAGAAGCTTCTACCCGCTAGTCACTGCTCACCTTGCCCTCTTCAACTTGGCCACTGCTATCCAGCTTGACTTCCTGAAAATAAAGGCAAGGAACAGTGCTCTAACAGTCACACTTTACACTCCCCCCGCAGAGAACAGAGACTGACCTGTTCAGGGGAACCCACTCACCTGGGATGAGGCGCTCTGGCACAGATGTAATGCATCTGCATCTGAAAGAAAGTTAGGACAAAAGTCAAAGGTCTGCAGGACAACTACACAGCTCCAGACATCCCATGTCAATCTAGGAATACCATCTAGAGTCCAACTGCACCCCACATTACAAATTTCAAGTCCCCGGGACTTGTCCTATTATACCAGGCTATGCAGCAGGGCAGAGCAGCTCTGGCACAAATATGTGCAGACACCCGTGACACAGGACAGACAGGACGTGACAAACAAGGGGGACACGACACAGACAGAAATTTCTTGGCAAGAGGAATGACTGCGAGGACCGAGAGAATGCAAAATGAGATGACCGAGGTGGGACCGATGGAGAGCTGATGAGGCCCAGAGAACACTGGAGAAAGAAGATGCTAACTGAATGAATTTATTCCAAGAACTGCAAAGATGGATGCCTGGGAATCCTACGGTCAGAGTCCTCTACCTATCCTCACATTCTTACGAGTCCTAATCGGCCATAATGGATCCTTGTGGGGCACGGCTGTCCGTACAGCTCAGAACAGGACCTGAAGAGACATCTGACTGGATGCTTCTAAAGAGAGATGCCTGTCTGATGGCAGTCTGAGCTCCCAAGTCAAAAGTTCTATGGCATGGGTGCCAGGACAAGGAACGCAGAGATCACGGATGCTAAGAATGGTGCCAAGGTTTCTGATAGGCCCCTCAAAGGGCTAAGGTAAAAGACATGTGACGTGGGATATCCAGACAACACATAATGCACGATAAACACGTGACGTGACACACGCCGGGACTGCTCTGCCCTGCGCACCTCAGCGCTGTGATCAAAAGTGACACTTTATGGGGCCTAAGGGGCCACTGCTTGGACATCCTGGTCTCCAAAGCAGACTCAAAATCCCCTCCCAGTGACTCCTGACCCGGCACCCCGCTTTCATCCCCTCTGTGGGTCGCAGCCCTCTACTTATCTCTCAGAGCGGTGGGCATGCCAGTCTCTGTCAGGTGCAAAAGAGGCCTTGCCATCTGGCAAGTTATTGCTGTCTCCAGTCTGTTGCCTCTTACTCTGCCAAGAGAAGGAAAACCAAACATCAGTGCACAAGCTTAGCAGCACATTTGACAAAACCCAACACGTCTGCTACTCACCATTCTCCTAGGAATGCCCGGCTCCTCAGGTCACACGCTTCAGCCGGACTCTGAGGCTGACCCTGTCGTTGCGGGGTCTGCCTGGGTTAAGCAGAGACAAGGTGATTTGGCATTGCTGAAACCTGAGGGGACCCTTGCTCCTATCCCCTACCTCCTAGACTCACCGCAACTCCACGGCCGTTCCCGAGGGCTACCCAGACTGGACCATGAAACGGAATATTTGAAGGCTTCATCATCAAGTCCTGTAATACGTTCAGAGAGCTCACGGGAGCAGCAAACCCGGTGCATCGACCGGTGGGTGACGGGGGCTGGACACGCGCCAAGTCAATTGCCTAAAGCGCACAAACGAGAATGGACGCTTGGAGCTGTACCAGAAGGTGAGACCTGAGCAATAACAACTACTTCTGTGCACTACTTAATGCTCACCTTGCCCACTCAGCCTCAACTGCTGCTATCTGCCTTGACTTCCTAAAAATAAAGACAAAGAACAGTGCTGAAACAGAGTCACCATTTATGCTTCCTCTGCAGATACAAACAGTGACTGACCTGCTCGTGAGAACCCCCTCGTCTGGAATGGGGCCCTCTGGCACAGATTTTATCCTTCTGCATCTGAAAGAAAGGACAAAAGTCAAACAGCTGCAGGATAACTCAGCCACAAGCACCTTATGTCAATCTAGAAATAGCATCTAGAGTCCCCACATTACAAATTCCAGGTCCCTGAGGCTTGTCCTATTATAACAGGCTATGCAGCAGGGCAGAGCAGCTCTGGCACAAACGTGTGGACACCCGTGACACAGAATGTGACAAACAAGGGGATGCTAAACACAAACAACACATTATGCTGCAAGCAGTGTGACACAAGGATGAGAGAAAAATTCCTGGCAAGATTAATAATGGCAAGAAGCGAGAGGATGCCAAAAGAGATGACTGCTGCTAACGCAACAGTGGATGCATGAGGCTCCTCCAAGGAGCAGAAGAAAAGACTGGAACAGAGTGACCTGTTATAGGAACTGTTGGTCACGATGATCAAGATGGCTGTGAGAAAATGCTATGTTTAGAATGCTCTCCATATCAGACAATCTTATAAGCCCCAGGACATTACAACTCACAGCCAGAATGGATGGATGGTGATACAGCTGGGAACAAGGCCTCAAAAGACATCCAACTCGCTTCTGAGAAGCGACTCGGACATCGTGCCGAGGAGTGCAAAAGTTCGAGACCCGAGAGATGACGGCTGATGCTTGTGATAAGGGCCTCGAGGGGAAAAGGCAGAGATATCTGATCCCAAAGACACACCCGGTAACACAGTACACAACACAGACCAGAGCTGTTCTGCACTGCACATCCTACAGCTGCAATCAAAAGTAAAGCCTCTCCCTTTAGCTGTCCTAAGAGACCTCTTAGAGGATATCCCTTTACCCTCTGCTAATTTTTACATCAGTCCCAGGAATTTCCAACTCAGTACTCTCCTATCATCCCGTCTTCAGGCCGCGGCCCCTGGCTTATATTTTAGATGACTGGTGATGTGAGTCCACGTTGGACCTCAAATGAGTCTGCCTCGGAGGGCCCCATGATCGCCTGTTAGCCTCTCACACAGCTACAATGAAGAAAACACAAAACAATGTATGAGTTTAGTGTTATGCGGGCCAAATCCCAACAAGTCAGCTACTTGCCCTGTCCAGAATGTACCTGGATCCTCGAGGCTCCAGCTTCATCCCGAGTCCAAGGCTGTGCCTGTTATTATGAGCGGCAGCCGGGTTAGAGAGAGGCAAAGTTACATGGCATTTCTGTGACTGCAGTGGATAAGCTTGTATGCTGTAAGACATGTAAATGCCTCTACTACACAGGTAAAAAGCCTTGAGGGGCCCTTGAATAGACACTGTTTCTCACCCTGCTGCCTTCAAAGCCCACCCCCCCGCCCCCAATAACTCCTAATCACATACCTGCTCACCCTCCCTCTCCTAGTCACAATCCTCAACTCATCTGAAGCCTCAATCTCAAACATCACCTTTGAAGCTGGGCAGATGCTTTTTTGTGATACAACAAATCTGTTGAAAAAAAGTGTTGCATTTGACACAATCTGGAATTTCAGGGAGTTGCACTCCTAAAAAAAAAAAAAAACACAAAACAAAAGAAAATAAACCAAAACAAAACAAAAAAACCCCCAGAAATTACAAAAATACCTTACCATTCCTGAACACACAATCCAAAATCACAAACTTAAATACTCTGTATTCAATGCTGTTTTCTTCGCAGTATCTTCAAAGCCTCTGTTGCTTTAGATGCCCAGAAGCACCTGCTGAAAACAAGCTAAGAAAAACTGAAATGAGAGGAGATCTCTTATACTGGATGATCCTAGAGAGGGAATGAAGGCCCTTAGCAAAGGCTGGGGTTAATATACCCCTGATGATGCCCCACCTCTCGTTCCCATGGCACCCAGGAAAAGGGAGGGGGCAAAGCCCACCAGGTATAAAAGCCCTCAGAGCAGTTGCAGCTGTTTGGCTCTTCTGACTTGAATTCAAGGGAAGTAAATGGCTTGATAAAGGAGAAAACTGTGCAGGGAAATAACAATGCTTTTTTTTTTGCTACAACTACCTGGAGTAAAAGGGCAGAGAACTGGTAAGAAATAAAGCTTTCTGTTTAGGCAGCATAACTAGATAAATTGGGTAATTTGCTGTTAACTTACATAATAATTCCTTAGTGGCTACTTAGTACTTTGCATGTGACTAAGTAGGGTGGCAAAGAATACTAATGATATGAATTGTCTAAGTCACCTTAGGACCTCTAATTAGGGCTATCTACATTATAAATAAAAATAAGAGAAATAGTACCCTCCTGGGCAGTGTAAGGGTTAAGTACATGCCAGGCTCACCCTTCTCTGAGATATTTGGTACTAGGGCACAGAAAGAAGTGCCCTGAAATGTAGTTTTAAACCCTTAAAATGCTGAAAAAGGCAGAGCTTCCTTCAAGGGGTCCCCTTAAAATGAGGAAATGGGGCAGTTACCTTTACTGCAAGTAATACAACGGCAAATAAATAGCTTCTGCCCTTTAATGTAATCTCCTGAAGTATTGGGAAAAGAGGGGTTTTCATCGCTTTAAATCTCTCAATTGATGAGAAAAGATGGATTTTCCCCTCAATTCAAACCCTTAAGATGGGGGGACAGCTGGACTTCCCCCTCACTTTAGGGCTTAGGACAACAAAAAGGGAGCAGTTACCCTTAACTCAAACCCATAAGAAACATCATCAAGGTTTTCCCCTTCTAATTAAACTGGAATACATCAAAAATGGGGACTCGCTGTCAATTAACAGCCCTAACAGCATAGAAAAGGCAGGGATTCTTTCAACTGAGACCATTAAAATTATAGGGGAAGCAGGGTCCCTCGCAATTTGAACACAAAAAATAATGGAAAAGGAAGCTTTTTCCCTGTTTTGACCCTTTTTCTCCTAATAACACCTCTCTTTTCTGGGAGTGCTGAGGAGGGTCTGGGGGCTCTGGGGAGGGACTGACACAGTAAAAGGGGAAAGTTGAAATCTCTCCCCTGGAACCCCACGTGCTGCCCAGCCCGCTCAGATGCTGCCCCTTGGCAAGAGAGCTCTTCCCTTGGCGTTTTCTCGAAGCGATGCTCTGCGCCCGGGTTGGTCTGGCTGCTCCCTAGTCCCTGCTGGATGCTCCAACCATAGCTCCTGGAGGGGCGGTTGGGATACCCCCGTTAGCCCCTCTGGACTAGCGGCTCCCTGTGCGGGTGTGCCCGGGTACCCCTCTGAAAGCAGCTGGTCACATGGGGGGCTGCTAGACCTTGGAGTGGGGGGTGAGGTGAAGAAAGGTCCTGTGGGGAGTTCCTTCCTCTACACAGCCCTTTGTCTGCCCCTTTAACAATGGGGTGCCAGACTTTCCTTTCCAAGGAAATTAACAGTCTTTCCTCTCTGTGTGCCCGTGGCTGAAACTGGAATTTGCCTCCAAAACTGCAGACATAGAACAATTTCTTGGAGACTGCAGCTACCAACACCAAGAACTCTTGCTGCCCCTGGAGTGCCACGTGCCTGCTGTGAATGGACATCGACACAGAGGAGAAGTGGGTTTGGTTTTGCAGGGAAGACGGCCAGCGCAGGATTTCTCCAGGAGGGAAACTGCCCCTGCCGAGAACTCGGACTGCCCTGGCGGTGCCAAGCACCTCCTGCAAAATCTAACCCTAACCACAACAACTTAGCTGGGTCTAAAGCTTACAACCTTCGGACTGGCAGTGTGGGACCCAATCCATTGTGCCACCACTGGCCCCCTTCTAAAGCATTCCGCTGCAGTCCTAAAACTTTGCCGTTTCAGAGGGTGTTTCCTATGACCCTGACCATAATCTTGAAAATATGCTAAAGAATCCTAAAATGGCTTTGAAAAGGCCCCAACAATACCCTAAAAAATCCCAGAAAAGTCTTAAGAAACCTTCCAAAATCCCCTAGATATCTTTAAAAGTCCTGGAAAAAACCTTCAAAAGACATGCTCAGACTCCAAACTTTACCTCTTGCTCTCCAGCCCGCAGATGCCATCACTACCTTTTTGCAGTGGGTCTTCTTGTCCTCTGAAGGTTCTGTCATTGTCCTGGTATGAGGGTTGCTGTCTTGTCCGACCGGGAGGGTTCCGGGGTGATCTCGCTGTTAGGGTTGCTGTGTTGTGCTGCTCTTGGGGGAAAAGGCTGCTGTCAGGGGAGCTGGTTAGGGGGAGGTATGGGCTGGGCTGAGGGGTGGTGCGCCTGTACCCTAACTTGCCTCCTAAGCTGTACCCTGTAGCCCTGATCTCCATGGGACTGTCCAGCCCTCAAGACCTCTCCCTTTACCCCTCAACCCCTCCTTCTGTCCCCCCTCAGTTCCTGTGTGTCACCCTTAACCCCTCTCCTTTGCCCCTCAGTCCCCAGCTTGTCTGTGTCATCCTCCAGCTGCCCCTGCCACCCTCAGCATTTTTGTGTCACCCACTGCCCCCTCTCCCTGTTCCTCCCTCTGCTCCCAGCCTCTGCCACCCTCAAGCTGCCCCACAGTGCCCCTCAAGCTGCCCCTCAGCCTCCATGTGTTGTGTCATGAAAAGACCCTAAAAACCCCTAAAAACTCCCTGAAAAAACCCTTATCTTCAAAATGCCCTAAAAACTACACAAAACCTAAAAATAGCCTTGGAATACTGTTAAAATACACTAAAAATACCCTACTTTTAAAAAACCCCTAAAAATTCCCAAAGAGCCTTTAAAAAAATCCCTAAATAGTCCTGAAAGAGCTATAAAAATGCCCAAAAAATCCTTAAAATGCCATGACAAGACCCTAAAAAAGCCTAAAAATTCCCTCAAAAACCCTAAAAATACCCTAGTCCTAAAAAGTCCTCCACATACCCTCAACAGTCCTAAAAAAGCCCCAAGAACACCCAAACCCCAGCCCCAACTATTCTTAAAAGTACTAAGAAAGCCCGTAAAATACCCTAACAAAATCTTTTAAAAGTCCTGAAAAAAGTCCTAAAAGTATCCTAAACATTCCCAGAAAATTCCTGAAAAACTCCTCTGAAAAAGCCCTAAAATATCTTTTCAAGGCCATGAGAAAAACCCTAAAAAAAAAGCCCCAAAAAACCTGCTCAGCCCCCAACTCCTACCTGTCACTCTCCAGACCACAAACATCATTGCTACCTTTTTTATTAGGGCTGCTGCCTGCAGCTGCTGGGAGAGTTCTGGGGCTGTCCCAGCACTACCGTTGCAGCCTTGTGCTGCTTTTGGGGAAAACTGGGGTCCTAGGGGTGCTGTTTAGGCTGACCTTAGGGTTGGGGTGAGGGCTGCTGCACCTGTACCCTAACCCTACCTGGTACCCTGTGTCCTTTGTACCCCTAACCCTCGGTGTGAACTCTCCACCTGTCAAGCCGCCCCTCTTTGCCCCTCAGCCAGCAATGTCTGTGTGTCACCCCAAGCCCTCTGACATTGTCCCTTGGCCCCCTAACCTCCACTGTGCACTCTCCACCTGGTTAGGGGTGGTTTTTAGGGTGAGGTTAGGGGTGGTGTTAGAGCTGGTTCACCAGTCACCCTCAAGCAGCCCCCACTTTGTCCCTCAAGGCATTTGCTCACCCTCTTCTTGTCAGCCTCAGGTTCCCCACTGCAGCCTCTCAGCATCTCTGTGCCACCCTGGGCCCCCCCCCCCAGTTGCTCCTAAAGCCCCCTTCTGCCGCTCAGCTCCCCCCATGCTCTGTGTCACCCTCCAGCCCCCTCCCCTCAGTCCGCAGCCCTTTGTGACACCCTGCAGCCCACAGACGTCGTCCCTGCCTGTCTTATTTGGGTGTTGTCTTGCGGCGAGAGCTGCACTGCGCGCCGAGGGTTCAGGCTCCCACGTGCTGCTGCATAGAGTCACGGCCATGCGGTGGGTGAAGTAACGGATGGAGCGGGGAGCGTGGTGGGAGGGGTGAAGGGCGGAGTGAGGGATGGAGCAAGGGCGGGCTGGAAAACAGTAGGGATTAGTGGCAGAGAAGGGGACAAAGCGTAGGGGGCTGAGCTGAGGAGATGAGGGTTAGGAGGAAGCACCCCGTAAGTCCAAGAGCAAACCTGCAGCCAACGAGAACTCTGAGTGACCTGGGAGCGCCAAACGCCTTTGGCAAACTGATGCGAGGAAACTGGGCTGGTGAGTTTTGTTTCCCATGGAAAAGGGACGGCATTCGTGTCCGTGGGCCTGCACCCTGCCCAGGACCTTTGGTCTCGAGTGGGCTGCCACCTCCTAAAATTCCAAACATCGCAGGTGAGAAGGGGGGTTGGAAATTTGACTTGGGGTAGAAACCAGTTTTGGATTTGGTGAAGTCTGCTGGTGAAACTTGTGTAGTCTGTTAATTGGTGTGCTTGCAAAAAGGCCTGCAGAGGGAACAAAGGAAGTTCAAGGCTACTTAGAAAGGAATGCAGGCATCCAAGCTGAAGATAGATAAGGAGAGGGGGCCCCCACCGTAGGAAAAAGTGAATCTAGATTACAACTGAGTGCAGGGCCTTGTCCCTGTGCGAGTAAAAGTTTGAGGATTTGCCGGCAGCCATCGCCGAGTGCTGAGGGATCCCCTGGTCGATAGGGACCCCTTGGGGCAGGTATAATTTTAACTCAAGTCTCGGGACAGAGCTGGTGGCTCCTTTAGCACAAGAGTATTTACATGTAGAAGCAATTCCCTCACTTTCATCTCATTTTTATTTAATCCCAATAATTCAATACATATCACAAGCAATGTGCAGTTCTGGTTTTTCCCTGTACACCATTTGTACAAAGGACTTGGACACAGCATGCAGTCATGATTCAATTGAATAAATCCTGGTTTACATTTCAAAGGATCTTGCTGTGAATAACATGTTCACTCTCTTGTGAAGATTTAAAAAGTTTATTAAAGGACAAGAGGAGACAAGGACCATAAAGCAAAGGTTATTATGGCTGGGTGCATCTTGGCACTGAGCCAAGACCACGATGTTACCTTGGAGGATACTCCTTAAAATACCTTTTCCTTTATGCCTTTTTGCATATTCATAGACCCTTATGCATGTCCATAAACTAGGGTACATTTTCCAGGAACTATTTTATGTGGCTCCTCCTCAGGTCCGTCTTTTAGAGCACGCATGTTTCTTGGCTGTGGGTTTGTCTCCTCTTTACTGCTTCTAGTTTGGGCCTTGGTCCGTATTTTAGACAGATGGAGAGTGCCAGTTGGCATATCTGTAGCAGGTGTCCTCATCCTGTGTTCATTGGATGTTTTCCCATCCAAGCAGGCATTTGACTGCAAGCATAGATATTTCACTGCTATGTCTAGGCTTCATTAACAGTAAAAATACAAGCTATATCTTTATAACAAAGTTACCTTAACATCACACATAAAAAAATCCATTTTAATATATGTGAAAAGCCAATATTATAAGATGTATCTAAAACATGGCACTAGCACTGCATATTTGCAGATCTGAACTGCTCAACTACCCTTGAGGCCACATTCAAGTATGTGTGCAGCCCCAATCACAGTCCTGCAGTGCTTACAGCACGAGCCCTACAAGTCCCCTTTCTAAACCCGAGTGATTTTAGCTCTTAACCCACAAGCTTTACTTCACTACCAGCTCTGTTCTTCCAGCTCGAGCTGCACATTTCTCCAGCTCTGCTTCAGGGCAGGTTCTGTTGCCCTTGAAAGGGCAGCATCTTGGTCTTGGCTACAGCTCTGCAACAATTCAGCTCCCCCCGAGGGTCGTTAAGCCCACCCCACCATCAATATCCCAGCTCCACCAAGACTGCTACTCCTGACCTACAATCCCCTGTCACTGTGACAGCTCCTGCATCAGTTCACCTCGATGCCCCCAGGCCCATTCTCAGGTCTAGTTTCTTTTCCAATTTCATTCAAAGTCCCAGCCCTGAAGCCCACTTCCCAGCTCCAGAGTGATTTCACCTCCAGCCCTACACTGGCCATCACAGACCCAGGCAATATCCTCGCATGTCTGGGATTTTGAGGGACAGTGTTGCAGCTCCCTTTTCAGCTCCAGGCATCTTTCAGTCACTATACCCAGTGCTAGCATTGATCTCCTGGACCTACAATTATATTGGCGCAAGAGCACTACAGTCTTCGTGCCAACTCGATAGTTCCTATCATGTGTTAATCCCTGATGCCAGCCCAACAGTGATGAGAGTTCCGGCCCAAGAAGTCCCCTTCCCAGCCACAGTAAATTTGGCTCTTGTCATGTGAGCTTTATTTCACCGCCAGCTCTCTTCCTCCAGCTCTGTGTTACCCCAGCTTCAAAGGGCAGCATCTTGGTCTTGGCTCCAGTTCTGCAACAATTCAGCTCCTACCCAAGGGTCTCAAAGCCCACCCCAGCATCAATATGCCAGCCCCACCGTGATTTCAGTGCCTGCCTTACTGTTCTCAGTCAAAATGCCTGTCCCAATATGATTTCTCACTGGTGCACACTGCCCAGATCCCAGGACTAGAATTTCTTTTCCATTTTCACTCCAAGTCCCAGCCTCTCAGTCCACTTCCCAGGCCCTCAGTGTTTTCTGCTCCATGCCAGGAGGTGCCCTCCCTGGCCCAGGCAATATCCTGGCATTGACGGGGCTTTCGGCGCAACGTGTCAGCCCCGTGTTCCTCTCCACACAACCCATTTTTATTTCAGTCACAATACCCAGCCCCTTCACCCGTGACACGGGCCCGCAGTGTTTTCGGCGCAAGGAGACTACGGTGCCCGTGCCAGCCCTGTGGTTCCTGTGCCACGTTCAGCCCCGATCCCAGGCGGGCAATGATGAGTCCAGGCCCAGTGATGTCAGCCCTTTCAGCTGTAATCCCACAAGCTTTATTTCACTGGCAGCTCTGTTCTTCCAGCTCCAGCTGGACGGTTGTCCGGCTTCGAAGGGCAGCATCTTGGCCTTGGCTCCAGCTCTGCAACAATTCAGCTCCTAGCCAAGGGTCTCAAAGCCCACCCCAGCATCAATATGCCAGCCCCACCATGATTTCAGGTCCAGATCCTCAATCCCTAGCCACGGTGCCAGCCCCTGCTTAAGTTCACCTGGATGGCCACAGCCCCGGTTACAGGCCTAGTATCTTTTCCATTTTCAATGCAAGTGCCAGCCCCTCCGTGTTCTCTGCTCCATGCCAGGAGGTGCCCTCCCTGGCCCAGGCAATATCCTGGCATCGACGGGGCTTTCGGCGCAACGTGTCAGCCCCGTGTTCCTCTCCACACAACCCATTTTTATTTCAGTCACAATACCCAGCCCCTTCACCCGTGACACGGGCCCGCAGTGTTTTCGGCGCAAGGAGACTACGGTGCCCGTGCCAGCCCTGTGGTTCCTGTGCCACGTTCAGCCCCGATCCCAGGCGGGCAATGATGAGTCCAGGCCCAGTGATGTCAGCCCTTTCAGCTGTAATCCCACAAGCTTTATTTCACTGGCAGCTCTGTTCTTCCAGCTCCAGCTGGACAGTTGTCCGGCTTCGAAGGGCAGCATCTTGGCCTTGGCTCCAGCCCTGCAACAATTCAGCTCCTAGCCAAGGGTCTCAAAGCCCACCCCAGCATCAATATGCCAGCCCCCCATGATTTCAGGTCCAGATCCTCAATCCCCAGCCACGGTGCCAGCCCCTGCTTAAGTTCACCTGGATGGCCACAGCCCCAGTTACAGGCCTAGTATCTTTTCCATTTTCAATGCAAGTGCCAGCCCCTCATTGTTTTCCGCTCCATGCCAGGAGGAGCCCTCCCTGGCCCAGTGGTTTTAGCTCCTGTCCCACAAGCTTTATTTCACTGCCAGTTCTTCTGTTCCACTTCTTCCTCCACATCACCCCAGGAGTTCCACGTAATGCTACTTGGGCTCCTCGGGGCATGATCTTTGTTTTAGCTCTAGCTCTGTGTGGTTTGAGCTCAGATCACAGCCCTTACAGCAATTTCAGCTCGGACCATGGAGTTCACCTCCCAGCTCCACATTCCCTATCCCAGCCCCACAAGGGTTTTACCCCAAACCCTACCATATTTCTGTCTCCTCCAGCTCTGCTGCCTCAGCTCCAGCTCCTCCGCTTTCTACTGCCTGCAGCTAAAAGCTGCTTCTGCTTCTCACTTGGGGCTGTTGATAAGGTCACAAATCAGTTCCTGCCATCATTTCAATGTCTCTAGCTGTCCCACCCACCCACCCACCCATCCACTCTAATGGGATCCCAAGTTTGGGGACGCTTGAGGCTTGAAGCCCAACATCTACCTTCCCCCTCACCCTAGGACTCAGCCCAGCACCTGCACTAAGACCCCCTGACCTCCCCCCAGGCAGCTCCAGGGGCTGGGAATAGCCCCTGGGCTCCTGCTCCCCCATCCCAAACGGCACCCTTGGGCTGGTTCTTGGGCCCTCGAGGCCTCTGAGCCCCCACACACCCAGCCTCTACTTGGTACCAAGGGGAACCCCCAGGCATGTCCTGCAGGCCCTGTGCTGCCGCTCCATGCCCTTCTCCCGGTGGCATTTATCCAGCCCCAGCATTTCCACTGCTCCACGCTGTTTCGGGCCTGGCTCATGCCAAAGTCCTTATTCCACACCCTGGGGCTTTCTGTCCCCACTGATCTCACAACTGGTGTTGCAGCCCCAATCCCACAACTCTTACTGAATTAACATCAGGTATCTAGTAAAGAAAACACATCAAACAAAACAAAACAAAACAAAACAAACAAAAAAAAAAAAAAACCGAGCAAAATAATAAAACAACGCAATAAAGAAAGAAATCATTGTTATTACAAGTAAAACCAAAATAAAGGAATTAAAACGCAAAAGGCCAGTTTTATTCCCGGTATTCGGAACGTTACTTTAAATCCAAAAACGGCGAAATGTCTAGTTGCCGCCCAGCAGTAACAGCAGCCGGTCCCCGCCTGCACCACTCCAGCCCCCGGCTACCCGAACCGCGCAGGGTGCGGCGGGGAGAACTGGACAGCGCCAGCCCCCAGATACTGCCGCAGGCGTCCCATCCGTGCTCACCGGCGCTCCCCGGAGCAGCTGCCGCGGAGGTGCCGTCCTGGCGCAGCGCCGCTCCTCGAATCGCGCAAGCGCACCTCTCGTCGCTCCCACCTTCACCGCCGAACTGACGCCGGTGCCGCCCCAACGCACGTTATTTATCCCCCAGGGCCGGGCCAGCCAGCCAATCACAACCCGAGGCAGCGCCGGCCCCACCAATCCCAGCCCGCCCCTTCCCTCCGCACTCGGCTCCGAGACCCCCCGCGGTCCCCTCAAGCCGGGCTCGCGCCGCCACCATTGCCGGGGCCGAGTCCGCCCGCTCCCAGCCCTCTGCCCGCTTCCCTGGGAGAAATCCCGGCAAGGACCTCAACTGGAAGCTCCCGCCCGCCCTTCCCGGCCCCAACAGCGCCTGCCGAGGCTGCGGCAGCGGGGAAACAGTATCTTTTCCATTTTCAATGCAAGTGCCAGCCCCTCCGTGTTCTCTGCTCCATGCAAGGAGGTGCCTTCCCTGGCCCAGGAAATATCCTGGCATCGACGGGGCTTTTGGCGCAACGTGTCAGCCCCCTGTTCCTCTCCACACAACCCATTTTTATTTCAGTCAAAATACCCAGCCCCTTCACCCGTGACACGGGCCCGCAGTGTTTTCGGCGCAAGGAGACTACGGTGCCCATGCCAGCCCTGTGGTTCCTGTGCCACGTTGAGCCCCGATCCCAGGCGGGCAATGATGAGTCCAGGCCCAGTGATGTCAGCCCTTTCAGCTGTAATCCCACAAGCTTTATTTCACTGGCAGCTCTGTTCTTCCAGCTCCAGCTGGACGGTTGTCCGGCTTCGAAGGGCAGCATCTTGGCCTTGGCTCCAGCTCTGCAACAATTCAGCTCCTAGCCAAGGGTCTCAAAGCCCACCCCAGCATCAATATGCCAGCCCCCCATGATTTCAGGTCCAGATCCTCAATCCCCAGCCACGGTGCCAGCCCCTGCTTAAGTTCACCTGGATGGCCACAGCCCCAGTTACAGGCCTAGTATCTTTTCCATTTTCAATGCAAGTGCCAGCCCCTCCGTGTTCTCTGCTCCATGCCAGGAGGTGCCCTCCCTGGCCCAGGCAATATCCTGGCATCGACGGGGCTTTCGGCGCAACGTGTCAGCCCCGTGTTCCTCTCCACACAACCCATTTTTATTTCAGTCACAATACCCAGCCCCTTCACCCGTGACACGGGCCCGCAGTGTTTTCGGCGCAAGGAGACTACGGTGCCCGTGCCAGCCCTGTGGTTCCTGTGCCACGTTCAGCCCCGATCCCAGGCGGGCAATGATGAGTCCAGGCCCAGTGATGTCAGCCCTTTCAGCTGTAATCCCACAAGCTTTATTTCACTGGCAGCTCTGTTCTTCCAGCTCCAGCTGGACGGTTGTCCGGCTTCGAAGGGCAGCATCTTGGCCTTGGCTCCAGCTCTGCAACAATTCAGCTCCTAGCCAAGGGTCTCAAAGCCCACCCCAGCATCAATATGCCAGCCCCCCATGATTTCAGGTCCAGATCCTCAATCCCCAGCCACAGTGCCAGCCCCTGCTTAAGTTCACCTGGATGGCCACAGCCCCAGTTACAGGCCTAGTATCTTTTCCATTTTCAATGCAAGTGCCAGCCCCTCCGTGTTCTCTGCTCCATGCCAGGAGGTGCCCTCCCTGGCCCAGGCAATATCCTGGCATCGACGGAGCTTTCGGCACAACGTGTCAGCCCCCTGTTCCTCTCCACACAACCCATTTTTATTTCAGTCACAATACCCAGCCCCTTCACCCGTGACACGGGCCCGCAGTGTTTTCGGCGCAAGGAGACTACGGTGCCCATGCCAGCCCTGTGGTTCCTGTGCCACGTTGAGCCCCGATCCCAGGCGGGCAATGATGAGTCCAGGCCCAGTGATGTCAGCCCTTTCAGCTGTAATCCCACAAGCTTTATTTCACTGGCAGCTCTGTTCTTCCAGCTCCAGCTGGACGGTTGTCCGGCTTCGAAGGGCAGCATCTTGGCCTTGGCTCCAGCTCTGCAACAATTCAGCTCCTAGCCAAGGGTCTCAAAGCCCACCCCAGCATCAATATGCCAGCCCCCCATGATTTCAGGTCCAGATCCTCAATCCCTAGCCACGGTGCCAGCCCCTGCTTAAGTTCACCTGGATGGCCACAGCCCCGGTTACAGGCCTAGTATCTTTTCCATTTTCAATGCAAGTGCCAGCCCCTCCGTGTTCTCTGCTCCATGCCAGGAGGTGCCCTCCCTGGCCCAGGCAATATCCTGGCATCGACGGGGCTTTCGGCGCAACGTGTCAGCCCCGTGTTCCTCTCCACACAACCCATTTTTATTTCAGTCACAATACCCAGCCCCTTCACCCGTGACACGGGCCCGCAGTGTTTTCGGCGCAAGGAGACTACGGTGCCTGTGCCAGCCCTGTGGTTCCTGTGCCACGTTCAGCCCCGATCCCAGGCGGGCAATGATGAGTCCAGGCCCAGTGATGTCAGCCCTTTCAGCTGTAATCCCACAAGCTTTATTTCACTGGCAGCTCTGTTCTTCCAGCTCCAGCTGGACGGTTGTCCGGCTTCGAAGGGCAGCATCTTGGCCTTGGCTCCAGCTCTGCAAGGCTTGAGCCCCCGGCCAAGGGTCTCAAAGCCCACCCCAGCATCAATATGCCAGCCCCCCATGATTTCAGGTCCAGATCCTCAATCCCCAGCCACGGTGCCAGCCCCTGCTTAAGTTCACCTGGATGGCCACAGCCCCAGTTACAGGCCTAGTATCTTTTCCATTTCCATTGCAAATGCCAGCCCCTCATTGTTTTCCGCTCCATGCCAGGAGGAGCCCTCCCTGGCCCAGTGGTTTTAGCTCCTGTCCCACAAGCTTTATTTCACTGCCAGTTCTTCTGTTCCACTTCTTCCTCCACATCACCCCAGGAGTTCCACGTAATGCTACTTGGGCTCCTCGGGGCATGATCTTTGTTTTAGCTCTAGCTCTGTGTGGTTTGAGCTCAGATCGCAGCCCTTACAGCAATTTCAGCTCGGACCATGGAGTTCACCTCCCAGCTCCACATTCCCTATCCCAGCCCCACAAGGGTTTTACCCCAAACCCTACCATATTTCTGTCTCCTCCAGCTCTGCTGCCTCAGCTCCAGCTCCTCCGCTTTCTACTGCCTGCAGCTAAAAGCTGCTTCTGCTTCTCACTTGGGTCTGTTGATAAGGTCACAAATCAGTTCCTGCCATCATTTCAATGTCTCTAGCTGTCCCACCCACCCACCCACCCATCCACTCTAATGGGATCCCAAGTTTGGGGACGCTTGAGGCTTGAAGCCCAACATCTACCTGCACTAAGTGCAGCACCTGCACTAAGACCCCCTGACCTCCCCCCAGGCAGCTCCAGGGGCTGGGAATAGCCCCTGGGCTCCTGCTCCCCCATCCCAAACGGCACCCTTGGGCTGGTTCTTGGGCCCTCGAGGCCTCTGAGCCCCCACACACCCAGCCTCTACTTGGTACCAAGGGGAACCCCCAGGCATGTCCTGCAGGCCCTGTGCTGCCGCTCCATGCCCTTCTCCCGGTGGCATTTATCCAGCCCCAGCATTTCCACTGCTCCACGCTGTTTCGGGCCTGGCTCATGCCAAAGTCCTTATTCCACACCCTGGGGCTTTCTGTCCCCACTGATCTCACAACTGGTGTTGCAGCCCCAATCCCACAACTCTTACTGAATTAACATCAGGTATCTAGTAAAGAAAACACATCAAACAAAACAAAACAAAACAAAACAAACAAAAAAAAAAAAAAACGAGCAAAATAATAAAACAACGCAATAAAGAAAGAAATCATTGTTATTACAAGTAAAACCAAAATAAAGGAATTAAAACGCAAAAGGCCAGTTTTATTCCCGGTATTCGGAACGTTACTTTAAATCCAAAAACGGCGAAATGTCTAGTTGCCGCCCAGCAGTAACAGCAGCCGGTCCCCGCCTGCACCACTCCAGCCCCCGGCTACCCGAACCGCGCAGGGTGCGGCGGGGAGAACTGGACAGCGCCAGCCCCCAGATACTGCCGCAGGCGTCCCATCCGTGCTCACCGGCGCTCCCCGGAGCAGCTGCCGCGGAGGTGCCGTCCTGGCGCAGCGCCGCTCCTCGAATCGCGCAAGCGCACCTCTCGTCGCTCCCACCTTCACCGCCGAACTGACGCCGGTGCCGCCCCAACGCACGTTATTTATCCCCCAGGGCCGGGCCAGCCAGCCAATCACAACCCGAGGCAGCGCCGGCCCCACCAATCCCAGCCCGCCCCTTCCCTCCGCACTCGGCTCCGAGACCCCCCGCGGTCCCCTCAAGCCGGGCTCGCGCCGCCGCCATTGCCGGGGCCGAGTCCGCCCGCTCCCAGCCCTCTGCCCGCTTCCCTGGGAGAAATCCCGGCAAGGACCTCAACTGGAAGCTCCCGCCCGCCCTTCCCGGCCCCAACAGCGCCTGCCGAGGCTGCGGCAGTGGGGACACAGTTCCGCCGGCACCGAAAGCGGCGGTGGCGGGAGCAGCGCCTCAGGCGTACGGGGGAGTGGGACCAGGCAGAGGGGCCGGGCCGCGACTGGGCAGGCTTAGATTGGCGGGACCGCGCCCGGATTGAAAGGGCGGCTCTGATTGGACAGGGCGGAGAAAGGCGGGCCGTGATTGGCAGGTTTGGGAGCCGTGAGGGTGCGGCCCGTGGGGCGGAGCCCGTGCTGCTCGGAGGGCCCGCGGGCGCTCTGGGTCCCGCCGGCGAGATCCCCGTCCCCTTCTCCGACCCTCTCTGGTGCCCAGCTCCCGGCGAAAAGACCCCCGCAGAGCCCCTACCGGAGCGCCCCATCGGCATCCGGGGCAGGGGGCGGGGACGGGGTGGGGGGGTGTGGCCCGGGAGTGGTTCCGGGTCGCAAAGGCAGACTCTGCGACAGCAGGGCGGACTAGCGAGCGGTGGCGACATGGTCAGGAGGGGGCTCGGCAGCGGGGAGTGGGGACGGCGTGCAGAGCCCGCTGCGGGCTCTGGGCGCCTCTTCTCCCGCAGTACTTCCGCTTCTGCGGAGACTTGGCCTGCCCCGACTGGCCGAGATCAGCACGCTGGCCAAAGTTAAGTGCTCGCGTCCCCCTGCCCGCCCTCCGTCTGCTGCGGGCCCGCTGCTCACCCTCGTTTTCCTCTACAGTCGTCCGATATTATAGATGATAAAACAGTATTGGCTTTCACATTCATAGATTAGCTTTTTGCATCACAAATATTTAATATGGTACAACCTCTACTTACTTTAACTTCTTTGTATAGTGTCATATGCCAGTTTATGTATGTGCTCTATATTTCATATGAATAGTAGTGTGATAAATATATTATATCGTAGGCTTTAGCAAAATGTTAAAATAGAAACTAAAATACTTCTATGTAACTAACTCAGAGAATGGTGTAAAGCAATTATTCTGTTTCTTATATCTGCAGACTGATACCCTACCAACTGGTATCAGTGACAAAAAGAGCTTAAGCATCCAGGAAGGATTTATCGACTCTTACCAGCGTTATCAGGGAGTGTGAAGCAACAGGATAAAACTACAAGAAAGAAATAAAATATGTAGACCTAATTTACAGAATGTTCTGCAGACAAGTCAGAGGTTAAAACCAAACAAGAGAGTTCCTGGAACAACAAAAACTCAAAGGAATGTTTGAATAACGTATAAGCTAATGAATATGCATGAAACCCCAGCAATGTAACCGTATATAGTGAACATGATTTTAAGCTACCTCTGTGCTCTTTGGCTGTGTGCCAAAAGCACCCCAGTGCTGGATTATTTTGTCCTTTTATCCTTTATTAAACTTTTAAAAATTTTAAAGAGTGAACTCTGTTTATCACATCAGTGAAATTTAAGCTGATCTGCATCCAGGTGCTGCGGGACCTGCTGGGGGAGGCCATCGAGGTAAGTGTGGGGTTGCTGCAGTGGAGGCCAAGTATTTCAACACCACTATAGCATAATCAGTAACATTAATTAATTTTGTGTTCTTCATGCAAGCCTCAGCGTTAGGAATGCTACCGGCCTCTACTAGCATTAATAAGATGCATAATAAATGTTATTAGTATTAATATTTAGGTAAGAATTGTTAGTGTTAACACTGGTAGTGAGTGTGTTAGCTGGTGTTTACTGAGAAGCTCTGCTCTCCCACAGTATGACAAGATCCTGAAGCTGACCTCAGGTGCAAAGTTAGGTGAGCACTGCTGTCCTTACCACGATCCCCCGATGGAGCCACACTCCAGAGATGGGCAGCAGTGAGTCTGCGGATGCCTTCCCAAGGTGACAGAGCTCGCCCTCCCTCCCGTCTGCAGTCAGGGGATGTGAAGGCAACCACTGCTGTCCTCAGCTTCATCCTCTCCAGTGCGGCCGAGCACAGTATAGACAGTGGGTCTCTGTCAAGTGAGCTGCAGCAGCTGGGACTGCCCAAAGGCAGGGGAAACCCTCAGGGTGGCACCATGAGCCAGACCTGGTGGGATGTTGCTGACAGTTTCCAGCCCTGCCTTCTTCACACCTAGATGGAGGGCAGGCTGCCTGCTGTGCTGTGCTCCATCACCTCCCTTCTGTGCCATCAGTCCCTGGGGGCTCCTCAGGTGCTTTGGTGAGGTTTGGCAGCTGCAGGTCTGATGTGAGCAGAGGGATTCTTCTCATCTCTCATGAGCAGAGCATGCCAGCCAGTTGTGCTGTTTTACATGTGACTGACCCACAAAACTGCAGGAGACTGAAGACTTGTAACAGGTGCAGGACAGATTCAGAAGGAACTTGGGAAAAAAACCTCTGTCTTTCTCAGTCCAAAGGGACAGCAGAGCTCACATCTGCTCACAATAATCCTCTAGAGAGTGGAGCAATGTTTGTATGGAAAGATGACTGGGGGTAAAATCAGAGGAAACGAAGTTACGTTTATATCCTAACAGGAGTTATAACGGGACAGAAATTTTAGGGTAAAATACAGGTGCTGTTCCCAGGATGGAACTGGGTTGGCATGCTCCACGATGATTCCCCATACAACCATAAGCACCTGCTAAGGGGGGTGGAGTAGAATGGAGACACCATGACCAGGCTCTGCCAAAATCCTTGCAGGGGCAGCAACTTGATGGTACTTTGAAGCTGATTAACTGCACAGCAAGGGCTATTTGGCATATGCAGAAACACTTTCCAACCTAGTGTCTGAAGACCAATTCAGAGGAGGCACCTCTAAGTTCAAATCCAGCCAGATCTTATGTTCTTAGCACCATTCATTTAGAAGAAATCCCGTGACATTTGCAAATTTAAGAGGTGACACCCCCATTCAGACTGTGACTCCTGGATGCAAATGATAGCTCTTTTCAACAGCAAGGAAATCTGCATGCCCTATTGTCTCAAGGTCACTTTACTTGAGAGTCCTAGTCCCAAGAAAATTTCTGCTATAAGAAATCCTGCAAAGTTTGCAATTCTAGTGGAAATCCCACAGGAAACATGAGGCTTCAGGTTCCAAATGGGACCTCTTTTCCACACAATGGAAAACTCAGCAAGCCCTTCTGGCAAGACCAGTTCACAGGAGGCCAACAACTCTCAAGGGCCAGGCAGATCCGACTCCACAGAATCTTTAATCTGAGAAAAATCATGTGATGTTGGTACTTTTGAAAGGCAGAATGGCACATTTAGACCCTGGCTGATGCTTCGTGGAGTGATTCTTTATACAATAAATAAAGATTTCCATTCCAATGTCTGTAGGTCACTTTGGAGACAGCCCCTGAAATTCAGGACCAAGAAGAGCCATAGTTCCCGGCAGCTGTCATCTGGGAGGAATCCTATGACATTAATTATTCAAGAAACTGAACCCAAAATTTCAACACCTCATACACAGACGCAAAAGACTGCTGTTTTCCTGAGATAAGAAATACTTCAAACCTAACATTCGGAAGGAGTTCAGAATACACACCCAGGACGGCCATGCCCCACAAAGTGCTGTCTCCTGGCAGATTGTCTCTATGGTAAACTGTCACACTAGAAATGTTAGGAAGTAGAATCCAAACTATGGCACAAGCACCTGTAAGGAAAAGGTACCTCTGTTTAAGAGGTAGAATAACTTCCACCTTAATGTTTCAGAGTAAGTTGACATGAGGGCCTAAGGGAGGCCAAGGCCACCTACAGCTCTATTTCCTAGAACCGCTGGTGTCAGAGGAACACTGCGATGTTTGCAGTTTTAAAACTGGGAGGAAAACTGGCGCTGGGTCGCGGGGCGGCAGTACCGCTCTCTGTCCACAAGGCGTCAGCAGTACCGCCGAGCTCAGCCCGGTGCTGCGGCGCGCTTTAGGGGCGGGCAGAGAACGGAGGCAAAAAGTTGCCGGAGAGCCCTTTCCATTCCCTTCAGCCCGGGCAGCTGTTCTTACGGTTTCAGGGCACTTCATTTGTTCATTCTTAGATAAAAACGTTATGGCTTTATTTTCAAAACTACTACCCATCTCTAGTCAGAGTTTCCTACATTCCTGTATACAAATGAGTGGATAGAGAGACGGTTTCTTTCCAAATGAATTTAGAGATAAATTCCTATTCTTTTCCAATACCTTTCAAAATGAAAAACTTGACAGGTTTTAGTATTCTACACCAACACCTCCCTGTGAAAATTTCTGGCAGCTTTGGGTCCCTCTGGGGAAGGACAACTGAGATTGAACACCGCCCCCCCCCCCCCCCCCCCCCCCCCATTCCCCACTCACCTGCTCCTCCACCGCAGTGTGGCTCCCTCTCCTAGGGACATTGAGGTGCCCCAAATGGCATCAGAACCCCGAGTCTTCAACCCCTTTTCCTCACCCCCAAAGAAGGCACAGAAGGAGTCCAACTGCCCTGGACAACAGGGCAGCGCTTCCTTCAAGCCCCTTCCACATGTACATCTCCCCCAGAAAGGGATTCTGCCGCAACAAGAAAGGGGGCGGAGGCCCCAGAAGGGTTGAGGTTCCTCCCCAGCCTCGCTGTCACGGGCGAGGGGCAGCGAGAGGGAGTGACAGAGACGGCGGGGACGGGACGGCACAGAGCGGGGGCCACTCTCAGCGCGATGTCGGGAAAGCCGCAGGTGCGGCGGTGTCGGGCGGAGTGTTTGACCGGCACGGGGGGATCCGCCGAGAGCCTCCGGCCCCGTGCGGGGACTTCTGCAGGGGCCGAGGGGCACCGGGCTCCGGCCCTCTGAGATTTAGTCTCCGGCACCCCGAGCCCCGCGGCTGCGGGGGAAAGAAGGAAAGGGGGGACGGGAAGAGAGGAGCGATAGCAGGGGATGAGAAAGGGCAGGGAGGGAGGTCGGGCTGTGGAGGAAAGCGGGAGGGGGGGAAGAGGGACGGTGGGCAGAGGAGGGAGAGAGGGGGAATAGAACGGAGTGGCGGAGGCAGGGAGTCGGGATTGGGAAGGAGACGAGGGCAGGGTCTTGGGGACAAAGAAGAGGAATACGGGGAGGCAGAAGAAATGGTAGAGGGGGGGGACGGGAGGGCAGGCCGAAAAGGGAAGGAAAGGGGTCGGCTTTGGGGAGAGAGGGAAATGGGGGAAAGAGAGACAAAGAAGGGGAATACGGGGAGGAGGAACGAGGGGTAGAGAGAGGGACAGGTGGGGAAGCCTCATAGAGCCCCGGCTCCACCCCGAGCCCGCCCCGCCCTACCCGGGATGCCGCATTCGGCGGAGCTCGGCTATTACCGGCTGCATTCGCCTCTTCGGCACTGCTCGGCTCGCTTCGGCTCAACTCGGAGCCGCTCGCTCGGTTCGGCTCGGCTCGGCTCCCTGAGGGCTACGCCCCCTCATGTCCAAGGCGCGCAGCTCGCTGCGTTCCTGCTGCCGAGTCCCGCGGTGGGCTCGGCCGTCCCACGGACACCCCCCACGAAAGATTAGACAAAGCAGTTTCTATGTTAAACCCTTTTTATCCTGTAAGGAGAAAACTTCTCTACCTCCTTCGTTTTCTCATTTTTCTTCTTTGATGTCAATATCAGAGTTTCAAAAACCTACTCAAGTACAAGACTTAGTAAATAGTCAATAAAGTAGTCCCGTAAATTTCGTAAGCTCCAGAAAAAGTTATACTTCTGTTTCCACAGAATAGAAATCACAGGAGATTCCTACTCACTGAGTCAAACCTTATTTACAACCAAAAGAACCAACATAAATAGTTCTACAACCAAAACAAAACTAATAAGCAACTCTAACTAAAACCACACATCCAAATACTGTTTATTGGTCACCAATCCGAAAAATCTATTTTCTACATACCTTGTTAGTATACCTCTTAACAACTAACCTTATCCCTCACAAAATTTAAATTGCAAATCAAATAATCCAATACATAACAAACTCTTAAAAAACTATTTATACACTCTTACCCAAATTACAGCTAAACCACAAAAATTAAAATTACTAAAACCATCACCAAAAAATACTTGTATCATATTTAGTTACCAAAAAACTCAAACAAGAAAACACAAAAAGTTACCTCAAAGAATCAAAACTATAATTTAAAACAATTAACATGACTAAGACTCAACATAGTAACACATCCAAAAAATATATATAATGATTCACACACAAATTTACTTCTCAATAACAATTCCCACAACGAACAGGGAGCGACGAACCGGGTGTGTCGGCCAGTTGCTGAGGGGGTCTTGGCGTAATACCACTGGACCACCTAAAGCACACAAATGAGAACGGAGGCTAAGAGTCACACTAGAAATTGCACCAGAAATCGCACCCGAGCAATACCAACTGCTTCCATCCACTGGTCACTGCTCACCTTGCCCATTTACCCACTTACCAGATTCTGGTAGATAACCTGAGAGCTACACACACTGCTGCAAACAAGTGCAGTAATTAGGATAAACAGATTTTAGATATTCAATTATATAACATGTTTTCATGAGCTTCTAAAGCCATCCCCAACTACCCTGGTCAAATTGAAAAACAGCCACAGACATAAAAAGTAACGCTCAGTCTGTTTAAAAGTTTTAACTGCATCTTACCAAAAGGATGAAAGCATTCTGTGCCTTTTAATGATCAAATTGAAGCTCTTTCTCCCCATCTCTCCAAGTCCAATGTTCACATGTCTCTTACTGGTCAACAGCTGTAGTGCTACAGGAGAAGCCCACTATCACAGTAGCTGGCGTAAGAGAAGACACATTATAGTACCCAGGTCAACCTAACATATTACCCAGGACAACCTAACACGAACAGCAGAACTTTCAACTATCAACATTTACCAGTAGTATTATTGTCTAACATCATTCGTGTTTGGAGATATAAAAATGGGGTATGAAAAGCCCACAAAAGAAAAAGATATGCCTATATGCTTCTTAAAAAAAAAAAAAAAAAAAAGGATTAGAAAGCATACTTTGATAATGCTTTTTTGTATTTATGGAAGTGAAATATATACATTGAAAATACTTCTGTGTAATTTTTGTTATGACAGTGCCAAAAAATTATCACAAATTGAATCCTGGAAAGTGCTAGAGATTATGTATAAGCATCAGCCTCAGCTATTTAGAAGACAGAGTTTAATTCAAGACCATAAATCATTAGGCTATCAGTCAAGGCTGATCTTTGATTATAGCAGAGAAGCTTAACTATTCTTAAAGTTCTCGTTCTTTAGCTACATGTCACATTTCATCCTAGAGTCTTTGTGCACTTTAAAACATGCAATCTCTTTTCTAGGTTTAACTAGTACTTATTAGGGCTAAATTACAGTAATGTACACAGGTAAAAACATGGGATGTTTAGCTCAACAATCACACCACCAAGCCCTCTTCATAAATTTATTATCTACACTCAAAACTCTTCAGGATTCTAAAGTCTAGTGGGCCACAAAAAGAAAACATCTGAAATAAACAGGCACTTATACCAAAAAGTCACTAAATATGCTAGCCCTAGTTAACAGCACAGTTTGCTTTAGAAGGGGTCAATCCTAGTTAATAGTGTGGTTCAGAACGGGTCACAGACACTCTTCATGAGCCAGCCTTCAGCTGCTACACTCAACTTTAGTCCAACCCGACAGTGGTGAGCACCTTGGGGACAGCCCTTTTAAGGGCATCTGCCACAGCTCAGATCACCTTCAGTTGCCAACTACCAGTTTAGAGTCCACAAAGTTATTTTTCTTGGGGCTACCTGAGGTCTTGCTCAGATGCACAAAGTCCGGACACGCACGAGTGAAAGCCCTGAAGGAAAGAAAGGTCCATGACCACAAACCTCTTGACTACAAAGTCTCTGCCCACAGATCTCTTCTCCATGTTGTCTCATCTCTCCAGTCAGGGCCCATGAGCTACTCGGAAAGAGCAGTTCACAGTCACAGCAGAAATATCTATAACAGTTCATTTCACCAGCTTTACAGAAAGTCTTCAGTGGCATTTCTAGAAAACAAAAGGACACAAAGCAACAGGCCACATAGCGTACCACACCAGATACTGGGCTCCAAGTATGCTTGTACTAATTTTTAGCTCCTTATTTCTGAGAGGAATAGCAGATTTGTCTTAACAAACAAGCTGTGGGTCTGCTGGTAGATAAAACTAGCTCTGGAAGATAAAATAAACAATGGGAAGGATTCCACTGATTGATGAAGGAAAAAGATATTTGCTTTTACAAATAAACTTTAGGTTCGCGGATAAACAAAATTAGACATTGAAAGAGGAAAGAAACAATGGGAAAGAAAAACCTCCAAATTCCGTAAGAATTAAAAATTAAAAGGGAGGGTTATACATTAGAGGGAAATCTTTAGTATCAGGCATATCGGGGAGTCTGTACCTCTCAAGTACCTCAGCCAATTGGGAAAGACAGAAGGAAAATGTGGCCCGGAAATTAGGATAAAAAGGAGACCGAGTCCTCCAAAAATTTGAGAGATCCCAGGGGAATGCCCCAGGGCCTCTCCCTTTATTCGAATAAAGCCAGAAAGGACTCTTCTGTCTCCTTTTTGGACATAAACCTCTGGTGTTTGTGGATTAATTTTCTTAACATTTCTAAGGGGAAAAAAAAGAAAACCGAGCAATCATTTTTCCTCTAGTGCAATTAAAGCGCAAACCAGCCACCTAGTCGAAGACTATCCACACTTCCCCACGTAAACAGTCGCTTACGGAAAGGGTCTGCAGAGCAAAAGCTTGGGTGGACAAGGTCACTGGCCTTTGCAGCACTCCCCAGGTCAGACGGTATCCTACCTATTTCGGAGGCGTGTATGAAGAGCGACTCAGTCCAAATTAACGCAAACGAACAGTAACCAGCAGCGAGGAAGCGCTGACGGTCGGCCTGCGCTCTAGCAGCCTTAGGGAGCCCCATCCCACCGCTGACCCACCGCGGAGCGGCGTTCCGCTGCCCGCAGGCGCGTGACTCACCGCCGGTGCGGGCCCGCCCTCCGCCGGCGAGGGCCTCCCGAGGGGGGGGAGGGGGGCGGAGGGGGAGAAAGGGGAGGGGGAGCGGGGAGCGCGCTGCGGCATCATGGCGGCTGCGCGGCGCAGCCCCGGAACGCCTGAGCAGGAAACTCCTTTTTTGGGCCGCGGAAGTGCCATAAAAGGCATGGAGGAAATGCCATATATGGTCGATGCGGTTCCGGACGGGGACAGCGGGGACGGTGCTTCTGTTCAGCCGGGGCCGCCCCCGGCGCTGCCGCGGCACCGCGAGCGCTGGAGCCTGGCGGTGGAGGGGGGCTCTCCTCCGAGCCAAGCCGCGCGGCCGTTCCTGTCGCTAGTGGTCAGACCTGAACTGGGCTTTAAATCACAAACAGCTGCGGTTTAGTTCCTAGCAAATGGGTCTTCTGCGCGTAAGCGCAAAAGCGAGAGGTTTTCGCTTCCTTCCTCGCTGCTGCACTTCCTGCAGGGGGAGGGTTTTTCCCGCCAGTGACAGCACCTGCTGTTTCCTTGGGAACAAACTCCTTGAAACCGACTCATCCTACTAATTGGACTAGAAGCAAACTTTTTAAGAAACAGAAATCCTGTTTTCAGGCCAACAGCAAACGAAAGATCCTGCAGAAAATGTATGGGCAATGCTTTCTCATAAAGCATTTTTCTTCCCTGAAATATGTTTTCGTTTTGTGTGACAAAAGCTAGGAAAATAGGGAATGCAGAAGACCCATGCATTTATTTCCTTTATGTTACGCTAGCAAGGGTGCACCGGCCTTCATTCCCGTATAGCCAAAAACTACTGCCTTACTTGGACCGCTTTTCACACAATACACCAATGAGAATCTATTTTCTTTTTTCCTCTTTAGGCATGAAAATTACTAATTTCAAAATGCTCTGGAGAACCTGGGGCACCCTCAGCCTCATCAAGCAATGCTTGACAGCCTACTTGGTCAGTTTTTAGCACAATCAAAATTCCCGAAGGCTAGACCAGGAGACAGTAATTGTGGCTACCTCAAAAGAGGTGGTGATGCACCTAATGCAAGGACATGAGTCTACCATCCATGCTTTTTGCAAGCAACTGGACATAAGATTGATTTCGTCTCCTTTCTTTAAACAGGTTTTTTTTTTTTTTTTTTTCCCCAGGAGACAAGTGGTTATGTACTGGCTTTGAAGCAACTGAAAGAGTTGGGATTGCTGTGGTGCAGTCTTCCTAAGTAGTAATTTCAAGGAAAGTGTAAGTCTGCACAATGTGATGTTTTATTTATTTTTTTCTGAAGGGTATTGTACACCAAATATCCCAATGGCAGGAAAGCGCATTCAATGTGTTTAGAAGCCAAACAGTCACTTTCATTTTAACAAACACAATAACAAAGTAAAAATAAACCACAAAATAATGAACTGCATGTTCATAACATACAAAAATTGCTGCCTACTCAGTAGGTAACTACAACATTCCAACTCCTGAATATATATATATATAAATTTACATTTTTGTAACAAAAATAGACTTTGAGAGGTGGAGGGGGAGAGGGTCTGGGGTTGGTTTGTTGGTTTTTTTTTGTTGTTGTTTTTCTGATTGTTTGTTTTTGGCGTTTGTATTTTTTGTTTTTTTTTGTTTTGTTTTTGTTTTTTTTTTTTTTTTGCTTACATTCCATCCCCTGGCCCTTTCTCTTGCTCCTCTCCCCACCCATTCCCTGCTCTTCCTTACATTCTTTGAGTAACATCCCTTCCACTTTAAGGCAAGATGCAAAGCATCCACTCACACAAACGCATGACGTCAGCAAGGCTTCACAAAAAGGCACCAAGACTTGTAACTTTTAAAACAAAACTTCTGCCACATGTGAGTGTCTCATCAGATGATAATTACATAGCATCACTCCAACATGCTCAAATACAGTAAGTGCTGTTCCCAAAGAAGTTTGAAACGCATTATAGCATTGTCACTGAAATAGAATTAACATTTACAAAATATTGCCCTGCAAACTCCAAATTATACAATATGAATATGCAAAGATTTTTTCCACATCAATAGTACCTAAAGGAAAGCAAAACCATGGCACATGTACAATTTACATTAGCTAGATACTTAATCAAAAGTCCTTTCTTCCTAATAAAAGAATATTGTTTACAGGGAAAGTTATATTGAACTTATATCCACAGTCCATGCAAATTAAGTCATTCAACAGAGGTGGAAAACTTAAGCAGCAGTCGATTCAGGCAGCTGAAGTTTAAACTAAATAGCCTTGCAACGTATGGTGTTGTGGGAGTAATTGGAGACTCCGTGTCTGATAATACCAATGGAAAAGGTGAATTATCCTGTTCCAGAAGGTAGTCTCAGCAGATCTCAATTGTCCTTGGAGAAAAGGCTGAGTTCATGTCTGAAAGTGCTGAGGTTACCTGTGAGCTGAAATTGTTGGTGACTCCTGGAGATGAGAAGGAAGTGGCCACTTGGGTCTGAAAAGTGGCAGTGCCAGAGGGGTAAGTGGTTGCTATAGAAGGGGATGGGAATGTGGTGTGTGCAGGGGAGGGATAGGAAGAGGGAGCAGGAGAAGAATACGCTGTGCGCACCGGGGAGGGATAAGTGGTGGCAATGGAGGAAGGGTAGGATGTAGTCACAGAGGATGAATACGCAGGAATTGGGGAAGCAGTTGAGGCTGGAGCTGCCTTTTCCACTTTCTTGTCCTTCTGCCTAAGGTGGATTTTAGTGTGCCTCTTCCTCTCATCACTTCTGGCAAACTTTCTGCCACAAATGTCACAAGCAAACGGCTTCTCTCCCGTGTGTGTGCGGATGTGCGTAGTCAAATGGTCACTCCTGCTGAAGTTCCGCATGCAAATGCGGCACTGGAAAGGTTTCTGTCCTGTGTGGATGCGTATGTGCCGTGTTAGCTCATCAGATCGTGAAAACCTCCGGTCACAGGACTCCACTGGGCAGGCATAGGGACGCTCATGAGGAGGCGTCTTGCTGGGACGGTTGGGGTATTTCCTCATTCTGCTGGGCTTGATCAGCTGGGACTGATAATTAGCATTGAGGGTCTTCAGCTCTTGGGAGCCAGTCTGCGTAGCAAATGCCTTGATGGTGGACAGTGGTGTGAGGGAAGGCTGCTGTGCTCTGGTCTCAAGAGCTGGGAAGGGCTTCTGATCAGCTGGAACAAGACTGAGCTCACCCTGTTGCTGAGGGAACAAGTAATCCGGGATCATTGGCACCTGAAAGTTGGTTTTAGCAGTCGGATAAGCTGGAGGTGGATACTGGATTGGGGTTCCAGAGGGGTTGGGGAAAGACTGGGTCTGGGATTCAGGAAAAATGTCAGAGCTGGAATTGGGAAATGTTGGTGCAGCTGAATAAATTGGATTGTTGTCGCTGGCTTGGACAGAACAGCTCAGTGGGGAGCTCTGCGAGGAGGAGGATGGTGATGATGAAGTAGGCGTAGATGTGGGAGGTGCATTAGCCATGCCCACCAGCCCACTGACGAGGCTGAAGAGGGGCTCTGGCCATAGGGGGTTGCTGCTGTTGGGGGCCGGCTCTAAGGAGAAGCGCCCCGTATAGGTTATCGGTGGCAGTCTCGTCGTTTGGTTGGGATAGCTGGTTTCTGGCAGGGTTTTCTCGTTGTTCAGGGAGATTTCGGGAAAAGTGTCTGCAAAGAGAGGAATAGCGATTAATTCCAGCAGTTACTGCAGATGCTGCCGGCGCTTCGCGAGCCATCCCTCTTAACAGCGCAGCCCCAGATTCTGGTTAATTACTAAGTGAGCGTAACATATTGCAGCGTCGCTGGCAGGTCTCCAGCCGCAGCTAGTCCGGAGCCGCTGACGCACGCAGGAGAATCCCCCCGCGCGGCCGCCGGGACAGAGGCGACGCTGCAGCGCGGAATTCCCGCAGGCGTCGCTGCCCCCGCTGCAGACCGGGACTCCCCGCCCGCCTGGGCGAGGTCAGAGCGCTTACCTGCCGCAAGGTGCTCGAAGTGCTGCTCTCCGGGCTCCCCGGCGGCGCCGAAGCCCGCACTCTCGGGTGCCCCGGGCGGGGCAAGGAACTGCGGACCCCCGCCGCTGAGCAGCATCATCTCCTCCAGCTTGGGATAGTGAGTGTCCATGGCAGGGGGCGAGTGCGGGAAGGCGCCAAAGGGGTCGGAGATCTGCAGCGGGGGCAGGAGCTGCATCTCTGCCTTGGCCGCGGCCATGAGGGCGCCGGGCTCCGGCTCAGACGGGTGATGGCGCTGCCGCCGCGGGGCCGGCGGACGGGCCGGCTGCGGCGAGGCGGCCGTCCTGCGCCCGCTCTGCGCCCTGCGCCGCTGTTGCCCCGGCGCTGCCCGCTGAAAGCTCTCGGCTCCCCGCCCGCCCGCCCGGGGCTGCCCCCGGCTCTGCCCGCTGGAAGCGCTCGGCTCCCCGCCCGCTCCGGCACGGCCTCTATATATCGGATCTCACCGGCCGCAGCCCGCCCCAGCCCTGACGTACATGGCCATATATGGAAAGCAGGAAGCCCTTATATGGATGCGGGCCGGAGGACCCCTCCTGGCGTCAGAGCCTGGCACCGGGGAAAGCCGGGCCGGGGGGCCCCGCCCGCCCCGGGCTGAGGGCCCCACGCCCGGTGCAGGTCTGACCCCCGCCATGGGCAGCGCCGCCGTAGCGCTGCCGCACCATCGCCGATCCCGGGAGACGGGGTCCCAGGCCCCCGCCGGCTCAGGCCAGCCCGCCGGAAGCCCCCACCGTACCTTCCATATTAGGAAACAACCTTATAAGTCTCGATTCCGGCGGAGACTTCCCGTTCCTTATATGGCGATTCCGGCCCCGGGTTGGGGGGGGGGGGGGGGGGGGCGCAGAGGCCGTCTGCAGATGGGGGCGCGCCCGTCCCCTGGCAACAGAAGCGCGCGGAAAGCCCCGGGCCGCGAAAGAAGGAGGCTGCTGCCCGGGCGGGTGGCACAGGAGCCTCGGGGAGCACCCGACAGACCCCGGAGTCGCCGCCGTGTTTTCGCGGGCAGAGCTCCCCCTCGTCCCCACCCCGGTTGCTCAGCTCGCACTACTCGCCTCCCCGCCGTCTCCGCGGAGGAGCCAAGCGCCGCTCACGGCGGCTCCCGCGGCAGCCTCGATGTGGAGTTTTAGGGGTGCTGGCAGCGCGCCCAAGGCAGGAGCTGCCCACTCCCGGAAAAGAGGAATCTCCGGGATTCCAGCGGCCTGCCGGGGTCGCCCTGCTTCGCCCGCTCCCGACGGAGGTCTGCCCATAGCGCCAGACCGGGACAGACTCCGGCTCCATGCGCCTCCTTCACGTAGCGGAGAACAGGGCACTGATAAACAGAGAGCCCCAGGTAGTAAATGGCCACAGCCACCACTAACTTCAGCGCGATGAAATGTGACAGCGCTCGGGGACTCTACTCTCGCGGCCTTAGGACTGTCCCCTGACGCGGCTGCAGCTCTTTTCTGCCCTCCCCGCTAAAGCGCTGGCTGCACCCGGCACCGGCTCTGCATGGAACCCTCGGCCGTCTGCTCGACGCAACACGCACGCCGAGGAGCCGCGGAAGAACCCTGCCCGGGCCGGGGGAGCCTCCCGCGCTATAAATAGTCGCTCGCCGCGGCCGCCGCCCCGCCCCGCCCGGGCAGCCCCGCTGCCGGCGCGCGGGGCTCCCCTGGCACCGGGCCAGGCGTCTCCGGCGACGCAGTGAGGCCGCAGTGCGCGTGCGCGGACATCGCGGCGAGGGCTTCCCCGCAGTGCGCGGGGCTCCGGGGGCGGGGTCGGAGCCGTGCCTGCAGCCCGGCGCTTAGACGCGCCCGGCGCCGGTGACGGCGCCTGAAGCTCCGCGGCGCACGGTCGCCCCATCGTCGGGTGCAGCGCGGAATTTGCCGGACGGCCGACTCGCCGCTGTCTGCGGCTCCATGTTCTGCCGCGGACGGCACTCCCTCTGTCGCAGAGACGGAGCGTAAAGGCAGGCGACTTGGTTCCTCTTCTCGGTCGCAGAGCTGGCTCTTCCCTGCGGAAATCCTGGCGCCGAGCCGGCCGGGCCACACAGCGCTTTATGCCAGGCGGCCTTCTTTCGCCGTGGGAAGAAGGCAGCTGCATAAACCAGTAGCCTCTACAGCCTTTGAGATTTATATTCAAGTTGCGAGCCACGGCAGGCCTCTGTCTGCCCGCTTTTTTAGAATATTTAGACTTTTGCCATGAGTACGGTTTTTAACTGAGTTGCTATATTTAGGACAGTGCCTTGCCAGTAACACTGTGCAGTGCCTCCTACACCGGTGTTATTTCCACCTTAAAATCAGTGATGGTCTGTAGCAACACCATGCCTCCAGGCTTTGGAGGATAGCTTCTGCTTATATCCAGCTGCTGTTATTCAATGGCAGCTACTACACATCTGTTCTTTGGTACTTACTCTTTATGGAGAGAAATCATACTAGTTTTCAATGCACCAGGCCAAACCTCTTCTTTGAAAATGTGATTTGGAGCTTTTCCTTTTTTAACAGATACCTACTGCAGATTTTGTGTCGTCCCATACATAACGATTTCAACCACTCTGATCTTCATCAGCATGTCATGGATTGGAGCTCTGTTAGAAAGGGATGAGTAACAGAACTTGATGACTTTTTCTACAAACACTGCAGTTTGTTTTGGCTTCTGAACATTTTACTGACATTTCATCTTCCTTGTCCTCTTTTATCATTCTATTCCTTTTCAAGATCAGAAAGAGGTGCCAGATTCCTAGAGAATTTCATTCATACACTCTGTATGTTAGGCCCAATATGCCTTTACAGATATTGAAGTACATCACTCAGACAAATCTGGTTTTTTGTCAAAATCTGGAATCACAGATGGAAAAATCTAGTCATCTCTTCCTTTCAACTACCTTCATTTTTATCAATTTGTATAAGATAGAACAAGAGACCTGCTTTAAGAGTTGCAGACAGAGCAGTGTAACTACCTTGAGCTGCACCTAAGTTATAGCAATAAAGACTCTTTTGCAACATTGCACTGTTTTCGTGATGCTTGCTGGCTTCAGGGAAGTACTGGAGAGGCCGTGGATGACCTACAACCTGTGCACTGAGCTAGGAAATTGCCTGTTGTTACGAATTTTCCAAACTCCTCTTCTTTCTCTGAATACAACGTTAGGTACGTAGGAATTACATTAAAGGTGTTATAATTTTACTATTGAGATCCAAGATCTGTTTAGGTCGTCTAGCCAGACATTTGGGGTTTTTTCCAAGTAGTATGATTTGAAGGTCCAAAGAATTTGCTACTATTGACCAGTATTTGAAATGTCTTTCCAAAATGGCAGTATTTTAATAAATTTGTAACACTTCCCTTAATGTTCCTAGTGAAAGCACAGAAATGTAATAACATACTGCCACTGGAGCAGCCACAATTTTATTTGAAAATTTGACAGTTTTGGCTCTGACTGTCTAGTGAATAAACATGCGCAATACACTGGGTCCCCTTGAAAGTCCGTCGTTATCAAATATATTGTCTCTCCATTCATTTCAGTGACAAGAAATGTATTGACAGGACAGAGAGTGCAAAATGCTATGGGGTCAGGGAATAAGAAGAGAGAATGGTCTCAAAGTTAAAAATTACCTGAGACAAATCCTTGGTTTTGTTTTGCTTGCTTTATTAGTAGAGGCTGGTACAAACTATTTTATACTTAGCCTTAGCATACCTTTCAATGTTTAATTTTTCACTGGTTTTTTGATTCAAACTAATCTGTTGTGATATTGTGCCAATAAAAGAATCACTGTGCCTTTATGACGTATGTTTCCACACAGTGGAATTACAGTTTTATCTCTGTTACTTTTTGTTAACTGCTGCTTTCACGATGGCCTTACTTCTAGGTTTTTCCAGCTTGTACTTTAAATTATGCAAGTCACTTGTATTTCTTGTACACAGTTTTCTAGGTAAGGGGATGGTATTTTTTGTCTCTAAGTATTCCTCAAATGTCAATCTGTCTTGAAATCTTTAATTTGCAAATGCAGAATACAGAGCAGGGGGGACAGGGGGGCAAATCCTCCTTAGGAAGCAAGCTTTAGGGAAACTAAGCTTGCAGTTGCTGTGAGTGTCAGTGCTGCTGCTGGCTCAGTATCCATGGAAACTTGACTTCCCATCTTGCTGCAGGAATTAATTGAAGATCCCAATCCACTTGCTCAGGGAATCACCGTGATATTAACTCACATCCCGCTATAAAGCTCACTTTAATATCTCAGATTCTCTTGTCATCAGAACAAAAGGTTCAATTAGCTTTCACCAATAAAAAAAAAAAAAAAAAACCAACCAAAAAAAGGCCATCTAAATCTTTACTGCCTCAAAACCAGGGCAGGGAACATAGAGCTACATAGAGAGCTACATCTTGGAGATCTACATCTTTCAAATGGAACTTGCCAAAAACATCAACAATGGGAAAGGGCACCGAGTCAGAAACGCTCTATGCAAATCTCATGTACCGACATCATATAGTTACCTCTATTTTTCCACCTATGCCAGTAGCTGTATTATCTTGTGGGAAAAATTCACTGTCCATACCTCAGTATCAGAACATAACTTTGTCTTCCACAGTATGTTCTTAGGATATACTGTGCAAAGCTTCAAAGAGAATAAGCCAAAAGGGACTTTTGCTAGGGAAT
Source organism: Haemorhous mexicanus (assembly GCF_027477595.1). Classification (NCBI taxonomy): domain Eukaryota; kingdom Metazoa; phylum Chordata; class Aves; order Passeriformes; family Fringillidae; genus Haemorhous; species Haemorhous mexicanus. Next base: position 56,914 of record NC_082355.1, read on the forward strand.
ATTGTTTCCAGACTTCTCTTTGAAGACTTTTCAATAATTACAAACATAAGCAGGTCAAGTTCCTGCAAGGTCTGTTTCTGGATCAAACATCTCTGATTATCTACCTTTGAACTTTCTTTCCTCTAATATCCTGTTCAATTCCCTAGTTGATGCCACCATTCCCTTTCTTTTTTCCTGATCCCCAAATCATCTTATCTGCTCTGGTATCTTTTCTGTTATGACACTGATTTTCTCCATTTTCATCTTTCTGATACTTTGTATTTAGCACCTGGTCCTTCTGTAACCATGACAACTACATCATGATATCAGCAAACAATCTCACTATTATCTGAGGAACCCAATCTCATTAAATGCCAGCTTGAACTATGTTTAGTGTCCTTTACCCGGGGAACAGGTTTTGTTTGGAGTTTTCTGTATTTTATATGTGAGCCAGGAAAGGCCAATTTCTTCTGTTAACCAGTCTCCTTGACACAATTGTCATCCATCTTTCGTTTCCATTCTTGACAAACTGACCCTCTCACAAGTGTGGCCTACTGAAGAAATGTTACCACAGGAAAGATGGCAAGGATGTTATCATAGACTGAGCATAGTCTTTGGATTAGATCAAAGCAGTTGTGTTGTGTTGCTCTGTTACATCTCCAGCATCGACAGTTTATAAACAATTGGTCTCAAACTGTTAATTCCAGGTGCTGCAAAAACTGCATATACTTGTTACAGAACAGTTTTGGATTTGTGGACATAGCAAAACACCACTGTTTTCTCTGAATGGCAAATGTAGGCAGGGGAAAAGCGAAAGTAATATTTTGAACTGACTTGGTAGTAACTCAGGACGTATCAGATAAATAGTTAGGAGGATGAAGAAATACCATAGACCAGTGGAAGACTGCTGAAGTACAAGGACACCAGCATTCTTAAAGGAAATAATTTCCCCTTCTAGCTTGACTTACAAATTACATGTTGTGTTGTATTGTCACTCACCACCAGGACAGAGAAATCCATCTGTGGTTAATCACAATAACAATCCTATGAAATGCTGCGTTACGTAGAGTACAAATATGCAGCAATATGCATCTGTAGAGTACTACATGCACGCAGGACCAGGTCTGTAGCTCAGACCAGATAATGTTGCTTCTAGAATTTTTGCATTTTCCAGGTGAATAGAGAAGGGAGGAAAGAGCAGTAGTTGTTGTTGTCTTGGATTTTTTTATGCTTTACCGTAGTATTTTCAGTTACGATGTATGCTACGAAACAAATCAAATACTTGAATTGAAATCTAATAAACATGTTAATTTTAGACATGTTGCAACCACGAATCCTACAAGCTAGCAATTATGGTGTTACAGACTCGTGTCTTGGAGACAAACCTTCCAGCTCTTGCAATGAAAACAGGTCAATTCACTTTTACGTATTCCCAGACTAAGGAAGCCCAAGGAAATGATTTTTATGGAATATAAGAATTTGACAACACCTCCTCTTGTACTTGTTAAATAAGAGAAAACACAATGTGCCTATATTGAACTCATTCTGTTAACGTTCCCATTTGCACTTCCTTTTGTTTCTAGACATTCAACTTCAGTGGTACGTGAACGGAAGTTTTTTTTTGCATTGCATTCAATAAAGATTAAATCTTTTGACAAAAAAAAGTCACAGATATAACAACTACCTAATCTCCCACCCTACCTCTTCAGTAAGTTATCGTTCCTGAACATATATTTTTTTCCTTTTATTTCTCAAAGTTGATCTGTGACAAAAATTTCACACTAAAGCACAAATCTTGCTTCAAAGAAAATCTGAAGGCAAAATTTACTTCCAAGTATTGAAAGATAAACCAATGCTTAAGTATATAGTAAGCTAAAATTCACAATCTTCCAATAGGAAAAGTCTCACAGTAGTTAAAATAGTCGTAGACTTACAGGATTTTCTTCATCTTGATTGTAAAAGCTGAGGAAAGGAGTGTGATTGTAGTAACACACAAACACATCACTAGAGGCAAGGTTCCCCTCCTACTTCATGGCTGAAATAGCCCAAATCTGGACTGTGTATCCTTATCTAGATTTTGGATTTGCTAAAACTGTTCTATTATTGAATGCTAAAAACTTTTATTGGAAGCTGAGCAAGAACTTTAAAATCAGCATGACTAAAAACTCATTGCTACTTCCTCATTAATATGCCAGAAGGACTGTCTGACATTTCTATGGAATGTCTGTGCTCTTGGGACTGATGATTCAGTGCAGAGCTGTTTGGAATTTCTACAGAAGTTCAGCCCTCCTCCTTTCACAAATGGCTTAATTTTACCAATCTGTCAAGTAAAGCTAAAAATAATGAGTTTGTGTGCAATTACAAGGGGAAGGGTGGAAATTTACTGCGCAGTGTATTAGGTAACTCATTAGAAAGCAGAAACTGCATTTTCAAAAGCAGTGTGAAATATATCTCCCATGCTTAATTTTTTTGTTTTCTGCAGTTAGACAAACAAACTATGCTAAAATTTTAAGGCGCACAGTAATACACAAACTAAAGGAGGATGTAATTAAGATTTCTGTGAGGTCAATTTGATGAAGTGTTCCTTGGCTTGTCAGAGTTTTATGAAAGATAAGGAAAAAAGTGATTAGGTCTAGCAACTCACAAATTCAGTGGTCATTTCCACGGGAGCCTGCTAGCCCAGGAGAAGAAGAAGCTTAGCCTCAACAGCTGCCAATGATTATAATAAACAGGGAAACTCAAAGTCCAAACCCAGTGCAGCTGCTCCTGTAATCATTCTGCACAGGTCAACTGCTGTTGGAGCAAGCTGGCTGAAACAGAAGAAAATCTGCTTTCTTCACAAGGACATCCACAGAGTTGGAAGGATGGCAGTAGGGGTTGAACTAGATGATCTTTAAGGGTCCTTCTAACTCAATCCAATCTATGATTCTTTGATTCATTGCACTGGCAGGAAAAACTAACAGCAAGGGGGTAAAAAGAGAAATGCTCCACCTACCCAAGAGTCTACTTTGGGGAGAAAAAAAGCCTCTAAGCTGAATTTCAAAGCCAAAAAGGATTTCAACTCAATCAAAAACAGAGACTCAGTCCATTACTACTGCTATAAAGTTCCAGCTAGAGACCACAGTTCATTAACTTCAGACTTAGGTTACCAAAACACCAAATATAAAGATGCCACTAGAACCCTGCTAGCTGACTTCCCCTCTTATCCCAGCCACTACAACTGCTATCTCCCAACTACCCACTTTACCCGATAGCTTGGTCTGTGGAAGAACAACTGCTACTGGTAGCTACAGAAAATTCTTCTCCAGGCCCATTTTTACCTTGTAATTTCACATACCCTCTGCCTGTTGTCGGTACCACAGGTTTTCCAGTAAGTAAGCTGAGTTCTTGTTACCCGGCTCTGCAAGACAATTTTTATTTCCTGATCACTCTAATGTTTCATGCCTAGGTATAGTAGTTATGTAGTACTGATTAAACATTTGTGCTTCTGCACATAGACCGAGAAAAAGATATTCACCATTCTCTAACTTTGCACATATGAATGCTTTCCAACCTCTGTCCTCCCCAAAATTTATTTGCAATTACAATTCAGGTAGGTCTCCGAGATGCTCAACAGCAACAGTATTCTGCAAGAACAAAAAGGCCACCTAACAAATACACTTGTGATATGTATCCAAGTCCTCAGTTAACAGCTGGGAAGCGGACACAACCTGAGAGTGAGGAACATTTATGTTTCTGTATAATGCCAGGACAAATCAGATTCCCAAAATTTGCCTTATTTTTGCATAGCAGAAATAGCAGGACTTTGTGTTCATTTTCATATATTTATTAATTCAATAATGGAGAGGGGGAAAGGCAGAAGACTAAACACGTAAGACATGAAGATAAACTAAAATTATTTAGGAGCACAATTTCAAAAGATAACAAAACAGCATTTTTAAAAATAATATCCACAGGCATCAGTAGCAAGAAACTGGGGCATGAGGGGGAAGAAAGGTATGTAAACTCACTAGCAAAGAACAAAAAGCCATACCTTCAGCTAACAAATCTATAAGCCTATTCTGATGACACATATAGATTTAAATTCAAAGTATCTGAGACATTTATCTGTCAAAATAAACTGGAAATAAAAAGTCAATAAATAACCTCTAGAACCTTTCTCCCCTACCCACATCAATAACTAAACCTTACCACAGCAACTTTTTCTTTAGAGGTGCCATCATAGACTTGTGATCAGTTGTTCCTGGGAGTACCACTTACCAGAGAGACCCACATGAGACAGAAGCAAGAAGTAGTGTTCAAAATTTAGTCCTTAGATGATGCCTTTTTGGTCTCATCAGCAATCTTCAGCAAGTTGATACAGCCTAAATAGACACAGTAAAATGAGCTTTTCCAAATACTCTCTAACCCCAACAGAAGGGCTGTCTTTCCATGTGTATGACCCTGATACGTCAGAAGCGAACTTAGCCAGGAAAGCCGCTTCTAGTGGAAATGTCAAAATAATTTAGTAGAGAAACAATGACTAGTTGCCACCCTGTGGAATGAGAGCACATCTGCATTGATAAAACTTTTTGTATTATACTCTGGATAGAAATGGAAGATAAGCAATGGGCCCTTTAAAATAGACACTTCAAAAAAGAGACTATTAAAAGATATCTAAGAAGAGTATGGGTATTAAAGAAAGCACAACACAAGACTTAGGTTTTGTACATGTAAGTCATTAAACTGCAGCAAGTGACCAAACTTAATGACTACAAAAATTAGCGACAGAATTTCAACAACTCCTCCTCTTAGGAAAACTCCCTTAACCCAGTCATTTAACACCACTGCGCTTCAGCACATGGGTAAAAAGGCGACAGTGTCATAACGAGGCGTTTTCCAATGTGTGCTTAAATTCCAAACTACCCTCTGATCATCAAATAAACTGAGCAGTATCAGAGACAGGAGACTGCACTATTTTCAGTTTGTGTTGGCCTTTTCTCTGCTTTCCCTTTTTGGGGGTAAAAGCCTTCCTGCGCTACAATGGCTCCAGGCATCAGTTATCATATTCTTGTAGTAAATACAGAATGGTCACAACAGCTGGCTTTTACAAAAATTAAACTATTAAATGCCGCTTAATTCTATTTCATTCAATATATTCATCGCTTCAAATAAGCAAGCGATAGCAGCAATGTTATCATTTCCATTCAGTTGCCAGATTCCCCAACAGAACCTAGGAAAAAGGAAAAGCTTGGAAAAAAAATCTGTGCTTTAGTTTTGGCTAAACTTACATCAGCACACTTCCTATAAAACCAGCATTGAGTGTTGACAGTAGAGAGCCTTTATGTTAGCTCTATACAGGCAGAGATAAATACACTACATATAACGCTTAGCCACAAAAGCCCATTCCTACCTCCCTCAAAAAATAATAAGTTAATTTCTTATAACTCTTTAAATCATTGCTAAATGTTTCGTAGAATGCCCTACATGCTCTTGGGATAGGCCATGTCAGGGCAACCCACAACTTGTACTTGAAATTTAGCACCTGCCCAAAAGCACTGTGTTGGTTTACTTAAGGCTGATCATATGATGGGGAAATAGAAACACATTGAATATATTTTATTTTTCTTGTTTTTTCCCCCCCGAAGTCTGACATTGAAGAATCCCCAGGACTATTCTATATTCTGTTTCTCTTTCCTACAGAAAATTCCTGGTATGCCCTGGATCCTCCTTCAGTCTGCAAGTCTCCATCTATGCTGTTGCAAATAAAAGAATTTCTCAACATTGGAAAGAATCTCATACCGTTACATTATGTTCTAACATCAGCTTTTCCATGTAAGAATGTCAAAATCCCATGGACCCATATTATCCTGTATGGTTAACAAATATGAAAAGTCAAGGTCATTTTGTGAAACGCATGCACCATTAATTGACTAAAAAAAAACAACAACAACAACAACAACAAAAAAAAACCACCAACAAACCAACCAAATCTGTGTCTGTTCTTCAGAATGCTAACTCTCTGTTGCCATGGTCACAAATTACCATAGTAACATTAGATACATCTATATTTTTAGATTAAAATTGCTTCTCTTTTCAGAGAAAACAGACACAACTGAAAGAAAATACTCATCCTTACCAGGAAATACTACTAACATTCAGAGTATAAAGTAGAGCAACACACAGCAATTGGTTAATTGCAAAAGGTGGCAGGGGGAAAGAGGGCTGCGGGGAGGAGAGGAATCACAAACATTGCCATTTTCAGAGCTGCTTCCTACAGCTAGAAAATGGTTTGAATATACAACAAAAATCAAAAACTGAGGACAGTAATTCTGTAATGCTATTGTCTCAGCAAGCCTCACTGGATAGTGGCTCAATTAGAATGCCCAGAATAGCCTTTTCAGTCAGAGATTAATAGCAGTATTATTTCATATTTTTCCATTAGAGCCCCAGTTTGTTTTCCTCCTCACCCCCATGGAGGACCTTCACTCATGCGTAGGAAATATTGCTGTTCAACTGCCATAATTGAACTAACTGTTATGAGACGTGTCTCTGCTCTCTCATGTTCAGTGGTTTTACATTATCCTTATACCCTCTAGTGGACAAAAAGTAATTCACAACCCTTCTAGTGCCGTACTGCCTTTAGATCAGCACTGTGCTAATGGGGACTTGGATGGTAAAATGCTGAGTCAAACCCAAGCATCTCTAATTTGAGATTCATTTCAGAAATAATCTAAGAGAGGAGTCAGAAATGATGAGTTCATTAATGCAGTGCTTTCCCAAATAAGGCAGCAACACAAACACAGAAAGTTTATATTCAATACTAGGTTTGACAATCAGGAAAATTTCTCTTCATTTTATAATTTTAGTCAAATTTTCTGACTTCTTTCTTTTTGGTAACTTACTAAGCATTACTTGTGATAAAAACTTAGTTCCTTGGTATGTAAAACTTCATATGCTTGCCATCCAGACTAACTTTCCTCCCAAACCTGCTACAAAGACCATGACTGAATGCCCTACCTTTCTAAGTCAGTATAGCAATGCATTCCCACTGCTGCCAGAAATGCTTTAGTGTTTTACATAGTCTCAGACAGTTATATATTATAAAAGACTTGAGCTTTTGCTCCTTTAGTGTTCACTTATTTTTGCATTATTCCCATAAATGTTACTTCTAACATTATCTGATTAAACGCTGACAGAATGCTCTTGTCCAAAGGGTCTGCAGTAAGCACATTTCAGCCAGAATCCACTGCAAAAAAAGGGAAATTTGTCAAACTATGCTATATGCAATAGATGCTTACATTCCACCTGGGAATCTAGCCTTAGGCCTCGTTGTACCAGTAACATGTATCAATCTAGGTCATAGGTTTAAATAACAAAAAAAAAGGCTAAATTACAGCTCTAGTACAGTATATTTCAAGTCTCCACAGTCAGTAAAATGGAAGTCAGCCCTTGCTTACTAAGAGTAAACATAAAAAACATAACCAGTTCACAGAAGAACAGGAGCTCTGAAAGAGAGCAAGAAAGTAAGAGACAGCTTGCAAGGGGCTTTAGGCAAAGATTTTAGGCATATGAATAGCAATGACCTAAATTTACCTGCAAAGTTGCAAAAAAACCCAAAAAACCACCAATTTGCCACTGTTTCTTTTCACTTCGTATTATTTTAATTCCTGTTATCATCAGAAATAGAGCACTGGAAATTCTGACATTGAATTGTGGGATTCTACAGATAACTGTGTGTATGAGCATAGCTAAGTCCAGCATTTGGTTCACCCAAAAATGCAGGCTTTGGCAGGGGACAGAGGGTAGAATTTCCCAGGCAAACACATCCTCTGAAGCTTCCTGCTAGTGCTTCTCCAGTGTAACACATCTACAAAAGTGACAAGAGATACTTGATATTCATCTGGTCCTCCCTGCAGATCAGCTGCCTGCTGAGGTAAAACTTTATTGCTCTGAAGGGATGAATGTTTGAAGAATCTTAATGTATGTAGCTCAAGCCCAGTTTGAAAGGGATGGGGAGGTGGTGGGAAGCAAAGGGGAAGGGAGGGAGGGAGACAGACAGAGACTGACTCCAAGTGAGAAATCAGGCTCAAAAAAGAAATCAAGCTCTCATCTGTAGAATGCATGGTTTTAAGTGTTGCTTGAGGCTCAGAAAGTTAGCGGTATTTACTGGACAACTCTGTAACATACACAGCTCATTTTCTACTCTAATGCCATCTATCTATCTATCTATCTCACAGGAAAGGTTCTTAGCCGCTATGCAATTGTTGTCTACATTTACTGTTAAAACCAACCGTTTTCACAATTTACTCTGCATACCTCAAGATCTTTTTTGAGGGCTCTAGGCTTCTTAACAATAGCTATAAAGAACATAAGAATGAGTTATGTTTATAGTGTCTTACAACAGAGCCAAATTCCAGATGAAAAGTGACCAGGAAACATTTCTCCTCAGTAACACTAAAACACATTCCCATACAGCATATGCATTTCTGCACATATTATCAGCTCTTAAACATTAAACTCAGCAGATTCCAGACCAGAAACAGCACACAAGAACTGGAAGTGGGTGGCTCTGACTGAGTTGCGAGGTTGAACCAGATGACCCCCAGAGGCCCCTTCCAACTCTGACACCTCTATGGTTCTACAAGCTCATGTAACTTTGCAGTGATTTCCTGGTTTTTCACATCTCTGACTTTGCAAGACAACACACAAAGCAGCACCACACGATGCTTCAGCCAAACAGCACATTACAAATTCCTAGTGGCTAAAGCAAGAAAAGCTGTAGTACAGACCAGTTACATAGAGATGTCATTCAGCATCTGCACAGCAAGCAGTAATGTGACAACACAGTGTCCCCATTAGAATACAACTTTTTCCCCCAGATTTCTCTCTTAGGGAGCAATCCACACTTTCCAGCACTATATGCAACTTAGGAAGACAGAAAGGAAACAACTCAATTCAACAGCTGCTCTCAAACACACAATGACACCTCACAGTTAACTTGTGAGCCTCCTTAATACAATGCTCTGTGTAGATCAGAGAACCAGCACAGTTCTCCATAGATATCTTACTTTTCTCCTAAGGCACTAAATTTCCTGCTGATTAAGATGGCACAGAATAAATAACTATTTCTGGAAAGCTGTGGTTCTCTTGCTTTCCAAGGAAGTATATTGTGAGGGAGTCATACTTCCAAGAGCGATGTATTAAAAAAAAGCCCAGCACTGCAAAAGCACAATGAATGGAAATCAATTCACTAAAATGAGGGAAGGTGAAACTTCCCCAGAACAAGCTTTGAAATTTTAAGAACACCAGCACCCCTCTCTATATATACACTCTACCTACCAAGGAAATCATTCTAGTCTAAAGGAAATCAGTCCCAGAAATGTAAAGCTGGAGAATCACAAACTCAATTTTAAAAAAGTAGGTAACAATGATGTTTAGGTAAAGTGTAAAGGTTTAAAACCTGACAGTTGTCTCCCCTGTATTTTCATATTTCTTACCCACCACAGAGGATTACTGCCAAACAAGAAAACATTTTCCCTTTTATGCAACAAATCATTAAGTTTCTCACACAGGAAAACATATTTCAGTATTTTCTTTTCCAACAGCAGAACACTGACTTGTACTACTACAAAGCATGAAAGTAAAACATTTCTTTTCAAAAGGCAGTCATGGCTTCAACTTTGTTTGTCATGGTACAAGTATTTTAGGATAACCTTTAGGCACACAATGTTTGACACACACATACCACCCTCTTCAGCCCCCCTCTTCAAGTATCATTTTCTGTTACTGCACTTCTCTCTATGGCCAGACAGATTAGGAAAAGGCTCTAAACGTTTACCAAACACAACAGGGTTCTACTGCTAGGTGAAGATTTAACCATTTGCTTAATTGCATGATGAAGCCCACAGATGTACTGAAGAGAAACTACATTCCAGCATTTCCTGCTGAAAACACTGAACAGCAGCTGATAAAAGCATTTTATCAAAACAGCACATTCAGCGTTCTCATTAACAAGAGAATTTCTATGCAAGACAGTGCATCCAATGCAGAATTATATCTAGAAACTCACTAAGAGGTCACGTGGGTGGTGGTAGATCTGCAGTGGCTTTGATCAAGCAAAGCACAATCTAGCAGTCACATGTGTACTAGAAGAAGAAAACAGAATCCATGCTAAAGACATTGGTCTTGCTCTGGGTAAGTTCTGCTGCTTGACATCATCAGCTTCATATCACACACCAGATAGTCCCTGATTGTACTGTAGACTCCCTCTTGCAACCAAAAGCCAATTCCCCTGTATAAAGAAAACTCAGAGTAAAACTGACCTGTATTTACCCACAAGCTAATGACATCAAGCATCAATGCTAAGTAAAAGCTACTTAGCACAGACCCCAACTCAGGAAGACAAAGATAAATCCAAACACCAGAACTGAATCTTCAGAAATTCTTCCTGTGCTTCAAAGCAGAAAAGCCATTACAAATTAATGAATTCTAGAAAAGATTCTAGAAAAGATTCTGCTCTGTGGAAACCCAGTAATCATAGACTATCACAGTGCATGCACAAGGAAAGGGCAAGAAGAACAGCACACGGGGAGACTTGGCTTCCAAATCAAGTCAGTCACAATGATTTACACAAATAATTTGCTACGCACAATTTTAATTTTGAAAACAAAAAATTAAGAAACATGGTCATAGACATACTTGATATACAGAGAACAATGGTTCTCTCTTGCTCAGTACAGTTAAGTCTAGGATAGCAATTCCTCACAACTGGATCTTCCACATAACCATGAAAGATTTTTATGTGTTGTCTGGAGAGAGGAATTTCCTTTGGAAACAGCAAGTATTCCTGCTTCAGGACAAGCATTTGCATGTGCTAGTAAGACATGAATATGAAGTTTGCTAATAAACTAAAAAAGAACAAAACAATTGGGTTTTTTTTATGAAATGCAGAACCAAATCAAGGATTTTCTACTGGATTCTAGATAAGGCCTTGTGGATAATTCAGGACAAATATTCCTGACAAGACGCAAGTTTCTAACATGGACTGTAAAGTTTAAATTTTTTAAAGCTACAAAAAATAGTAAACTAAACTTAACTGGCCTCCTGAAATAACTGATGAATTCAACAGCAAACAATTTGCCACCAAGATAATGGAAAACAAAACAAAAATTCAGTCCTAATCTTCAACCTTACAAACTTTTGAAAGGCTATTCCCTAGGACATAAATACTTGTGGAGCATTAGCTGCAGAAGTGCTTCTATACCTTGTCAACAGCAAAATACTGGGCTCTGTGAAGAATTCATTGTAATTTCAAAAATGTGACAGCAAGTCACATTTGCATCCCAAAAGTATGGGATACAAACACTTGCATGTAGGAGCCAGGTTCCTTTGATAACTAATTTCAGTGAAAATTCAGACCATCAAGTATTCATTCAGACATCCATGTCTATAATGGTGCACCTTTATAGATCTTGATAACAAGAACCCTACTCCTTAATTTTCATAGGCTCAGCTGGCATGTGTACAGGGGTTCTCCCCTTAACAATGTTCAAGAGTCTAGTATGGCTTGTCATTATGCAAATTTTCTCTCCAGCACTACAATTTCCCTCCCACAATACATATTCTACATTCCTTGTAGTTTTCTGTCCCAAGTGTTAAGTATTGCTCGAGTCTCAGGACACCGATAAGCATGGCACATGTCAGACAGAAAATCTGTGCAAGGGCTGCAGCAGGATATAGCAAGAGGACAGACTAATCGGTATTCACCAGTACTGTGCCCTAGTGCCCGCTTTTTATCCCCCATAAACGAAATCCTGAAGTTAGAGGAGCTCAACTGTTAATAAATCAACTGTTTCAGTTCTTATGTCCTGAGGATTGACTCTCCTAAAGCTGAGAGGTGAGGGCTTCTGAAATTCTCAAGTATGTCTGCAGACTATTTTGAGACAGATTTTCCCCAGACATCTGCTAGAATAAAAGAATTTGTCTGAAGTAACAAGCAACACAATGACATGAGTTCAACCACTAAATGGCAAAGCCAGTATGCTTGCCATGGAACTGCATGAGATTTGCCTCATTCTGATGCTCTCAGAGGAGTCAAAGTGAGCATTAGAACCTGAAATAAAATTCAAGCAGTTTCAAAAAGAGCCAAAATCTTAGATGCCAAACTTTACTTCTCAACAGTAACTCCTACCTACTCCATCATATAATGTGCATGTAATAGCACATTTCCTTTATCACCTTTTCCAATTATCTCCCTTCCAGAAAAAATTATCACCTTCCAGAAAAAATAAAAAGAAACTCAATCTCTTAATCTTCCAGTATGAGCAGTGGGAATCTAGCATATACCTCCCCATGAGCCAGTCCTTTATGTTCAAAAGCACTCAGCATACATCCCTTCAGTCACTTTCTCAAAGGTGATGGACATATCAGGTATGGTCCATTATTAAGGAATATGACTCATGGTGGGCACTTCTTGACAACACACAGCTGCAGGAGAATACCCAGAGCAAGATAAGACATTTTAGAGAGCCACCCACCCTATGGAACTCCAGTGTCTAATATTTTTCCAGCTTCTGTGCAATGGATGTCTCTAACCCTAGTCAGTTTTTTCAGCAAAGATTCTCAACTAGAGTTATACAGTGGGAATTCCAAAGCAACTGGCTATGTACAGACATATCAGCATTCCCTCCAACAGAGAGATGAAAAGGAGAAAATTCCTGAGGATTTGTATCCTCTACTCTGCTTTCTGAATCCCAGCCTCCCCCTTGCCTTGGAATGAGCTCTGTAAAGCAGTATCGGTTATGTACAAGAATCTCAGCTCCCTTCCTTTGGAGAGTTTCCCCATAAAAGCGAAAGGCAAATCCCAGGACAGAGACAGGTGCTGAGGGGGGCAGGTCGCCTTAGGATGACTCGCCAGAAGCAAGAGAGCCAGCAGCTTTCTTCTTAGGGCGGGCTTTTACACTTCTCACTGGAAGCTGAGGAGAAATAAAAAGAGGCATCTTAGGCTAGTTTATTTTAAGATCTAAACGTGTAACAGAGAGATGCAAGAATGCAGAGTGAAAAATAGGACAAAACAACAACAACATGACCCTATTAATGTCATCTGTTGTCTCCAATGTCTATTTAACCGTTCTTTTTTTTTTTTTTCAATAAACAAATCACTCAACAGGAAAAGGCATTCTAAAACAAGGTATGTACAGTAGTAAAATCAAAGCCGACAGTCCAAACAAAAGGTCAAACACGGATATTTCTGACTGGTAACTTTCACATAACATTTCACTGCTCTAACTTTTCTGCTTCTTAACTTCCAGTGCAATTCTCTGAAAGCTGTAGAAACATCCTGAACTAATCTGCACACTTTACTTCTGTGTCTTTCATTCTAGATACCGGTAAGAAGAGCATATTTATTCATCTGTGATGCATTCAGCCCTGGCTGGCAATCTCAGAGATCTCAGTCAAAGACCTCCTACAAGTCCTGCATCTGACTCAAAGACCCAAGAATCTGAGCATAAATACCAATACACCTGCAAAGGGCTTTATCAGTACTTCCGTATTCACAACAAACAGCATAGAAGAGTTCTGTCTTTTCATAATTTCACTTTGAAAAGTCCTCACTAGGAAGCTTCCACTCAAACTCTGAGCCTCTTGTTTCCCTGCTCCTGTCTAATACAGAAGACAGGAAAGAAGAGGGGTCAATTCAGAAATAAGCCATATAAAGATCCTAGGTTAAATTAAAATGCATTTTTGGACAGAGATGTCCGTTCTTGGAGAAAATCAAAAGCCACCTGGACCTGGTCCTGGGAACTGGCTCTACACGAGCAGTGGGTTTGAACCAGGTGAACTCAGAAAACCCTCCAACCTCAACCATTCTGTGATTCTATTACAAGGAGCTCTTAAGCACATGCAAAGGTTTCCTGTACACTGTAAAATCAGGTTAACAGTACAACTTAAAATCATGCCCGAAGCAATTACTTTCCTTCAAACTATTTAATATTTAGCCTGAATAGCTCAACAATGTGAGTCAGTTATATAGCATTCTTTATCTTAGATAAAAATAATAACATTAGAAGCCCAAGTTGAATCAAGCAAATAGGACCCCAACTTCATAAAAAGGGAGAAGCACTTTATCATGTACAAATCAAACCATAAGAAACACTCAAGCAAGTGTCAAGACCTGGAAAGCAGCACCTCAAAAAGCATGTTCTACAAAACACACCTGAAAACACCTGGAAAAAAGATTGCTAAGCTCAAGTGATTCTTGGACACAACTGCATTTACTTTCATGTATGGTTTATTTTAATAATAAAAAATCAGGCATCTCATGTCCCATCTGAATGGCTGTAAATACCTTGGATCATTATGTGAACATAAGGAGACAACTGAGCAGTCACTAGTTACTCAGACTTCGAGAACAAACTCCAGGAATGGGGTAGGTGGGGACTGGTAATTTCCCATACCTAATGTGTAAAAGTCAAGGGAGGCCTAAGAGGGCACACAACTGCTGCACTCAGATTAAGAGAAAGTGGCTGTCCCAGGGATAAATGCCACTATTATGTATTTAGACTGTAGCAGACAGGAGAGAGGATATTGTCAACAAAACACGTTAAAAATACCTAATGCTCCACCCTTCAATACAAAATCCAAACGAAAGAAAAGCTGGGTTCTGACTTATGACAGAGGCTTACAGGCATGATAACAATGCAAAAGCTAGAGACAAGTATAGCAAGTAGACGACAAGTCCTCTGATGTAGGACTCAACTAGAAAAGACAGTCCAACAAAATTTATATATACAGCTTCTAAATGCTGAGACTATAATGCTACAGCCTTCCGACCAAGCTCACAAATCAATGTCAGTGCTGGAAATTATCTATATGCCAACTCACTTCAGCTTTCATCACCTTTTTAGGAGTTTTGAGACTCTGGGTACGTTTAGGAAGTTTGTCTCCTGCATCTTCATCTGATGGGTCTGTTCTAGTATCTGACGGGGTTCCATTAGACCGATGTGCCACACTGCTCTCCTCTCCTGAGGAGTAACAGGAAGCTAAGGAACAAGAGCAAAGCTTTAGCAAATACTTTTAAAGAATCTCATGAAGTTTAAAATGGCCCATCCTCAAGGAACACAGGACAAAGAGACCATCTTGAATAATGATTATGGGATGAGTATCGGATAAGTACAGAAATGAGAAGGCTCTAGGGAGGACAATGCAACTTCTCCCAGATAATTTACAATCTTGTAGTCCTTTCGGAGACCTAAGGCTCAGGGAAGCCTTCCTGGCTCACAATCCCAATTCATACAATGGCCCAGCAGGTGCTCTGTACCTGAGTCTTCAATAGTTTCCAAAAGACTCGCACCAGAGGCGTGCAGCTGTGGATCACGGCTTTGCATATGCACAGTATCTTCATCTCGGATCAGAGTGAGATCCTGCATGCTGAAACTTCGAAGCTTCTCAGACAAAACTCCCTGGCCCTAAGAGGACATAAAATTAGGGTGAAAGGCACCTCACCAAGATCATCTCACATGGAATTATTCATTCAGAAGAGGAGCAAAGGTGCCCTATTCCCCACTACGGTATTCTGAAAAAAACAGAGAAGGGAAAACAACAAGTAAGAGATTAAAGCAAAATCCACTCCATTCCCCCTCTACTTTTTCTAAGTCAAAGGATGGGATTATCTGCAGGGCGAACCGGAAGGAAGGAAAAGTAGGTTGCTGCCAAACAAGTACTAGTATCCCTAACAGACCCACAGCACCTAACTGCTGGTACACCAAAAAAAACTGCTGGAGCATTCATGAATATTACAGAAGGCACTGCATTACCTTTGCAGCTGCAGTAACTGCTGCATTGGCAGCAAGGTTTAACCCTCTCTTGCCAACTCGCATCATGGTTTCGTAGCTCTTGTCACAAGCCTGAGTAATGTATTCATCAATTTCCTAGGAATGCAACATGGAACATGGAAGTAAGTTGCTCATTACAAACATGATCAAAGTTTCCCCATCGTCACCCTTAAAAACACAAAGCTCATCTGGACACTCTTTTTTCAGACTACTAGCATCAGGTGTCATTGATCACATAACTTGAGTTTCTCTGCTAATTACAGAAAACATGTAAATGTAGCTTTAAAATACAGTATGCTATTTCCAAATTATAACTACTGAAACAAAGCAGTTGCTTATACCAACAATGTGAAAAAACAGACTGGCTACAGAACATGCTCCTCTGATCGTGATTCAAGAGGCTTAACTACTGACAGTGACTGTAAGGGCTCATGACACTGGGTTAGCCAAACATGCTTTCTAAGCATTAGGCAAACTATTGGCTACACTGCAATCTTCAGTAAGCTGCAGTATGACATCATTGTCAGACACAGAATCATTCTACATTCACTAAGGTCAGTACAAGCAAGATTCACTGATTTCAGTTTTTATTGTGGCATAACTGAATTAGAAGTCAATCAGGTCCCAGACAGGTCAGTCATCTTCCAACAACAAGCAAGTACCTTCTCCTTATTGGAGAGCGTTGGGTGCACAAACTTCCTGTAGAGGACACTGGAGCCCTTGGTGTAAGGGGAGAGCAGCCAAATCACAAATGCGATTTTCAGCTCGAAATAAAAGGGAAACCTGAGAGAAAGAGAGGAAAAAAAAAAAAAAAGAAAAAGAGAGAGAAAGATGGAGAACTGGAATCAAGATCAGCACAGAGACAGATGGAGATAACTAGCAAAGAGCAGCACAGGCAGAAAGAGTGTAGACAAGGTAAAGGCTCAGAAACAAGAGAATCAATTATTCAGGTAAGAACAGCAGAACCCTTTTTAGAATCCTAGAACATACCTTCTTCGAGTATCATTTAGTCTTTCATCCATAGCCATGAAAACTCCATAAACAGGGCATCTCTCAGCCCTGCAAACACACCAAATTACAATCTGATAGCTACTCTCATCATTCTGTCAGAGAGCATCCACCGGATGTTAATATCACATTCGTTTCCCTTCTCAATTTCCAACATTTTCAACTATGTATCTTAGTAATGTCACATTGCTGCTAAAGCTGATGGCTGTTTCTGAAACTTCCAACAGGTACTCCTCAGATAAGACTCAAAAGCAGGGCCAGTGTAAATGAAAAAGAGCAGGCAGAACGTACGCCTGTCCTCTCCAACCCTTACCCAATAAAGTCTGAGAAGATACAATAGCAGAGATTGAAACAAGTGAATGCAAATTCTCTACCGACTCAATTAGTAGAAAAAAACTTCTGTTTTCAGAAGTCCTTTATGTGAATAAGCTGAAGTTCTTATACTTTTTTGACCTTTGTCTGCTTTCCAGATTTTATGCAGGTAGAAACAAAGCTGCTGAGCACTTTTGTAAGGCATGTATAGTACTTCATGATTCTTAAGAAGATTAAACTCTTGACTAACATTGTTTCAGAGATGTATGCAAAGCTCAAACACTGAAGCAGTGAGGCAACTGAAGATATCCTGCTTCAAAGGTTCAGCTGAAGCCCTGTAACAATGAATTGTCATTTTTGGAGGCCTCCATACTACCAAACATGACACAGAGCACTGAATGGAGTAAGAATCTGCTTTCTTCTATTCCAGTCTGTCCCACCCTTCCTAGGGAAAGCGAAGTTCATCATGCAAACCACTCACAGCACCGAGATGCGTGTGATCTGTTGTTTCACATAAAAGGCTGTCAAAGCAAAATAGGTCCCTTCCTTCTACCATTTTTTTACGGTGTCTTTTAGACTATCATTTTTCAAACTGTACCAGTTCACATCAACAGCTTCTCAAAAGTATTTCAAGTTATGAATGAAGATCCTTTTACAGATACTGTGCATTTACCCTAACTTTGCAAGCAAAGGAGTTGAAACAGCTAAGATGGCAGCTGCTACCCGCAGTATCTCAAAACCTGCTAACTCTTCACAGGGACTGAAAACTCCTAAAGGAGACAGGAGTTTATTTTCTTAGCATCCTAACACTTCTCCTCTCTTCTTAAAAAAAGGCAAAAAAACAAAATAAAGACACAGCAATAACAAAAAAAAACCAAAACAACCCAAAAAACCCACAACGTGCCACTAAGGAACTCACCAAGAAAGAACAATGTCTGTGAGAGTTTCTGCAGTGGTGAAAAAGGCAAACACAATCCAGTACATCATCCACTTCACCTGCAAAAGAGCAGTCGGTCAATGGACATACATCAGAACCCAGAAAAAAAAGTAAAATGTCTTCTCAGTATAAATGACTCATCTCCACACATTAAGACGGATTCAAAAAGAAGGCATATATAATCTGTAATGGACACATACTAAACGGTACATTTTGGTCTGAGAAAACATGTAGGATTACTGTGCTCTAAATAAACACATACAGATACATTGATGAATGCATGCCCTGGAGCAACATTATGGTGCAACAGCGATAAGGTCCCAAATGACCTATCCAAAAGGATTTATCCATTCACTTTAAGAAGTTACATTCTTCCATATATCATGAATACCATAAAAAAATATATACACGCACATATGTAAAAGTTTAAGTTTCAGCTGCAGCCCCATATTTTCCTGATGTAAAGTTTTTCCTTAGGAAAAAACAAGAACAACAAACCAAGAAACATATTATTTTGTGCTAACTCACTAGTAAGCATTCTTTGCCTTAATCATTACTCCCAGAAATCACACAAGAAATTCATTTTTCTTTTTAAATAAAGGCTCACTGAGAGGTAAAAAAGCAAAGAACATGCCACATCAACCTAATCTTCTTGTTTAAGGTTTAGAGTAGATGCATGTACTATTCCGACATATTTGGACACCTTTTCTCTATCTCTCTACTTCCTAACACCCTTATCTGGAGCAGTATTTCTTTCTAAGCACAAAATAACTCCCTCATAACAAACACAGACACACACTGCTGTTTTGGTAACTCGTTTCTCAGCTACAAGCCAAGAACTCATTCAGCTGACTCCTCAAGAGGAGTCAGCTGAATTCTACAGGAAATTGCTAGTTTTCTATCCTGTTGAGAATTAAAAAAGAGCATAAGTAGCAGATAAATGAAGAGGACACCTCAATTAAAAGCAATTTAACACCCTTAGTGTCATCAAGAATAGGAAAAAAAGACTAAACTGAATCAGGGAAATGCCACATACTAAATCCATACATTAATCAATCTATTAAAATTACATGAACAATTATGTTCATATAATAATAACATGATGACAATCCTTGTTACAGAAAATACTGTAAAAGCAGGTATTTCCCCAACCTTGCATGTGCTGGAAAATTTGGTGATTTATTCTTGAAAGACCCTCCAGTTTCTCATAAAAGAAAATTAATCTGCCTCCAGCTGTTCTAACACAGTGAATGAGTGGTTAATAATCCAAATTATTTCCACTTTACTGCAAACTCTCTTTTGCAACAGAAAATAGCAAAAACTTGTATTGTATGGCTCTCTCCTGCCTTTTTTTTTTTTTTTCTTGTATCATCAGTTTGGACAAGACCAGGTGTCATTCAGCTGATCTAAAGCAACTTTTCGAAAAGAACGATTAAGTCATCGGTGCAGCAATGTGAATCAGCTCTTGTATGAAGAAATGTGTGAAAAATGATAAATCTAAGTTTGCAAAAAGGGATCCAAAAGGGTGAGAGATTTCAGAAAGCCTATACACCAGTAAATCTTACTTGAGCATTAGGCAAAATGAAAGCAATAGTAATAAAAACAATTAGCAAATACCTACATATATGTAACAAAACAAAGATTAAGGGTTTTTTCAGGAAAAAGAAATTCACAAGTACAGCAGAACTCTTAGGTTTCCATAAGACTGTGCTAGCTATAGTGCTTTCCTTACAGGGCAAGGGTATGTGAAGTTTCTAAATTAGCTTCTAACAGGTCTCTACAAACACTTAAAGAAACAAAATCATCAGGGATAAAAATGAAGGGACTATTGAGGATTAACAACTGGTTAAAAAAAAAGAAACAAAGGATAAAAGTAAATGGCCACTTTTCACAATGAGGAAAGTTACCAGTGGAATCCCACAGGAATCAGTGCTGAGATCTGTGCTGCTCATCTTCATGAAACATCTGGAAAAGGCTGTGAATAGTGAGATGACAAACTGTGCAGAAGACACTTTTCTACCCAAGAGATTAGATAGGAGTTGATGAAAGAATTCAAAAAAGGATCCTGATTGATCTCCAGCTGACATTTTGTCTCTAAATGGGGTTAAATACAAAGCAATGAATTGACAGCGTCTCCTTTTTCTTAGTGAAAACTATTGCATTTACATCTATCAGCAGATGTCACTCAAAAGGGGTCACTATAGGCAGCCTTAGTGTAAGCTTTGTGCTTATTTTTCACTCCGCTAACAGAATGCTCGGAGTATGAACTGAGAACAGAAAACATTGTTTTTTTACTGTTTAAATAAACTTCATGTTCACATCTTCGATACTGGACACAGGTCTCTTGCCTCCGTCTCCTTTTGGCACCCTTCACCCTATGCTCTAAAGCCAAATAAAAAAAAGAAGTATAGCTCCTAAACAAACTAGAAGGATCCTGCTTCTAGTTTTAGAAGTCCCTGCAGATGACCAGAAACTAAAAGAGCAGAAAGCAGATGAGAAGAAGCCCTATTTTTTTTTCTTATGACAGATTACAAACACCTTCCAAAACTGTGAGTTGAATGAGACTGCACTTTTTTCCCAATTTACTAAAAGGAGTCAGGAGTCATTTGCTGCTCACCCTGATGATGACCAGCTTCAGGCACACATATAGTCTCCCCAACTTGCACCAAGAATCTAAACAAATTCAGCAAATGCAAAAGCAAAACTGGAACGTAGACTTGACCAATGCTTAAGACGACATGTAAAAAGAAAGAAATTGCTTTTAGGACAATCTGAGCTACTAGAAGTAGTTTGCCACAACTGATCAAGGATTTATGCTGAATTTTTATCATGGTGGTAGAGAACAGTAAATTTGCACTGTACTTTGTTGTCACTGACAAACTGTTTGTGGTAGCTCTGTCTGTGTCAAGTCAAGCTTCAATACACCACCTAAGCACAGATACACCTCTAAGACCTTTCTCCACCACCAAACCTTAACCAATGCTGGTTCTTAAGCACTATGAGCAAGCAGTAGTACACAAAAGAGCTAGATTTGAAAATGGGCAGAACAGCATTCAAGTTTTCTGCTGACTTTTCACATGAAGAACATTTTGAACAGATATTGCCCCTTCTGCTATGTTTTCTCCCGTCTTTCCACTTGTGTTGAAAACAAAGAAGTGTTTCAAATGTAACTGAATTAGACAAATGGCAGTCCAAAATCTAATCACTTATTTCTGATGCAGTCCCCTCAAGAAAAAATAATTAATATGCAAGTTTTAGCAGTTCAAATAAATTTTCTTGAACCACTCTGCTGCAGCAATCCAGACTAACTACTTCAGGAAACCTATACCATTGAATCACTAAACAAAACCCAAAAATTAGTGCCATACTTTTCCACATCATAGGTCTTGTCTCAAGTGATCTACTTAGAACATCACTTGTGTAAGAAGGCAACACACTACCACAAGAAAAACATCTGGGGTTGTAAATATGGTAATTGCAGCAAGGGTGTAGACAGAGAGAGGGAAACAGTTCCAGAAGGGACAGAGAATGAAGTTTTAACCAACAAAAAACACTGATCACAAGCAAAATTGATAGGAAGCCACAAACCAAGCAGGATTATTCAACCCTTTGGAAGAAAACAAAAGCAGTACTGAAAAAGCAGTAAATGACACAAAGCAAGGATAAAGTTACAAGAAAGAACTTGTCCTGGACTTTTATATGCTTCCAGACTGCAGTGTTACCCCCACTTTCCCTTCCTCACTCAGCATCGCCTGAGAAAATACAGCCCACATTTACGGGTTGAAGCCTCCCATATCAGTAAGCACCCATCCTTGGCAGCTTTTCCAGAGACGACTGGAGCTGCTGCTCGGGCGGCCTGGCTGACCCGAGCCCCTGCGGAGCCGGAGTGCCATCGTCCCGGGGACAGGCCGGGGGCTTTCGAGGCGGCCGAGAAGGACGAGGCGGGCGCTGCGTCGGCACGGTGATCCCGTACTCACATATTCCTTTACGTTTTTCGTCTTCACGGCCTTGTAGGAGGAGTACGCGGGGTAAAGGGTGCCGAAGATCAGCCTACGAGAAGAACAGACCCCTCAGCGCCTCGCGACGCCCTGCACCGTCCCCGGCCGCAGTGGCGGGCGGTCCCCCTGGGATGCCGGTGCCGGCGTGATGCCGGGCTCCGGGCGGGGCTCAGCCGCCCTCACCGCGGCACCGCCCGTGGGCCGCAGCAGCCCGCGCGAACCCGCCCGTCTGCGGCCGCAGCCAGCCGCGAGGGTGCTCGCCCCCCAGCCGCCCCTTCCCGAGCATGGGGTCCCGCGGGGCAGCACTGACGCCACCGCCAGAGCCCCGCTCTGGGCCGCGGCCCCCGAGAGACCACCGAGGAAGGGCCCTGCACAGCGGCCCACACCTCCCTGCGCCCCGGCCGCACGCACTCACACCACGACGCGGGAGATTATCCAGGAGACCATGGCGGCACCGGGCGCGGCTCAGGGCTGAGCAGCGGCGCGGGGCGGCTCTTAAAGGACAGGTTCCTGCAGCAAGCGCAGCTCCGCCCCGTGTGCTCGCATGGGAGGAGCCGACGCGGCGGAGGGAGAGGCCGCAAGGCCCTCAGCATTCAGCCGCGCTGCGGAACAGCGCGAGTCGCGCTGCCCGCCCCCCGCTGGGGGAAAGCCCCGCGTTCACTCGCACCAGGCCGGGAGGCGCGGCGGGAACACGGGAACGGAGCCACGCCAGCGGAACGGCAGCAGCGAGGTAGACAAGTGGCGTTGTTGGAACGATGGCAGAGAAGCAACATGCGCAGCGTAAGGAAAATTACAGGAGAGTGCTGAATTGAGATCACGGGCACTTGAGAGGACGGAGTAAGACAGACCGCAGAAGAAGCCATCTTCCCTCCAGTTGCCTCCTCCACGGAAGTCAAGACAAGAGCTATTACTTGCTGCAAACAGGGTAGTTAAGTGTAAAAGCGTTTCAGAGTTCCACGGCTCCGAGTTTCGCCCAAAACAGGATGCAAAACAAAACTCAACTAGCCAATACTGACGTTTACGTTATCAAACCAGAAGAATAAAGGCTGTTACTTGGAGTTTCCAGGTAATTTCAGTGTTGCCAGATACTCTTTTTCGTAAGCTGAGAGGTCAAGAATTCCTTTGTTATCTACACAAACAAGGCTGAAGAGCGCATGTGTTAGAATATCCTTAGTGCAGGATGGGAAATGTGTATAAATGTGCATACTGAGGCATACTGGAGTACCGGAAACTGTTGAATTTTAACAGCTCACCCAGGAATACTTAAAAGATTAAAAGAATCTTCCTCCTCAATCAATGCCAGAGTTCATTAGTGGGTCCCTGGGAGCCTGTATGTATATTACAGTCATGGATTGATTAGGCCCTGTACACAGATCTCTGAATCACACCGAGATAACCATTACATAAGTTCGTTTTTAATGGAAAAAAATCGCTAGAAATCTACCATGGTTCTTCAGCTAACAAAAAACAAAACAAAACAACAAAACACCTCAAACAAACAACCCCCCCCCCACACTAAAAACCAAAAAAACCAAATCCAAAAAAATCCCCCCAAAAAAAACTCACAAAAAACTCAACCAAACAAACAAAACAAAACAAAAACTTAAGGAAGGCACTACGGCAGTCTCATTAGTTGCCGATGGTTGCTGAAGAGCCTTTATGAAAATAAATGAGACCAAGGAAAGAGTCATAACAAAAACAAAGAGCTGTTTGGGAAGAATTTTCTCATGAATGCATGAAACTCAGTATAATGAGCAATGATGACAAACACAAAACATTGACAACTTCCCATTACATGCAAGAGATGAAAACACAAATGTTTCTACAGACAGCGACAAAGAACATTTTGTCACAGTCTGCTTTTGGATATGAATGGCCACAAAATGATTGCATAAGGGACTCCACAATTCACACCACTGATGGCATAACTGACCTACTAATAGGATAAAAGGAATCTGCTTTCACACGTCCAAATAACACGCAAAACCTCCAACAAAATGACTACATTTCTAAATGCATCAGTTTCCTGTTGGTGACCAACACAGCAACAGGTCTGTTACTTCAGTAATTTGTTCATGCTTGGATGAGTGGAAGATGCAAACAGAAGAGGGAAAATGTAAAGATCTGGTGAATAACACATATGACTGTGTGAGAGCACTAAATAACTGCAGCATGGGTAAGTTACACCTAAATAAAATGTGCTTTAGTGTTTTAAGCTATTTAATGTGCCAAGGGGTATTATGAAAATCTACAGTGCATTGGACACAAATGGTGGTAAGAACAACAGAATCTCAACATCAGTAGAGAAGGTAGTGTTGTAAATGTAGTGCCAGCTCACTGTTAAGTAGCATGTTAAGCTTTAGAACAACTTCAGAAAAGGTATTTTAAGCTAGCAATTTACATTTAGCAATAAGTTGCTAATTTTTTTCCATATAATAAATAAAAATGAAAGATTAATTAATTAACTTACCTTTCCACAAGAAGAAACTACTGGTAGTTTAAGGGCTATTTTTGCAACAAAAGCCAGCTGCAGGTTAAGTGAAAATAAAAATATTTATTAGTAGTATTCTTTTTATTAATTTATTAGTAATATTGTATAATGCTTTGTAATTAAGACCTACCCAGGAAAGCAATTCATCACTTGTTTTCAAATTAAGGCTGTATGTTGTTTTTTTGGGTGTTTTTTTGTTTTTTGTTTTTTTTTTTTTTTTTGCAACTATGCTACTGCTGAAACAACTCATGATAAACTTGTGTTCTACAAACAGTCCAAATAGGTCACCAAATATCTATCAATCTGCTATGGCTAAACGAAATGATAAAGCATGGAAATCAAATAAGCTGTTACTCAAATAGAGCAGCTTAAGCAAAGCTACATGAAGAAAAATGTCAGGTCAGATCCAGAGATCCTGCTGAAGCTGAGGTTCAGGCAGAAACTGCTATGATGAAGAAGAAACAGCAATTCATCACGGCTCAAGAATCTAGGATTCCCTCTGGAAAAGTTTAGCAGACCATATATGGGTCTTAGGAATACAGGTGAAGTGGAAGAACACAATGGGAACCCTCTATGAAGCCCAAAAGTGCAGATTGTAGTGGAAGAGTATCAAAAGTTGAAAGAAGTAAGGAAAACAAAAAAAGTGCAAGCTGACAGCCAAAAATGACACTGTAAGAGCTGGAAATTGTTCTGAGAATATTTCTTTAACAGTTTTGCAACTGAAAGCTGTTCTTTTAGAAGATACCTTCCTAGAGGAAACAGCTGTATTTTGTTGTATCCAGCTCTTGAAACTTATATTACCTATTAGACTATATAAAGGAAGAGATAAATAAAAAGCTCCCCTGCCTTGCAGGGGAATGAGGGACGTAAGAGAGAAAAGATGATTTCTGCCTGGTTATTTTTCAAATACCTGGTGCAGGTGCAGCTCTTTTTCAAAAGTTGAGAGTAGGAATCTTTAAGATACTTCCAACTGAGAGGAAAGAAGCTATGGGCTGATTTTAGATTCTGAGATGCACTGGAAGATAGTAAACACAAGCAGGCATTGGCATGCATACCAGCTGTTGGGGTAAGTTTGGGGAAACACTGAAGTTGACAGTCAGAAGATTCCTTACCAGTAACCAGAACTGGGAAGATGCACTGGCAACATCTCCTTCTGTGCTATGCTTCACTCACATGCTTTGTAGTTTTACAATCATTTTCCACTGAATCAATGCTTACAGGGTGTGGTTGATGAATAAATCACTAGTATGTCATACACTTCAATCATTACCTCAACTGTAGAAGCTCAGAGTTATCAAAGGGCTATCAGGAGTGAGGAAGAAGGAAATTATACATACAGGGGAGCAATAGTTTTAAACAATATCCATGCCTCATAACTTCTTTAATTTTTTTTTGCATTGTAGGTAAATTTAAGTTACTGTTTAGCATCTAACTTCACTGCTTTTACAAAAGGCTGTCCAAGAATCTTTCACAGAAACAACACATGGAACATAACTTTAGATGTATTAGGTACTTATTTTTTTCCTATATTTATGTTGCCTGGTAGAGTTGCATCAGAATAAAGATTTAGGTTTTGTAAAATTAAACCTAGCATGCTGCTACATTTTTATTCAGTATCAAGAAAAGGGAGTGTTTTGGTTGAAAAGAAGTGAAATCTTCAGGCTGGGGACATTATGGAGACATTACACCTTTACATGGCTAAATACACACCAACTTGCAGTATTGTGAATGCAATCTAAATTCACTAGGGCAGGCCAACAGCCATATATTCCTGAATTCTTGCTTCATATTGTCTGTAGTTACAGAGGACATTGGCTAAGACATCAGAGTTTAAAGCCCATATTCAAAAATGGTGCTGCCCACTGCCTCATGCACCTGCATTTAATAATGGCAAGAGAGCATTAGATAGAATGTGTGATGACTGCAGCAAACTATATTAAGTCATGTAACTCAAGTTTTTATTCTCCCTCTGCTAAAACCCCTATGATTTATGTCTGCTTTATTCTGCTTACATTCTATGTAACATACCAGCTGCCCCTTAAAATCTTGATCTAGAAAATACTGTGATAAAAACTACTGGCTTTATTATCTTAGGTCAATTTTATAACCACTTTGGCTGGCTACTCGTGGTATAATCTCTGTATAATATATGTTAGAACAATTTGATGATCTTTAAGATCTCTTCCAACGTAGGCCATTTTATGATTCTATGATATTTTGTAATTTTAGTAATCACTCTGATTTTGGCTGAATATTCCTTCAGGTTGATTGTACTCCGCGATTAGTAAAAAAGAAAATTCAAGAGACAGAAGCAGTACTTGATAGACTCAAACTAAACAAAGGTTTAGAATGAGATGCAAAACTCTTATTGTAGATCACTGGATTCAAAATTACTCATGCTTGGCTTAGATATAGCCAAGTCTCTAACTTTTTGATCTTTATCCAATTCTAATGCTTATACACACATATACACACAAATGAGGGAAACATCTTAGCTATTATTTATCTTTATGCACAGAGTACAACAGATGTGCACAAGAAATTGTACACAACAGAATACAGTGAAGCTGAATGATTCATGCATCTGGAATAACCCTTTTTATCTCTAGCAGATAAATTAGCCCATATTCACAGGATAGCTGCAAGGGTATGAGGCAGCAAAAGCCTATGACAGGACTTTGCACCTAATACCCAAACTGAGAAGCTGCTAGAATGCCACATGTCAGTGAACAGAACTGCTGCTGCCATCACAACCTCCAAGGTCAGAGACCATAGAACTTTTACCAGCCCATCCATATCTCCAGTGGAGAGGGCATCTCTGGACCTGCTGGGAAGATAGAGACGGGGAAGCTGCTAGGAAGATAGAGATGGGAACCACAGTACAAGAGATGTTTTTTATGACAAGAAAAATCCTCTACCCAAACTACCTTGAAGTATCAAAAATTAGCAGGCAGCTTGGCAGCACATACTCCCAGCACATACTTGGGATGCCAGGCTAAACCACATGAGCCTTCCGGCCAAACACAGCAGGTCAAAATTAGCAGGCACCCTACACTAACAGGAGCAGAGGCTGAGACAACCTCAAGGCAGAAAGATCAGTGTACAGGTATGAAAAAAACTGCCCAGGCTGTTACAGTAAATGACTTTTATTTTTTAAAAAATGAAATAACCGTGAACATATTAACAGGCCTGCAAGTGGCACTACAGTACAGCTGGAGATAAGGTCAATACATTTCCCCATGTACCTGGACAATGAAATCCATTGCATCAACGCTGACATTAGTAAATTCTGAATACAGTTCTATCAAGCAGGAACATTTTACTTAAAATAGTTCTGGACAAAGCTGACACCAAAGTTAACTTTTCCTTCACTTTGGAAAGGATATATGTTTTATAGATGTTTTCAGGTAGCACTGGGTGAATATTGCCTGCAGTCACCAGTGCAGGGAGAGATGTACAACATCTCCTTGTGAGAACAGAGTTTATACTCCTATTTACTTTTCATTCCGAGGAAGCAGGGTAGTGTAGAGAGAGCAGGGAAGATAGGTGAGGTATTATGGGCAAGGGAGGTGGGATGTCAATTTCTATTCAATTCTCCTTTGGCTGTTTTTGTGCTATTTTGGACTGCTTTTTAAAAACCACTTCTTGATTTTATTGAAAGGAAGACTAAATGTAATACACCTTTCCTTGAAAATCCAGGAACGATTGTGGTACTTCAAAAATACTAAAAATATCTACTTTCATGAAATATTAACTGTTTCACTACAAACCTATTTTTTCACTAAATACACAATTCTCTTATTTCTGGAGTCTCCCTGGGGAAAAAAAAGTGGGTTCTCTCTTTAGTTCTGCAACTCTACAGTGTATAGAGAAATGGCTAGAAGAAGGGGAGTGCAGAGAATAGCTTTATCCTTTTCCTTGGCCAGTATCTCACACAGGGAGTTTGTTTGAATTTCTGCAGTTGGGCTACTGTTGGTCACATTCTTTCAGCAGTTATCAACCAAGTCTGCAGCAGGACAACCCACCTCCAGCACGTTCTGTCTAACTTTGTGGAGACTAAGTAGGCATGAGGGAAAAAACCATCCACATTCTTTCTACCACTTTTGATCATAATATGCAGGAACACCAAGTGGTTTCCATGTTCTTTCAATTTGCAAAAGGCCACAGGAAAGGGATATGGCACCTTTTAGAATCTGGAATTCTGCATTTAAGAGTGCGACCTTCCATTAGACCTTCGGTGTTGAGGCAGCGTAGAAAACAGTGGCTGAAGAGTGTAATACTGACCACACCAGCTCCCAGTGAGAAGCTTTTGCTCCTGCAGAGGCAGTCGTGTGCAGTTCCTATATATACCGTGAGCAAAAGGCCTACTTGACAGGGCATTTGGAATTAGCAATTCCTACGATCTAGCTAGTTTAGATTCATGAGCTTTCAGTGTGCCAACAGCATCTTTCACTGCATGGTAGATAATGTTCTTCACCTGCAACAGGAAAAAAAAAATCAACTTCTACAGACTAACAAGGAGAGTCTTACATAGCTATGCAATCAATTTTCACAGCTGAATTTGTAACAGTTGGCAAGTATACATAAAATATATATTATTTTGCTTTAGAATACCAACAGCACAAATTTTAACTGTCAGAGATGACAAGTATCTTAGACACCTGCACTGATCTATTAATTCATTTTCTGGTCACACAGCGACATATATTTACTCGTGTTGTTTTAAGATAATTCCTTCTCTTGTGAGAGCTAGGAGGAAGTGCAGTTATACAATGTTATACATATATGAGTTTATTTTGAAAAAGTCGTTGTGATCCAAGTCACTTAGAGACTCACGTGAATCGAATCTAAAAGATGCAAGAAAATATGGTTTAATCCTATGAAAATTAAGATGATGCAACAAATCATCCTGTTGTCTTTGCATGGAGGCTAGAAATACTTCAAATTTGTGAATCTTGCAGAAAGATAAGCCCAAGATGAGAAATCCACTAGTACTCACTGCTATCTTTTTCACAGTTACCTATTTAAGAATCAAAGTTCTGTCTAGTTTCTGATCTAAGTTTATTTGAATTCTGTTTCCAGGTGCTGAACAGAACAGTTTCACCTCCTAAGTGAGTGGCTCAATTGCACTTGCTCAACTAACTGCCAGCCACCATCATCTTTTCCTAATGTACATGTGACCTTATTTTTGGTATAATTTATGCAGCTGTTATTGTCTCTGAATATTTTAATAAAAAAATATAGACAGAGGTTTATATAAAAATATACATTAAAAATGACAGTTTTTTTAAAGAAAAGACTGAGACAAATACAACCAGTATTGCTTTTCACAGGATTACTGAGTTGCACTTTGTCTGTTTTTGTTTCTTGGGTTTTGTTTTTAATAATGAGCATTATTCATTTGCAACCTCTTGATTTACAGAAACACTTCCGCATTTTTATCATCACAGCTGAAGAGGCCAGAATGAGAGTTGATACTACTTCTGCTTTCCTTTATAATCCCATGAAAATTCACATAGAAATTTATAGCAAACTTTCACTGAATTGGTATGAGAGAATTAACACTGTAGATTCTGACATCCTTGGGTGACATTCTGGAGAGTGACCATATACTGAGTACTTTGATGAGGACAGCCATTCTGCAGATCTCCACCTTCCTTCCTTTCACATACATGTAATTACTGATACACAAAAAATGCTGACAACAAAATCTGCAAACTGAGCAGTTACTAAGGTTGCTTCAGAAGCATTAGACAAAATCCAACAAGATCTCCTATGGTCTCTCTGTAGAACTTACTGTCTTACATCCAGTGTCCTTGTGTATCTGTTATGTTCTGTGCATAATTAATTATTAGTTGAAGCAGTCACAGTTCCTCAAACCAAATCACATTTCATTTTAGGACTAACATATGTTGGATAAGGCCTTTAAGATCATCGAATCCAACCGCACACCTAACACTGCCAAGTCCATCACTAAACCATATCCCGGACTTAAATAAGCCATTCGCTTTCAGAGGAGTTTTCCTTTAGGCAATAAAGAAACAAATGTAAGTGTCCTTGGTCAAAAACACATCTCTCTTCAAAACCAAGCACTGCTCTTTCCTTTTTAAGATTTTTTTTTTTTCTTCTGGTCTGTTCTGCTGTCATTAGGATTCAGCCATTCAAAAACTTATTAATACCAATGTGTGCATTAATCTAATGGGAGAAAGTTCTCTGGAAATGCAGAAGTCTATTACTAAATTTTTTTACATAATACTGTAGACAGAAGTATTTAATTTAGTACTTAAGTAACGTACCTATCAAATGGGAACCTCCAGGTTTGTGGGAAGTCGTTACTCTTTCCTTAGACGTACATTTCTAGTACTGAAGTAAGTTGGCCAAACACAGGATGTATTTAATGTTTACTGACATAAAATGGTTACCTGCAGTTTATCCTCATGGTTTGTATGAGTATTGGACAGATGCCTGAATTCCTGTGTCAGACGGAAGCAGTGCTTCACATGTTCGGGAGATACAAAATCTTCTGCCACTTTAATGCAGCTGTACAAATTATGGACCTAAAAACCCATATCAAATGACTGATATATAAAGACAATGAACCATACAAAACAAAATAAAACCCCAAAACCCAAAAAAACCATCAACAACAACAAAAACTAAACCCCTAGAAACCCCCAATACCCCCCCACATATTTAGGCTCTGCTACATTTACTCATCAAAACCAGAAACTGACAGAGTTGTATCTAATAGTAAAATGAGAACTAAATACACGACATCTAAAAGGTTTCCTGTTCTCCCATATACATTAGTGTTCCCTAAAGCTAGTTCTCTTAACCTTTGAATTTGGTTTCCTTGGCTGAAGCTTCACTACACAGAAATGCTTTCCCTCCATTCACCCCAGCTTTTTTTTCCTCCTGTAATTTCATCACAGTTATGTACACATCATTCAGATATTTACATAACTTTTAGTAATATAAGAACTGCATATGTAGAAAAAGAAACCTTAAGTGTGCAATATTAATTACCAGTTATTTTAAAGCTGCAGCAGTTGTGCCTCCAATTCAATTAAATCTGTCAATATGGCCTAAAGTTGGTATAGTTACCTGATGGGGAGCACCTGCAGGAATGAACACGGCATCGCCAAGGAACTGCACTATTGCCCAGCCTTGCACACCATACTCATCATATAGTCTCTTACGTAAGGTCTGGTCCAAGTACCAACTTTGGTCATGAATGGGGTCATGATCTGGAGGATTTTCTTGGCCTTGTTCTTCTCCAACCTAGGGCCAAGATATGGGGTGGAAAGAAACCATGACACAGCACCTTGATATTGCTGGCTCACAAAATGGTCTGTACCTGAAAACTTAACAAACTGTTTCAAGGTAGAACATTATTTTCATTAAGGTCATTTAGGTCTTAAACAGCAACATGCATTAGTATGAAGATTCCAGACCAGGCTGGAAACCTGTGAACATACTAACTATCAGTCCCTCAAAGACAGAAGTGCAATACCTCTGCACTTGTCAGTAATTTGAATCATTCAGGTGCTATAAGCAAGCTAGCCAACGAACCCTGTAAGCTCAAGCTTTCTTTGCAACCAGCATACCTTCCGGAGAAGTTCCCGTATCTTTTCAGCATCCTTGGCAGCATAGATGTGCCACAATGCTCCAGGCTTCTCTCTTCCTTCATGGATTCGCTGCTTTGTTACATCATCAGCATCTCCCTCATCAATTGTTTTCAGAACCTCTGAAAGGGGAATCCATGTAAAAGCTGCTCATTTTTTGACACAGAAGAGAGGAAGGAGCATTTTGAGCTAGTAAATTCAGTCACACTGCAACTGTTGCATCATATAGTGCCCTTTCTAAGCCCATCAAGCTTCATTTTAACAGAATTCAGTGAATATGTCAATTGACAGCGAATCACAAAGCTCGGTCTTGAATTTAAACTAAACTACAATTATTCTAATAAAAGGAGAAGAAAGGGGAATAAGCTACTCTTTTCTCCTCTTTTCTTCAGGAATGTACCTAATTTCTTGCAAAACTCTGCTGCTCCCACAGTTAGAAACTAATGAAGCATTACTGCACTTTTAATTATGTGCTGCAAATGTATCAAACTGCCTGGTATATTTGAATTATGTATCATAGAAATGACAAGCTTAAACAATAAAAGCTACTCTTCTTACAAACACAATTGATTTTTAGTGTACAGAAAACAGCTTTCCTTAAGCATTACCATCATCATGGCTCCCTTCCCCAATGGGAATCCCAACATACACCATGACGTTAACAGCATCAGACACATCCAAGTGCAGGTTTGTGGTACCAACTCGTCTGTCTTCAGCAGTAATTAAGCCTACAACAGAGTGCAAAATAAAATTCTGTGACTAATCTCTTCTAGAAATAACCTAGCTGAAAAATCTGTCTGGAAAGCTAACTTTGTACAGCAATGAGAGCAGAAAACAAAGTCAAACAGCAACTGAAACAGGTATATTCATGTCATGTGTAGTGTAAGTAAAAAAGTTTACTGATAACCAGTATTTTTATTTTACAGGAAAACAGAAGCAAACCTAGTTTGCCCAATTCATGAGAAAACAAGCATTTTAACACCAAAGCCAGAACTTGTACTTTACAATTTTGTCTCTCTGAGAGTCTTTTATACAGCCTGTACTAGAGAACTTAGCTATCATAAGCACAAAGCAAGTCTTCCCCTGCTTGGAGGCATGAGAGAACTGCTTTAAGTGGTACTAGCATCCTACTGTGTGCAGCAAGTCAATGGTCTGTTAGAAGTATAAGCCTCCAGCCATTTTTTATTTTCTCATACTAGCTGCAAAATCCATGACCAGTTGAATTCACAGCAGTTAGTGATCAACTCATCATTAACAATTCAGATTACAATTCAGTAAGGAGAAACACCTCCAGACTCAAGTGCTTGTGCCTTTGCACTTA
This sequence comes from Haemorhous mexicanus, assembly GCF_027477595.1. NCBI lineage: Eukaryota > Metazoa > Chordata > Aves > Passeriformes > Fringillidae > Haemorhous > Haemorhous mexicanus. The sequence continues at coordinate 90,400 of NC_082355.1, forward strand.
TGTCTCTCAAGTGACTGTAAGTAATGATTTCAAATGTTTGCTTCTTAATTCTTTGACCTTCTTATTAACATGTTCCCTTTTTTTCCCTCTGGCCTTTCAATAGCACCCTCTCTTTCTACCTCTGCTTAACCATCTCTAGCAAGTAACATGTCAGGGAACCAGAATATTATTAAAAAAAAACAAAAAAAACCCCAAAACTTTGTATCAGCAAAACAGTAACAGAAGTGTGCACCCACAAGAGTTTTTAGGATCACGATCATATTTACCTATTTTCTGTTTAAAATACAAGCTTCTGAAGTTAGGAACTCAACTCACTGAACAGTACCTATCATAACAGACTAGAAACAGGTCGAAGTCCCCAGAAGGTGGGTAATTTTAACTACTTTGGTTGCTCTCAAAAACATACTAACTTTTCCTTGAACCCTGTAATGGTATTATGCCTGTTATATGTATTAATAATTGTTTGCAAACTTAAGTTACTGTATGTACATCTCTTGGATATACAAGGCAGAAAAAGGCACATCTGACAGAGAGAGGGCTAACGTAAGAATAGATTTGCAGGACTAAATGAAAAAAAAAAAAAAAAAAAAGAAACAGCAGGCTCTAGGATAAGCACTGAGTTTTGCCACAGCCACAGCCTGGTGTAATGCCACAGCCTTGTATGTGCCCTAAGTGTAATAAAAGAGTCACAAAAACCAGTATCTGCAGACCTATACGCACATACCATACGCATTGTACATTTTGGGACCCAAGTCAGGACGGACAAAGTAGCTTGGCAGCCTAGAAGCCAAATTCAGTCTGCCATCTCTCTTGGTATATTCAGGAAGAGGAAGATTTTCCATCAAGTCCTCAAACCTAGAGAACGAAGACAGACAAAGGTGGGTTATCCTCCTGTAGCACCTACAGAAGTCCTGTCAGCACTGATACTAAAGGTTACTTACCTTGTAGGCATCATATCTCTGAAGTCCTCCCCTGGAGGCCAATCCTTTAACTTTAGTACCATTGGCTGACCATCATCTGACCTGAGCCGTTCTGCAAGAAACAAATAAGATTTTTTCATGTACTATCTTTTTACCACAGCCCACTACTTTGTTAAAGCTGGAAGGGTTTTTGTACCTCTTACAATGCACAGCAAAATGGATCCTGGTTTTCTTTTGGGCTTCCAAGCAATATCATAGTATGACCAACAACACTTTAACAACTATGTAAGTATACATACACAGATATAATCACTGACAGCAGAAGTTTGACAGATCTTGCACAGCTGCTAAGTTTTAGAATAGTTTTTATTCAGCTTCAAAAGCCTTTCCAAAACATTCTTCCTTACTCCTTTTACCAAAGTCTATGGGAGTTTTATTATTAATTTCAAGAGAAGCGGTACTTCTATAAAATAATAAAGTTATTGGTTCTTGTTCTGAAATCAATCCTAACTTCAGTGTAAAGCAAGAAATCTTCGTACACTACATTTAAAAAAGCTAAAGGGCAGGTGGTCGCAAAGGAAGACAGCCTTTAGGTTTCTTTAATTCTTCTTTGTTAAAGGAACTCAAATTAGCAGGGTGCCAAAATCAAACATTTGTTCTTCACTCTAAGAGTTTTACACGAGTCCTGACTGGAAACAGAAAGCAAACAGCACAGAAAGATGGCATTACATATGCAACAGTGCATGTATGCTACAGCACTGACCATATCAACTGCTGTTCTACCTCAGATCTTAGGGCTAAGATAGCCTATCTGGAAGTGGTACACAAGTAGCTGAGAACCCACTGTAGCATTTAGAGAAAACCATAGTTCACTCTTCTACCAGATTTTTCACAACTCTACATGAAGCCACCAATTAAAAAACGAGGTGTACAGCAGTCTTAAGACTTTAGCATCCCCATTTCCTCAGAGAGTAACACCCTTCACTGCTTCCTACCTTACTGAGAATTGTCAGCCAAACTGATCTAGCAGAGCTCCTGACAGCATCAAAGAGAAAGCATATCTAAGAAATTAGGACTTGGGGACCTGTGAATCACATCTGTGTTACATATCGACAGGCTACAGAAGACAGCCTGAGTTTGCAATATAAAAAAAAATATTTTATTGAAATTAAAAGGAATTAAGAACCACAGATATGTAAACTGAAGTGACTGATTTTAGAGAGGCGAGTGAACTGAAAAGCTCAAGGACTTGAATTTCAAGATGTTTCACAACTTCCTATATTCAAGATTTTGAATTCATCAAGGATCTTTGTTCTAAAGAAGAAGCAGCTTGTAGGGAGGCTATTCAGAAAGAACAGAGTGAAGAACTACTTGGATGATAACATATAGATCTGACAAATTTCATGAAACTGGACAAACCCCAGAAAATATCTCATCAGTAAGAAGGATCAAAACAAAGTCAGACCTTTCAAAAGTCCATTTTGAGCCCAAAAATATTAAAAGAAACAGCAAAAGACTGAAATTATTTAAAATATCTTATAGAATAATCTCAATAATACCTCTAAAGTCAGTGGCTGTTCTACATCTCTTTGGTAACTTAATGCGAGGCTGGGAGCCAGCCACGTATTTCAAAAATTTAGAATTCATGTAATGCAGGGAAGTCAGAGACATTAGGTAGTTTACCAACAGTTTTCATAAGAATTAGAATGTGAAATATCTGGACTAGCAGCAAATAATATCCCTCTATACTAGGGATTGAACATGGCTGAAGAAACTCAAAATAAAATGTATTTAAAAGAAACTATCAAGAGCGATAAGGTTTTCCAACCTAGGTCGTTAATATTTCTCATGTATAGTGTGGTAAAGGCTTTGTCTAAAAGAAAAGCCAAAGGTGATTTTGCAGAAAGAAGCGTATCTGTCTGGAGACAAACTGCAAGTAACATTTCTCAAAGATAACTTGACCCATACAAATTCACTATTTTCATTCATGACCCCAGCACAAAAGTGAAGAGTTTGTGAACTTTCCCAATTACTGTCAAAACACAAAGACCACACCATGATATCCTCCAAGGCCACTTATTTCTGATTAATAGCAAAACCAGTCCGAAATTTAACAATACAAAATACAACACTCTGTACTAACCATATTAAAAAAAACAAGTCAAAAGCAGGGAGTTCATTGATTGGAAAATTACTAGGAAGAGAATATTCTTGCTCTGCAAATCTATAATGGAATGTTCATTCAACGGTCAACGAAATTAAGTCATCCAACAGTTCACTATTTCTGCAATATGCACACAGCAATAAATACAGAACACATTTTATACACAACTCTAAAATCAGCAACATTGCAATGAACTTTTACAGCTCTAACACCTGTAACTATAAGACCACTCAGATCTAGGTATATACAATCTAAAATGGAGCACTCAGCTTTTCAGAAGCTGTTTAACCTGACCTGTTATGTCCTCAGAAATTTTAGGTGCTTAGTTTCCCCATCCACACTTGACAGAAGGTTTTCTCAAAGAACTCGAGCATTAAATAATGTCTTATGTGAGGCACGCATATAGCATTGCTATTCATAATAGATATAAATTTGCATTTGTATGTCAAATTTACTTGACTGATGTATTTCACCAAATCCAAATTTTCATATCAAAAGTCTCCATCTGTTTTAGCAGAGCAGGTTCCCTTTAGTTTTACAATAAAAACTGAGGTTGAAAGGAGAGCGAAGGCAGACACATTACTTACTTTCTTAAAAATGGTAACTGAGGATTGATTTCACTGGGAAAAGTTAGAAAAACCAAACAAACTGGCAGTTTCCCATGAAACGGAGCATTTTTTGACACATGAAAGTTACACATACCAACACACTGCAGTACAGACAGTTCTCTGGGACAGTCCTGCCCTAATCTTCACCAATAAAGTATTTACCAGGGTGTGAGCAATGGCTTCTTTGGATGAGACTGATAGGTATTAAGATTTTTTCTTAATTTATTTTTTTGGAAAATAGGTGGAAAATGAAGAGTTGAAGACAGCAAGACAGACTGCTCAGTAAACTAGTCAGCCATAAATATTACTTACTAGATATTATCTCAAAGCCATCCCAGAAGTCACGCACTTTCACGTCTGAAATTATGGCACAGTTCCTGCAGTTCACCAAATCTACATCTTGATCTCCAAATTCCAGGCTGAAAGCTTCTGGTTTCCAAAGCTCTGACTTCAACTTCTTATGGACACCAGATACCAGCACGGGCTGAGAATACAAAGATGAATGCTTACTCCACCATAACCAATTATCTTACATATGCAGCCAAACTTTCTTAAGAGAGCCAAGACTCCTGGCTACCACCATACAAAAGACACCACAAATCTATTTTCATCATATCTGGCTTTTGTGCATCAAGCAAATAACCAGAGTCAAAGCAAACTTTAGTTCCACGCCATGTGCAGTTGCCTTAGAAGTGGCGTTGGATTAGACTTGCCGAGGCAAGTGCATTAGGTCTCCATGGCAAGGTGTTGGCAGCAGGTATAAGCTCTGTCAGAGGAGGCTGGGAGCTGCCCCATGGTGGACACAGATGGTTCCACCTGACTCAACAGACCCATCACTGGACAAAGCTGAACCCATAATTGATGCTGGTAGCATTCTCTGTAATAATGAGAGAGTAAAAAGTTCTCCATAGCTGATGCTCGTGCACATGTGAGAGAGAGAGAGAGAGAGAGAGAGAGAGAGAGAGAGATACAGGGGGACACTCAACACATGGATGGTGGGCAGGAGGAAGGGAGAGAAGCAGCTCTGCATACACCAAGGAATATCATGAGGCAGGCTGTCCCCTGCAACCTGTGGAGGACCACAGTGAAGTAGAGATCCACCTGCAGTCCACAGAGGATCCACTGCAGCAGAGGGATATTTGCTGGAGGAAGTCCATGGAGAGCCCATGATGGAGCAGGCTCTGGCAGAAGCTGTAGGGAGAATCCCACTTAAAAGCAAACTTTCTGGCAAAAACTGCCCACTGGGGACCCACACTGGAGCAGCCCATGGACACAACTCATGTTGGAGCCATTTGTGAAGGACACTATCCTGTGAGAGGACGCAGCAGGAAAGTGTGAAGAGGAAAGGGCAGCAGACACTGTGTTGTGAACTGACCACAACCCCCATCATCCCCGCTGTGTCACTCCAGCAGTTGTTGCAGGAAGGAGGTAGAATAGTCAGAGGTGAGAGAGTAAAGCTGAGCCTTTAGGAAAAAGTTGAAGTGGGCGGGGAGAGGTAAGGTGTTTACTGATTTGTTTTTCTTCTCTCCTAGCCTACTCTATTTTTAATTGGCAATAAATTCAACTCCTTTACCACAAATTAAACCTCTTTTGCCCATGACAGCAATCCCTAAGGGATCTCCCTGGCTTTATCTTGATCCAGAAACTTCTTTACCTGATTTTCTTCCCGTGTTCTGTTGAGAAGAGGGAGTGAGAAAGCAGCTGAGTAGAGGGGTCTGGCAGCCAGACAGGGTCAATCCACATGTGGCAGGAGAGTAGGTTTAGAATCCCACCACTAGTCCCTTTTCTTAAGTTCACATGCAACTACCACTAGAAACAGCATTTGTACTAAAGCCTTCTCATGTGAGATTTTTGTATTTTAAAATGAATTGTTTAACTATTTCACTTGTTATATATGTATAATCACAGATCAACATTAACTCTGTAGGACAAAACCAAGTAGTGGAAAAAAGGCTGCTCACTTGCAAAAGGGGTTTTAAGATGCTTAGGCTAATGATGTACATATATTCCAAACAGATATTTCAGTGGCCTATCCCCATAAAAGCATTTAAAATGCTTTAATTAATTAAATTAATTAATTTATTTAATTAACCTCAAAGCATTTGCTAAACTGACAACAATTGGGAAAGCTATACCAGACAATCCTCCCAACACTGCCAAAACCTTTTCAGTTCTTCTCACCCTGCCAACTCAAAAGAGAGTCACTAAACTTGAGAACACAAAGAGGGTATGAAGTGAACTTGCACATGGACTATTCCCACCTGAACAGCTTTAGCTTTTGTAAATGCTACCTACGTTAAAATGGCACCTCCCATGGCTACACAAGTTTGAATTAATTCCAAGCTGTGCCCTAACATTAAAAATGATCTGATGGTGGGTCTTGGTTTATTCACATGAAGAGCTTAGCACAACCCTGAGGAGCACACATCCGTAGATGTAATATCAGTGTGCTAGGCAAGGATACCTACAGAGCTTATACAAGCAACTTCAAAGTTACGCTGCCTAATCACGCTCCAGTAACTAACAGCTGCTTTTTGTATTGTCCAATAGCCTCTAAAAGGCCTAGTTTTGATTTTAGTCCCTAAGTGAGGACAACTATCGACTCAGAAATGAATGTAAAAATCCCAAGTCTGGGGATAACAGAAATGGCATTGGTTTTCAAATACAACACAACACAGCCATTAAGTTCTAGAAGGCAGCAATGAAACCTCAACTTCAGAAGAGTGAGATTTAAGAAAACAAAAAGGGGTTGTTTACTTTACTCCTGTGAATTTCAGGGGAATTTTAAAAAAGCAAAAATCCCCACAGAAACATTTAGACTGGAAATGACTACCCTCACACCAAAAAAGAGTATTTTCTTGTGTTGAGGCTGAACTGTCTGCACCCATTCCCACTTCTCCTGTCAGTGGGCACTGACAAGAAGAGCTTGGCTCCTTCTTAAGATTTCCTCCCCACACTCTCCTGAGCCTCCTTTTCCCTAGGCCGAACAGTCCCAGCTTGCTCAGCCTCTCTTCAGCTAAGTGATGCTCTAGTCCCTTCATCATCTTTGTGACCCTTTTCTGGGGGTCCCCTCCCCTCCTTTAAACTGGGGAGCCTGGAACTGAACACAGTAAGGGGAACCACCACTTCTTTTGACTTGCTGACAACTCTCTTTGTCGTGAGGACACATTCTTGGCTCATGGTCACTCCCTTGCCCACTGGGATCCCAAGATTCTTCTAGGCAAAACTACCTTCCAAATGGTTGCTTCTCAGCAACTGCTGTAGGATGTTATTCTTCCTTGATGCACAGGACATTACATTTTCCCCTGCTGAACATCACCAGATTCTTCTTGGTCCAATTCTCCAGCCTGTTCAGACCCTCTGAATAACAGCAGAACCCATCTGCTGTATCAGTCATTCCTCCTAGTTTTGTATTGCCTGTAAACTTGCTAAGGGTGTATGAACCCTATCCCATCTAGGTCACTAATGACATGATAAGTACTACTCATTGCAGAAGTAACCCCCTATGATACACCACTAGTGACAGTGCTGTCACACATGGTATTTCAGTCAGTTTTAAGTCCATCACACTGCTCACTTACCAAGTCCCTTTGATGACATTATGACAGAGTAAAAAGCCTTTATTAAAGTTAAGACAAAAAACATCCACTACTTTCCCTTCATGTACCAAGCCAGTCATATTATCACAGAAGGCTACAAGGCAGGTTAAGCATGATTCAACCAGTATTCCTGAGCTCCTGTTCTCTTCATGACCATATCCCCACGGGATTCTTCCAAGCAAGTATCTGAAAAGGCAAAAGCCTGCTCTCCTAAAGCCCAAATTTGTGATCATGATTTTTTGTTTTGCTCCCTCCTCTCAGAATCTTGACCTGAATGCCACCATCTAACAGTCACTGCAGCCAAAGGTGCCCCGTATCTCCACATCAACCACCAGATCTTCCTTGTGTAAAAGCACAAGGTCCAGAACAAGCACCCTTCCCTAGCTGTTTCCTTGATCAGCTGCCTCAGAACATTGACATCAATGCACTTCAGAAAACTTCAGGACTGCTTGTAACCTGTTGTGTTGCCCCTCCAGCAGGTATCAGGGTGGTCCCATGCAGCCCAGGAAATGTGAACACAGGGCTTCCTCCAGTTTTCTGAGGCCTTATCACATTTTTATGGTGCGTTGGTCTGTAGTAGATACTTGCCATAATGTTGTCCATAATTGCTGCTCAATAATCCTGGCCCCTAAGTTCTTGGATGGCTCATCATCAGTTCCTACACAATTTCAAGCATTCTAGGTTCTTCCTCACAAAAACAGCAATGCTCCCTGCTGTCGTGGCTTGTCATTCCTGTGTTGTCCTTCCTGAACAGCCTCTACCTATTCCTTCCCATACTACAGCTGCATGAGCTATTGTACCACTTTGTTAAACCAATGAGAACACGGCTGTGCTCTCATGCACACTAATTCCTCCTCTTTGTTCAATGTTCTGCATGCACTAGTGTACAGGTACTTCAGAAAGACATCTAGTCATGCTGATTTCCCAGAAACAGTGTGAGAGCTTTCTTCACAATGCTGTGATGCACACAGATCCTTACTTACATGCATATCCTTTAGGTGGACATCCTTCATCCTTGGTTTCTTGAGTACGGGATTATTCCTGTTCACATCACCTCACACTGCTTGCTTGCCAAATCAATCAATTCCTTCCTTGATCACTGGTCATACTCTCCCTCCCTTGTTCCTGCTTATAGCTTTCCTCATAAGGTTAGCCAGCCTGTTGGCAAAGATGCCTTTATTTTTTTTTTTCTTTTTGCTTAGTGGATCCTATCTTCCACACAACCCTCAGTCCTCAAAGAGGTTCCCATGATCACAAAACCCTCTTGGTTAAAACCAGCCGTGCAAACTATGGTTCACATGCAGGATCTGTCCAGTCCCCTATCCTTCACTGGCAGGAGTAAGAAAACCATGAGGGCTTCACTGCCTTGATTAACACTTCCAGAGCCATAGAGCCACTTTTGATACTGTCCCGGTCTCCCCAGTACTATTCTGAGTGCCAATATGGAAAAGCAGCAGAGGGTATATGTTTGAGGGACAGATAAGCTTTGGTAGTCTTCCCACTATGTCCCAAATGTGACACCCTGACAAGCAGCAAACCTCCCTAAGATAACAAAGCAAATACAGCAATCTCAAATCTGAATATACTCCCTTATCCCAGCAGAAATGGTACATTAAGGCAATTTAAAAGCTTAAGCATATTCTACAACAAACACTAGGGACCACCTATGAGTAAAATAACCTTTCACAGTACCTCTCACAGGATATGTAGAAAGCATTGCCTGGTAGACTTTAAGCTGATAGCTAAACCAACTGTCTCCAGTACAGAAAAATGACATTTTGATCCTTGCTGTATTCACTTGACCACTTGTAAACAGCAATTAAAAGAAACCCCAAAACAACCAAACTACTTAACTTAGTAGAACCCTTCTGGCTATTAAGCAGCAAATTTGCAATGGAAGAAAGAAAATATTCTCTCTAGTGAATAACACAGATAGGGCTCCAAGATAAAATGACAGTGGACTTGCCTGGTAGACATCTCCTGCCAAATTCGCTCTCAAACTACAGGGAAATAAAAATAACAAAAAACACACACAAAAAAGCTCTAGTACTATACCATATTTTCATTGTCTCAAAAAAGAGAAATCCTAACATGAAAAGTCAGAAAATACCAGGCTGTTATAGGATGAGAATCCTAACAGTATACCCAGATGAGCAACAACCATTTTCAGGAGAACAAAATGCTCTTTAGAAACAACTTCAAGAATTACTCTTACGGTCTCAGTGAATTCTGGGATAAGACAAAGTTTAACTTATTTCTGACAATTTCTAAGATGGACTCAAAAAATGTTGCTTTTATTGAGTGACACTGAAAGAGTGGCATTTATTATCTAAGGATTAAGGGAAAAGAATTTTCTCTTTTCACAATTTAAGATGCCATCATATCCAACATCTTCATATGGCACAGACCTAGTGTCCAGTGTGCATTTATTGTGCTGGGGAGGGTGGCTAAGGGTTTTTTTCCAAATAACATTTCCCAAAACACAAAACAGGAAGGGGATCTGGGGAATAGTGGTAGAATTAATGTTCTTTCACTTCACTTTTAAAGATGCAGCTGGGATGTACAGGAGGATGTAAGCCAAGGAAGAACAGTGACAGAGAACAGTTTCTTCAGAGAGTCTCTGCTTGAAGAAATTCTGTTTAAAATAACCTTGTTGAGACAGTAACACCTGCCTAGGTCACATGCTCTCTCTTATGCAGGAACAAGGGAGGCTGTTCAATTCCTTTTCACATTTCAACAGGAAACTCCAATGACTGCAACATCACCTTGAGGATTGCTGAATGAGCAAAGGACTTGCCCAGTCTGTTCCTATTCAAGGGGTCCTCTGAATGATAAAATAATCTGGAAGCATCAATAGCATACCTTGGGGCAAAGGCTAAAATAGCAAGTCACAAAGAGTACATGAGCATGGCAATTGCAGCCAGAGCCTCAGGGTGTACACCAGCTTGGATGGCACTGCACACTGCAAGCTACACATCAGACACAAGATCCATAATCACGTCTCTAGATGTGATTAGACAGTCTCTCAAGACTCATTGCCAGTCAAGAACCCCACGGTCACAAGCAGCATCTTGCACATGGTGATTAACCAGTTTCATTGGCAAAGAAACTGACAAGCACATTTTTTGTAGGCATTCCCAAGATGTTTAGGATCCTCCTAGGAGAGGCAGTTGTATTTCCTGACAGAAAGTGTTGAGAAAATTATCAAAGTATGCTAACCAGAAACTAAGACGCTCTTAGCAAAGAAAAGCAGATTATGGACAACACAGCACTGCAAAAGAATGATCTGAAATCTCTCGTAAATCAGAAAAATATAACAGGATGAAAAATAAAATTAAAAAAAAAAATATATTCTTATGCAACCCAAAAAAGTCAGGACAGGAAGGCAACTGCACTTAGTGGGAAGCTGGCAGTGAAGTTTCTAGTCAGACAAGTGAGGGTGTGCTGCACAGTACCTTCCTCCAACTATTAGGAGCTGGCCAGAGGAATCATGAACAGAAATGAGGCTTGCGGCACAACATCCATCTTTGCAGTTCTCACGGCTATGTGCTAGCTGTGCTTGTGCCCAGGCAACCCAGAGAATGTGCAGTTCCATGGGACAGGCTACATTTAAATGAAAAGTACTTCTGTCAGGAGTAGGCTCTGAGTGCCAAAAGAGGTATATGCAGCCTGTTCCTCCACCACACCTCAGCATCTTGTGAAAAACCACAAATAAGTATGGAATATGACTGCCAAGTGCATTAGCACTGTAACAATAAACTATCTGACAACAAGCACTTCTCCAGAAAAGATGATGATGGACCTAATGGTCTAGCACTAATGGCCTCAATTCTCAGTAGTTAGTGAAGGTAACTGTGTCAGATGCTAAGGTGCACTCAGGAAATCAGAGTGGATTCACTACTGGGCTGTAGTAGAGCAGAGGAGGTTCAGCACAAAGCACACTACAACTAAAAGGGCTGTCACAGCAAACACTCTCATGATGGTAAGAGAAAAGCTCAACATGCAGGAGCACATGGACCCAAATAAATATAGCATAAAGTGAACAGGGCTGTTGTGTCCCCTCTTTATAAACCTACAGTTGAAATATTAATTCACCATATTCACTCAGGAGCCAAAGTTTGAATAGTCTGTTTTTACCAACATACAGACTGCAACTCCAGGACACTAATAAGCAGCAAGGGTTGGATACTTATCACCCACCTGGCCTTGCTTCCAGCATTCCCTGAAGATCTTCCAGTTGTTTTTGTTGCTGGGATCATGAAGGCAAAGAAGTCTACCATCACAAAGCCAAGAGTGGGAAGTGTGTGGATCCAGCACATTTAATCCCATTACCATTTCCTTCACCTCTCTCTGTGTGTCAGCTAAATTACTAGCTCGTTTTGCAGCATCAGATGTCTTCTTATTTTCCACCACAGAAGCAATGATATGGTCCAAGAAGTTTGGCAGGCTGGCTTTACTCTTGACCCCCTAGAAGACGTAAATCCAGAGGTAAGTTTAGTCTTGCAACAGTATAAGTACTAAGGTATATCTGCTCTCCTTCAGACTTTAGCACAGACACCTTGCTACTAGGAAAACATGCATCAGAAACAAAGTGGGTCAGAGACAGACATGTATCCAACTAAGAACAGAAATGGCTATGGCTCTGTTTTACAATCGTAGAATTTAAAATAACCAGCTAAAGGCTACCTAGAAAAATTTTATGCAGACATAAAATAGAAAACTTAGATGATCTAAATTCAGTTACTTTATATTAAAAATAGTTCATAGTTTTTTCGACTTCATTAATATCTCAACTCTATTTCCCCCTTTTTCCTCATCCCATTACTAAGGAAGTGAATTCAACCTTGGGGCACATAAGCTGACGGATATGTGAATACTAAGTAAACACGGACAGAGAAAGGAGAAAGTGCTTCCTACATGTTAGTGGAACCACTAGTAGAGAGACTCTCTGGTTCTGGTTGCCATGCTCCTCGAGGGACATTTAAAATTCAAGGGGTGTTTAAAATTCATAACAGGTTATCAACACAATCTTAAAATTTCATTTTAACTTTAAAAAAATAAAAAGCCTGCCTATAGGCCTTGTTTATAGCAAAATACTTAAGACACTAAATAGATTTCATATATTCAACAGAAGTTAAACACTTATTGGACCTTGTGGGAGAAGGCAGGGCAGTGATAGATTTCTGGTAGAAAAAACCTTCCCATTCAAGTGAAAAACAAAACAAACATAGCAAACCAATCAACACCACTCTCTCCTCCCTCCCAAAAATTCCCATCATCTTAAAAACTAAAGTTCAATAGATAAAAAATTCACCATATATAGAGCTATCAATCTAAAACATAACATTATTCATTAATGGTCTTAAAAATGTACCATTACTCTGACTCGCTAGAGGCTGTAAGATAGATAATATGCAGCTTAACTATTAAAGACAATGCTAATTATTCTTCACAAAAGACTATCAATGCTCCAGAAAGATCAAAATTATTCTCTCTATGAGCAGCAGTCTTGCTTCTCTCTATTTGAGTAACACACCTGTTTCTCAGGTTTGTTTTGTTCATTTTATATGAAGCATCCAGACATTTAAGTCAGGATATGGACCAGAGTTCTCCATAAGTTCTTTAAATCTAAATTACTCAGTGAAGATCAGAAGTCAGGAAAGTGAAAAAACACATTACACAATACATCTGATTAGATGTGGTGAGACAATGTATAGAGTTGCCAGGACAGGGACACAAGTTCAGACAGGCTATCTCAAGACTTGAAGGAAGAAGTTGCTTTGAAACAGAGACCACAATTTCTTTGCCCGTACTCAGTGATGAGAGGCAGAAGTATTCTTGGATTCACTTTCCTGTAGCAGCACCATATTTTCACATACAGTTCCCTCTCCCAAAACCAACCAACATGAACTATTATCGAGGTGCCAGCCAGCCAGCCTGCCTGGCAGAGAGTTAAAAAAAAAAAATCCACTATGAGACAAGCCATTTCATCTTCCTTCTTACTCTATCTGCCTAAGCTTTTGGAGAAAGTATTCACCAAAAAGAGTTAAGTGTTGATAAATTCCACAGAATTTATTCTTCTCCTTAAACGAAATGCTTCTAACCACTCCAAATAGCACTGATTTGTTCAGGGCTTTTTTTCGAAGTTATTTCTTCCAAAATGGATTAAAGTATCCTTATTCCAGAAAAGGCATTCAGAAATAGCAACTACACCTTAAACTCACAGAATCACAGAACCATAGAATATGCTGAGTTGGAAGCGACCCATTGGAATCATCGAGTCCAACTCCTGGCCCTGCATAGGACACACTAAGAATCCCTGTGCCTGAACACATTGTCCAAATGTGACTATTCAGCTGTCTGCTGGACATTTTGTCCAGAAGGATATTTAGAGAGACATCATCAAAAATTTACTTCCAGAAAGATGACATCTACTGGCTTTCCAGACGTATGAGGTGGCCCTCTCACAGAAGGAAATCACATTCAACAAGTAGGACTTTCCACCCACACAAAGCCATGCTGGCAGTGACCAATGACTGCATTGTATTCCAGGTGTTTTCAAATACTTCCCAGAATAATATTTTCCATTATTTTACTGGACACTTAAGTGAGACTGACACACCTGTGGTTTCCATGGTACTGCTCTTTGCCCTTTTAGGAAATCAGAACAATGTTTGCCAGCTTCCAGTCAGCTGGGACCACCCCAGACTTGCAAGATCGCTTGAAACTCATTGAGAGAGGCTTTGTGATGACATCAGCAGCTCTCTGAAGATTCCTGGCTTAATCCCATCAGGCCCCATAGATTTGTAGCGATGCAGCCGGAGCAGCAGATCCTGCCCAAGTATATTCTAGCTCAAATGCCTTTCAAGTATACGTAAGTTTAAGGAACTGGTTTACTCTAAAGTTTTTGTCTTTTTTTCTGTGGTATGCTCTTAAAGATGTGAAATTTAAAGTGAACTTTGCAGGGATGCTGATTATCAACTAAACAAGTTATAGGTTGCATTTTATCCACTTTCTTGGTCTCTTGAAGAGAATAGCCTCTCCTCAGCAGTAGTAAACTAAAACTAAAATTAGCATGAAAATTCTCTACAAATTTGTGGGGTGGTGAGTTTTGGTGAGGCATTACATTTGTTTCAACATTCAAGAGTAGACGACTATAAAAACATTTAGATGAAAATTCTTCCCTAGAACAGATATCATTGAAGGAATACAAAATTATTTACCGTAGAAGCTGCAGAAAAGACTGGAGGAAAGGGGATTCCTGTGTCTGATGGGACCTGAGGAAGCTTTCCTGGCCCTGTGTGTAGCAGATCTCTGAGGCTGGAGCCTTCAGCTTTGTTGCTAGATGTCACTGGGCCCAACAAGAGGCTATTAAACAGCTTTGGGGTTAGCGGGGAAACCTTTGTACTGGAGTTGAAGGAATCTAATCCAAAGGGTGAATGGGATTCTTTATTAAGCACTGATCTCAGTGATCCTGATTCTGTAAGATAAATATAAACATTACAGGGAGGGGAGAGAAAAAAAATCCCCAAGAGGCAAAGTTAAAACGATCACAAAGTTTTCTGAAATTATTTGCTCTTGCATAAAATAGGATATTAACAGAATCTTGTGGTAACGGTAAATTATCACTGTAACAGTGAATGAGGCACCTAAATGAGCAAAGATACTTCACATAGATTTTGCCCTTCATATGCTGCTAAGGTTTCGAACAGCACAATAGATCTGATCCAAAAAGATCTGACACATGTAAACACAACTTTTTAATGGATTCAGTTAAAAAAACATTTCCCTGATTTTCTGAATTAATGTTTTGATATTAAATATTTCAAATTTTAATGGTAGTCAAAATATTACAGTGACCTGCAAAACTTGCAAGTGATTCATCAACATTTAACATCAATATGTAAAGTAGTCCCTTCTAAACATATGGACAGGAATAAATCCTGTGTTAGTCATGCTACCTCTGACTTCTAGGAAGTGTATTCATTCCAGCTACTGAGTATTAAAGATGCTCTAAGCTTTCATCTAACTCTCCAACTGGACTCTAGTCTCAGTTCCCTGGAAACACATTCTTCACGTAGCACACAAAAGAGCTGTATTCACTTCAAAAGTCATAAAGTGACAAAGCCGCATCTGAAATTAATTACTATAATTTTACATCAGGATATCAGCTTCTGAGAAAATAAATACACAACCTGGCACAGAAATAAACTGTGAGACAGTATTGTCTGCAGCTGCATCATCTTTCCAGCTTTGCGTTTTTCTAAGCCTGTAGAACAAAACTGGTTCTAAGATGCAAAGGAAGAAAACTTACCTTTTTCTTTTCTATTTAGGGCTAGACATTCTCACAAAGTATAGCAATCAAACAGTATGTTATCACTCATCTTTTAATTGCAACCCCAGAGGGCATTTCTTCTGCTCACCTTTTGTTTCCTCTTTCGCTTTTTGCGTTGCTAAGTCTGCAAGCCAGTGTAAAGCTGATGATGGAGCCGTTTCTGGACAAAGTGGTCTGTTAGTCTTTACTTCCCCAGTGTTATTGGTTGGTAATGTCTCTGCTTTTGCAGATTCTTCTATCCTACTGTCAGTTACTTCAGATTTTGGTACAGTGTCCATTTCTACTTGCCCCACTCCTGCTGTCCCTGTTCCAGTGGAAAAGGTGTTCTCATTTCCAGAGACTGATGCACTAGGATTTACAGTTGGAAGCTAAAACAAAAAATATTAAAAAACTGCTAAATGTTGAATGAAGGGAAGAGTTCAACTTGGAAGACATTTTCAATATCCAATGCATTTGGTTTTGTCAGTTTTTCTTTTTCCATTTGCTATAAGCTCACAGTAAAATTCATTTATGCTTAGCAGAATACAGGAGCTTCTTTATCTGTGTGTATTCACCTTTGTACTGTGGTATGAATTCTTACCATGTCATTTTTTAGTCATCTTTTAACATAAGCCAAATCTTTTTGATTTCTTTCCTTTTCTTTCTGTTTTTTTTTTCATATTGCAGGAGGATTTTTTCTGTTGATAGTTACAGAACTGCTCTAGATTCCTTCAGGAAGCACAACAAGATAATAACACATGCTGCAAGCTACTCATAATGGTTTGGTTTAAAATACGGCATCAATATTAATGGCTTCCTTCCTAATTTCTACATAAGAGTACTAGCCCAAATAATATCTAACTTGGTAGATAACAGATGCAGTTCATGTCCCCAAAAAGTGACCCAGAAGACTTTTGCTACCCTCAGAGTACATATGGAGAAGGCAAAACTCCTGTTTCACAACAGATTAGCTTAATGGATCTAACATCATAATAGATCTTAAAAATGTAAATGTCAAACAAGGTAATTTCAGCTTCAAATTACATACCTGTGATATTCCATTAGTGACAGCTGGTCTCAACACTGATTTGTTCTGTCTGTTAATACATGGACAATTGGCTTTAATACCCCATTTGCCTCGTGCTGCATGAACCATGTCTCCAATATTGTAAAGTGCTGTAAATAAAGTTAGATCTTTAATACCACATGCAAAGAAATCTAAAAAAAGGCCAAAACTATATCTTCAAAGAGGTGGGGTTTTTTTAGTATTACTGCAACTTTTCTTTAAGGTCACATGCTATATAACAAGACATTGTCCCTGAACAGTAGTGTGGCAAACAGTGCTAACACCGCCTTCACAATGTCACTGAGGCTGTCAAGCCTGGCAAATCCTACAGATTATCATCTGCTTCTACTATTATAATGTAGGGTCCAACGATGCTGCAATGAGGTGACCTTAAACCACCACAAGAAGCTATATAACCCTTGAAGCAATGCTGAAAGGATCTGGAACACAGGTGTTCACCTCTATCCTCCTGGTACACAGACAGATGTAATGAATTGACCAGATGAACACCTGGCAGCGTGGCCAGTGCAATATTCAACAATTTTGCCTTCTATGACCACAAATCTACTTCCGAAAAGTCATGTCTCTTGGGAGTAGATGGGATTCACCAGCCCAAGCAGAGGAAGAAAGCCTCTGTCAACAAGTTGACCAGTCTTTTACGGAGAACTTTAAAACTAGATTTAGTGGAGAAAGGAGATACAGATTTGAGTAACAGCAAAAGCCCGGGGCTACCAACATATTAGGAAGCAACAGGGAAACATCTGTGAAATAACTTGAAGGAATTTGGGCATGTTCCTATCAAGAGGGGTAAGGCTGATAGCCCAGCTGGAGGGCCTCTTCTTACTAATGCATGCAGCTCAGGTGATGAGCAGGAGGAGACAGAAGTCATTGTGCAACTAGAAAGCAACTATCTAATCTTTATCACTGAAGCATGATACAATTAATTGTGGAACTGGTGAACTGTGGGGAGATGCTCTCCATGTAGAACAACATACTGACCACAGAGAGCTATCCTTGAAAAACAGTGATGAACATGTCAAGAATTTATGGGCAAAAATGGGGGATGAAGCCAACAAAGAAAACCTCACTGTTGGGGTTTACTCCAGTCCACCCAGCCAAAGGGAGCCTGTTTGAAAAAGTTACTTCAACTACAGAAAGCATCATGCTCACATGATGATTAGGGAAATTCAATCACCTTGATATCTGCTGGAAAAGCAACATAGCAAGCTGCAAGCAATCAAGGATAATTCTGGAGTGCTCTGAGGATAACTTAATCCATGACACAGAGACCAACCACAAAAGAAGCATTATTGGACCTGTATAGTATACCAACATGAAAGAACTAATCAGACATGTCAAGACTAGTGGCACCCTGGGCTGCAGTGATCAGGTCCTGGGGGAATTTACAACCTTGAGAGGTGTAGGCCAGATCGAGAGTAGTCTCAGAAGACCATATTTTAGGAGAGCAGACTTTGACTTGCTAAATAAATTAGTGTATGGGACTCTCTGGGAAACTGCCTCAGGGACAAAGGAACAGAACAGAGCTTGCAGTTCTTTAAGAACATTTTTCTTGGAGTGCGAGCGCTGTCAATTCCCCCATGTAAAAAATCAAATAAGGAAGGCAAGGGAAGAATATGGGTCAAGAAGGACCTCCTGATCAAGCTAAAATGTAAGAATGAAATGCAGAGGCAGTAGAACCAGGACACGTAATCCTGGTTGCTGCCTGGATGTGCAGAGATGTCATCAGGAAACCTAACGCAAAGACGAAAATGGATTTGACAAGGGATGCAGAGAATAATACGGGTTTCAACAGTTATCCTGGCCAGAAAAAAAAGATTAAAGAAAATGCATATGACACACACCATCTGCACTAAATAAGATCTCCAAGCAAGTGACAGCTGACATGGAGAAAGCTGACATACTCAACATTTTTATTTCCCATCAGTTTTCAGTTGTATTCCCTTTTCTCACCTCTCTCGAGTCCCTGAACCTCAAAGGAGAAACTGGGGGGATAAAGTTCCTCTTCTCATTGGAGAACCATACAGAATCTCAAGCAGGAAATGGACCATGAGGATCACTGAGAACAACTCCCTGCTCCTCATAGGAGCACCTAACACTAAGCCATACAACTAAGAGCATCATCCAGACACTCCTTGAACCTGACAGACATGGTGCCCTGAGCACTTCCCTGGAAAGCCTGTTCCAATGCCCAACCACCCACTCAGTGAAGCAGAGTCTGAACCTCCCCTGGTGCACATTCATTCCATTTCCTTGTGCCCTGCTGCTGGTCACCAGAGAGAGGAGATCAGCACCTTCCCATATGCTGACCCCCTTGAGGAAGCTGTAGACTGTGATGGGGTCACCCCTCAGCCTTTTCTTCTCCAAGCTGAACAAAACAAGTGACTTCAGCTGCTCCTCCTAAGCCTTGTCCTTGACACCTCTCCCCATCTTGGTCACCCTGCTCTGGACACACTCACACAGTTTGATATCCTTCTTGTACTGAGATGCCCAAAATTGCAGACTCTATTAGAGGTGGGGCTGCACCTGAGGAACCGGAACATATGAAAGTCCATGAAACCTGGTAAGATGCAACCCAGGGTCCTGAGGGATTGGGCTGATGTAGCTGCCAAATCACTCTCCATCACACTTGGAAAGTCCTGGCAGTCCGATAAGGTCCCTAGGGACTGGGAACAAGGAAACATTACGCACATTTTTAAAATGGTTCAAAAGAAGGACCCTGAGAATTACTGATCCGTCAGCCTCACAACAGTAACCAGGTAAGATCATGTAGCAGATTCTCCTAGAAGACATGTCAAAATGTACGGAAGTCAGAGGAGATTAGAGACAGGTAGCACAGCTTCACCAAGGGCAAATCACACTTGACTAATCTAGTGGCTTTCTTCAATGGAGCGATTGCATCATTAAACAACGAAAGACAAATAGCTGCAATCTACCTATGCTTCTGCAAGGCCTTCAATATAGACCTCACAATGTTCTTGTCACTAAATTGGAGAGACACATTTTAATGAATGGACTATTCTGTGGTTAAGGAAGTGGCTGGATGATCACATCCAAAGGTTACCATCAATGTCTCTATGCCCAAAAGGAGAACAGTAACAGGAGGTGTCCCTCAAAGGTCCTTACTGGGACCAATACTATTTTGTGTCTTCATCAATGATATTGACAGTAAGATTGAGCATGCCCTCAACAAACTTGTGGATGACACCAAGCTAAGGTGTGCAACTGATTCCAGCACATCCTTGACAAGCCTAAGGAGTGGGCCCACCCAAGCCTCATTAAGCGCAACAAGTCCGAGCACAAGGTCCCACATCTGGTTTGGGGCAACCCTCAATATCAGTACAGAGTGGGGGAGTGAAATGGATTGAGAGTAGCCCTGCAGCAAAGAACTTGGATACATGGCTGGATGGAAAACTAGACATGACTTGATAAAATGCACTTGCAGCCCAGAAAGCCATCCTGCAGCCTGGGCTACATAAAAAGAAGCATGGCCAGCAGGCTGAGAGGGAATTCTTCCCCCCTACCCCAGCCCACCTCCCCACCCGGAGTTCAGCCTTCCAACTCTGGGGTGCCCAGTACATGACAGATGTGGACCTGTTCAAGCAGGTTCAGACGAGGCCATGAAAATTATGAGAGGGCTAGAACTCCTCTCCTATGAAGAAAGGCTGAGACAGTTGATGTGGTTTGGCCTGGAGAAGTGAATGCTCTGTGGAGACCTTGTTGTGCCTTTTCAATACATCGGGGGGACAATAAGCACTGAGAGAAACTTTTTTTCCAGGGTCTCTAGGGACAGGATATGGAACAACATTTTTAAACTGAAAGAGGGTATGTTTAGATTGACTATTAGGAAAAAATTATTCCCTGTGAGGGTGGTGATGTACTGGCATAGATTGTCCAGAGAAGCTGTGTTTGCCCCATTCCTTCAAGTGTTCAAGGCCAGGTTGAATGGGGTTTTCAGCAACCTGGTCTAGTGGAAGGTAGTCCCTGCCTGTGGCATGGGATTTGGACTAGCTGATCTTTAAAGGTTGCTACAAACCCAAACCATGTTATGATTCTGTGATTTTTTAGAACCAGTTATGTAAATAGTCAGCTTGGACCATTTAGTTTCCCTCCCGGTCATCAGAGAAGAAAAAAAAAACAAAACCATCCCCAAAAAACTCTTTCTTGCTATTTAAACAAATTTACTTAAAATACGGCTTAAAACCAGCTGACCACAAGTCACAGCTAATACTAGAAGGATGCACACTTCAAATCCACAGCTTACTTGCATTACTTTCCCTTCAACACTTCTGTTGTTACAAGTGGAATTTTTTTCTATATCCATGCTAGAAGAGGTATCAGCTACAACATCACCTCTCTTTATATTTTTTCCATTTGCTTGCTCAAAATTAATACAAAATTTGCTATTTTCCTTTTGTGTTTCAAGCATTACCTGTACCAGGGATGATCTGTGTTGGCATGAGATTCTCTGGTTCATGAGACTGGCCCTTTGCACACTTTAGCCATGAGAATACTTCTTCATCACCAATCTCCTCTGTTTCTGGAATAAGAAAAAAAATTAGATTTTTGTACTAAAACTTTACAATACAGAATATTTGTGCATTGATATTGTTTATTTAGATTCTCTGCAGTGCAGGAAATTAACCTGGTGATCTCAGAAATAAACTATAAATACAGAAATTAGGATTGGATATACATCAACTTCTGTATATCCTCAGATTATACAGCTACCACAGTAATTTCCCCTCAGTCATCTCTAGCAGCTTGTTTTCAATCACCTAAAGATCTTGACTTCTAACCTCAATTTTTAAAATATGATACTTTTGTTCTCATTATGCTTTTCTAAGTTATCATAATGAATAGACAGGAGTATTCACACTTATTAACATCCATTTAACGTAACTGTCACTAATCTCACTGAGATTGCCATTTGTTTGCATCCATGCTACCAAAGTGGTCTCAATACAGCCAGGATTCTACTTTCTCATGCATCTGCCAAAAAACCCAGTCAGGATTCTACTTTCTCATGCATCTGCTTCTTCAAATTGAACTTACTGAACTTCTTCCTGAATTAGAAGCCCTGGTGTATCACAGAATTTAAAAAAAAAAAAAAAAAAAAAAAAAAAAAAGAAGAAGAAGAAAACCTTCCAATCTAACTCTTTATCAAAGACAGCAGCTCTCTGCAGTGTCTGCTTACTAGTTCCCCATACAACAATTCTGAACTGTTAAGATAGTACATAAGTTTTCTTTTATACTTTTTGAGGAAAAGAACTATACAGTCTGAGACAGTCAACTGTCTCAGTAGACACTCTATGCATGTGCCTGCTGATGCTGCGATTTTAATAATCCCACCCTGTGCAAATAGATAAAAGACAGGTACATAAGGAAATGAAGAAGGGAACAGAAGCATGTAAGACAAGTTCCAAATATGCAGCCTTCCAAGCTGATACTCGGTAACTCTCCCACAAAACCCTCTACAACTTCCCAGAAACTATTTCCTGACTAGACTCAGCTCAAAGATGACAGTGGGGGAAAAATGCCCAGTACTCACCACTACGTGGACGATTCTTCCTCAGCCGGTAACAGTCCAGACAGACACCAAAACCACACTTCCGACAAACCCAATGAATATTGAAGAGTGTTGTCTCACATACATCACACATTTCCCTCACACCACGTACTGCTCGCTTCCATGCCACCTTCTCTATAGAGAGAAGGCATACTACGAATTATTGCTTTGACATTTTGCATTTCTCCCACCTAATTTGAGAGTATCACAGCAACACTGATAAATTCATAGCAACATGACCTGAAGGCAGAGTATAGAAACACATACTTTTACATTCATAGCCCCATTCTTTGAGTTGCTAGTGCCAGTAACACTATTAAAATTCCCATTTCTAAGAACGTATAAGGTCAGGTATCAAATTGCACACTACTACAAGGAAACGCAGCACCTTACAGTGTTCTGTAATAACTGAATTTAATGGAGCACTAATGGAACTTACAGCAAAATCACAAATCTTCTGCTAAGTGATATCAATATATAAATAGAACCATAAAGAATGTGTATTTAGTTTTACTAATCAGATCTCTGTCAGATTCTAAACCAACATATTTGCCAAGGAAGGGGTTCTCCAAATGGCTGCCCTTGTACATTCCAGAAACTAATGGGAAAAAATTAGATAATCTGTTATCTCCATGAGATAAGCTAAACTGGTTACCTTTCCCCCCCACCCCCCCCAAACCCTTCCCTCCTGAAATGGAAAGCTGACAACTAGATGATCAGCTAAGTCCTTGTGGGCTCCCTACTTAGAAAACCCTGAGCTTTTACAGGAGGTCCCTGGAGCATAAAAGGATAGGAAAACATCAGAAAATCTGTTCATTAAAGCACAGCTGATCAGTGTGGTAGGTGCTTGAGCTTATTTCTATTTCTTAGGAGCATGAGCCAGCTGATTTCTGCATTTAGTTATTGAAAGAATAACTTAATGCCTGGGAAAGTTACCATTAGCTTCCTTGGTGGTAATGTTGCATTGATCCAAAAGAAAGTCTCAAATTCTGGTCCCTCAGTTACACTCCCCACCCAAGAGTGAATATGGCCTCTCTTTGGAATAGCAGGAGAAGCATTTCAACAAGAAATTTTAAGACATTTTCAATTCTATTCCACTGTGTTGTACATGCATTAAACAGAAAGGGTGGGAAAAACCATGACAAAAGCCCAACGTACGATGTGGCTCCACCATCATCATTGCCTCCTTCTCTGACATTACAAGCTGGCAGAACTGGTCCCCAACATTGGCCAGGATATATTTGGAAGTTTCCAGATCGATCCCCTCTGCAGGGGAGGAAGAAGGAATCCATAGGCTCATAGCATCAGGGTCACTTTGTTGTGGGTTCAAAAAACCTTCTACTCGTAGTATACCTTTCCGGGTAAATACCAGCCTGCAGGAAATAGGATGGAATAATTGAGAAATTGCTCAGCCACCTTTAATTAACTTATAATGACATCTATATCAGAACATAAGCCCAGAAAGGGGGGAAAAAGACTTCAGCTAGAGTGCTATATTCTACAGACAGTACACTTATAATGCAAATCCCAGTAACACAGAGAATAAGGCATACAAAGCTGTAGCTACAACACCCATTAGAATGAATCCCAAGGTCCTAGTAAACATTGGTGGGAAATTCCACCTAAAAGAAATTGCTACGGCTTGCTAAATCCCACTTCTCTATCTCATTAATAGAAAGAGATGACAAAATTCAATTTGGCCTGCTGCATGATGCTGCTTGCAAAATTCTTAATGGCTGTCATTCTCAGTTTTAATTAATGAGAAAGTTTTTCCCAACTTTTGAGAAAACAGTATTTCAGTTCTGGCTAGGGCTGCCAACACTTCACAATTCTTCCAACAGCTCACAAGACAATATATGCAAAAATCCTTGTTGCACTGGTCTCCACATACTGTTTTACCA
This sequence comes from Haemorhous mexicanus, assembly GCF_027477595.1. Lineage (NCBI taxonomy): Eukaryota > Metazoa > Chordata > Aves > Passeriformes > Fringillidae > Haemorhous > Haemorhous mexicanus. Next base: position 114,559 of record NC_082355.1, read on the forward strand.
ATAGCTGTTAATCCTCCTTTTACCTTGTGTGGCAAAAGGTGTAAAAACGTTTGACAGAACACTAAGCTCTCCTGTCAATATCAAAGATAACTTAATTTTTATGCAGAAACCGTCTTATCTTTAACCTCAAGCTACATTAATTTTTAACAAGTTTTGGAAAAGAAGCAGCATGCTTACTGGATGGGTGACACCTGCTAAAAATTCAGTTCATCCTTTACATGCCAGGAAATCAACTAACTGCTTTTGGAAAAAGATGCATAGCGCTTGCTAGAATAGACAGTTAAGGAAGACGAAAAGAAACACAACATGTCGAAAAAGTGTAAGACATATAATGTAACACAGAGGGAACACAGACATAGCATTCCACTCCTAAAAATTAGTCCTGTACTCAACAGAATATGGTCGAACATTAGCCTCATGCTCGCAAAGTTTAGTTACTTGTTGGGTGGATTAAAATTTTACCTTTGTTCTGAATGCCTTATGAAGGAGGGAGAGTTGTTGTATACCAATTGCCACCCAGAAGTAAAATTCTACCCAATAAAGCAAATTCAGTTTCCCGAGGCTGTACCCAGAGGCTCACTTAGTATCTTATAGCTTTATCTTTGAAAAGCAGCTCTTTCTGGCCCAGTGAGGGAATTTCCATCAGGTGATGCAGGAAAACGCAAGACACTCAAAATCTTCGTTATTGTACCCAAGCATATTTAATAAGTAAAACATTAATTACTTTGTGCTTGGACATGGCCCAAGTTCTGCACACAGACTACATATGAAGAAAGGAAGAATTTGAGCACCTCCGGAAATGGAAGAAGCGACATGCCACTGTTGAGTCATCCTGCTCTTGCTCCTTAAATTTGCGGTACCGCTCCAGACGGCACTCCCGACACTTGTGCAGATGTGGAGCTACATTGATGCAAGAGCCATCCTGGAGAAAAGGCTCACCTGACTGCTTCAGCTTCCTCACCTTACTCATATCTTTCAGCACAGACTGGCCAACTGGGTGAGGCAAAGCAGAAGTAAAAATCTATTAGTTAACTTCAACAGCAAAAGGATACTGGCTCCAACAGTCATCTCTTCAGAGATCTGTATGTTCATACCCATATAAAACCAGTAAGTTTGCTCAAGCCTACAGCATACCACACTTCTGTCCTGACACACAGGCTTAAACATTTATCAAAGTGAACACCAAATTCACATACATGAAGCATTAAGCTTCAGCCTTGTAAGCATCCTGTGTGCTGCCTACCGAATATGAATGAGGTTTACAACTGTGGTTAGTTTACGCAGTTCACTACACAGGAGATAACCCAGTATCCCACCTCCTTGTGCTTCCAAAACATCATCTGCATTCAAGTCATCACCTTTTAGGGGAGCTGTGCGGGGCCGGCCCTTTGGGGCTTGCTTCCCCTTTCCTTTACCCAGCAGTAATTCTGCATTGCGCTCCACACTGGGGCCTAGCTTCGCCATCAAATGGTCTGGGATACCCTTCATACAAGCCTTAGCCTGCAACTGGTCTTCAGAGTCACTCAAATCTGACAGATCACTATTTGTACTGGAGTCAGAGTCCTGTTTGGACGTTAAGCTCCGCTCATCTAGCGAGAACCTTTTCACAGCTTCAAAAGGGGCTTTCTTCTCCTGTGGAAACTCTGCCTGTGAAGAGAAAAGGGTAGGTGGATGTCTGCCAAACACATTAGAAAAAGTTTTCAGAAGCGGATTGTCCTGCTGCCCAGGTCCAACAGCTGGTTTTTCTTCTGTTGGACTGGAGGACAGTGTGGGCATCTCAATAGGCTGTGTCAGGCTGCTGCTCGGTGAGCTGGAACGGCCATTCCCTATGGTGGAAGGACTCTGAACACCAGCAGCAGCTATTGAACCAGCAGCACTAGACATCATCTTTGAGGAGTCAGTTGTTATAAACAAGGTTTTCTTCTTAGCTAAAGAGTCTGTACAGGTGAGTGATTCCGGCCAGCAAGAAGTGGCCTTATGACCCACAGGTGTTGACGGAGCACAAACGCCTGTCTGAGATGAAGATGCAAAGCCACTGAAAGGACTGAGTTCTGCTTTCTCAGCAAATGCCAGGAAAGGGTTTGAGGGTTCCTCTCGTGATAGCTTTGGGGGCTGCAAAAATAGGTTTTCATGGCTATCAGAGGGACGAGTATTCAACAGATTTCGTGAAAAGGCTGGAGTAAGGGTAGGCATAGATTCCACAGGCAGCTTCCGCTCTACAGAACTACCAGACTGGGCTCCTGGCTTACTGTCCGCTGAAAGAATTTTGCCTTTACAAGTCCCAGCACTCACACTCTCTGTACACTGCTTGAATGAGTCTCGACTAGAGACATCTTCAGTCAAGCTCTCTGAAATGACCGTGAAATAGTTACTGGAAGGAAGATTCTGGGACATGCACTGGAAAAACAAGTTCTTGGATGAATCAGAATCTTTTTGAGCCTCTTGTCCAGTACCACAGCCAAAAGGAAATCCAGAAGGCTTGCTTTCTGGAGCCATCACTCCATTTGATTGGCTCCTACCAGCCCCAAATACCAAGGACTGGGAAGCACTTGGGAGAGAGACTCCAAATCCAGGAGAAGCCAAAAGTGAATTTCGGGAATTCTGAAACAAAATTGGTAAGCATTAGTCTATTATAAGATTGTTATTTGAAACAAGACTACTTTAGTTCATCTCCTAGTACTATTAGCATTCTCCTTACCCGTCAGGAATAAAAATTTCCAGCAGACTTACAATTACTTCTTTAAACATTCCTACCTACAAGCTATTGAAATTGAAGACACACAGAGAAAACTAATACTTAATGTCTCATCACACTTTAGAACAAAGGTGAGGCACCAGACAGGTAAACTAATTAATAGAAAAGTAACTTAGTAAAACTGCTGATCATTTGAATTCAAATCAAACAAAAAGGGAACCTTAATTGAAACTGTTTTTGAATGCCCTCCAATCTTTCACCCTCCCTCAAGAGAATTCTGATAAGCCTCATCTACTTAAGTAGCACCCCTGAAATAAGTATCTTAGTTTGCAAGTTAACTAAACAAAGCAAGCCCCTAGTGGTTAGCAGACAAACTATTCCGGGTCCCCACAACCCACATCTGCTGACAGGTAGATAGATGCCTAGGACGTGGAGCCTTCCAGGGAACAACTTAGTAGAGGTTAAGCACAAAAGGCCTAATTTTTATGACCATTAAATACAGGAAAGTTTTGCGAATGACATATTTCTACTAGAACCATAACAGTGAAATGACATATTCACTTGCTCTCTTCTCAACTGGTACTTGTTCAGATTTTCCAATTCTTACAGTCCAACTGTAACTGATTATATAATGTGACTAATACCTCATAGGATCATTTAGATCAGCTCTACTCCTTTTCTTTGAGTTTCCACTTAGAAATCTGCTCATCATTAACACAATTTTATTTCAAGGTCATGTTAAATACAACTACAGACTCTGTTCAACACATCCTACTGGTCACTAGTGTCCCTGCATACCAATGTTTAGCTTGTTCCTCATTATCAATCTACAGCTGTAATAACTTTAATAACCTATTAACAGTTCTTCCAGATATTAGAATTTTAGATATTTCTTTTTAGAGATAAAAATAATTTTAGAAAACTGTGTTCTAATAGTTTTTAAAGAATATGAATTTGAATAGAAACCAAGGTTGTGAAGTCATCTCAAGGACCCAGTCACACTATGATACAGCACAGTCTGAAACAGTAACACATGTGAGCTATCTACAACACTGTTACTGATTTATGTCTGGCTCCCTCCCTCAAAAAAGAATAGTTTAAAATGGACTAATGGTCTGCCTGCCAACTCTGAAGCCAAATTATTAATGTTTTAAAAAAGTGATGTGGGGTTGGAGAGAGGGAAAGAAGGGGAGGTAGTACCAAAATTTCTCAGTACAATGTACAATTACACAATCTGTAGTTCTTCCAACTCTGAATTTATTTATTGGGGGGTGGGGGGGTGGAGGGGTGGAGGATAGAAGAGTTCATATTACATTACATTATGGTCATTATGCAACACTCCTGTTTTCCACAATTCTATTCCTCCTTTACACCTTCCCATCCAGGAATCTTTATCCCAAGGTAAATATCTAACCTTTCCACCCATTCCATTATCTAATACAAAAGACAGGGATGATAACAATGCCTTCAACTCACTGGCAACCACACTGGACTCTCATAACTTATCTCCCACTTTCTTCACTTTTTTTATATAGTAGATTGCTAGATTCTTTATTTTTGTTGTACTTAACTGAGGTGGGTTTCATTTTTGTTTTGTTTTTACAAACCTTCATTTGATTTATTTTAGAAGTCTTCTATTTTGCTTTTAACAGGGTTTCCCTTTTTCTGTTCCACTCTTTTCCTTGTAAACAAAGGCATAACTAAAAGGCCTTAAAGTTTCTTCCGGACTGACCTCTCATCTCAAATATTTTATTATTTCTTTGGTTTTAGTCCTAGATAGTATACAATGCAACTGGCTCCTTTTTCTACTGTATAGGTAACACAGCTCTATCACACAAGACAGGCATCTTTTAAAGGTCCTCTAAATGCAGGCTCATTGTTTTTCTGGTTTTGAGGCTTTTTTTTCTTTAAGTAACTTGAATGTTCCATTCAGTGTACCTGCACATGCAGATTTGTTTCTATAAAGGCAAGAGATTTTAAGAAGGCTATCTTCTGTATGACACAACAAAATTAATTAAGCGCAGTGCTTAGTGTTATTTTAAAGCTGCATTTCTCAGATTAAGGCTGAATAAGCACAAGAGTGCTGCAGTTATCTCTTACTACTCCTTCACCAATTATCTCAATTTTCTTTTGAGTAATTTCTTAGGTCAGACAACAGGTTTTCCTTGGGAGGAGATGGACTCACAAGAGAAAAAGTAGTTTTTTCAGTTCCATGGACACACATTTTAACAGGAGTATGTTGCAGAACATCTGTTGCAAACATGTAAATCTTTCTAGAACCAGTGGGATCGTGAGCTACTCACCTCTCCCTGGGCTTGTGATCGGACTGTTTTCAGTTTCTCCTGTCCAGTAACAGCTGGCAAACTGGTATCAGAGATTCTCACAGTTGTCGGCGTCAAAGCAGTTGTAGTAACTGCAGATGCAGAAGTCACTGTGCCTTGGCCAACCTGTTCCAGTGATTTTCCTGCCTCTTTACACCCAGATCCAACTAGTAATGGCTGTCCAGCCACAGAAGAAAATGGAGTGAAGGGCAATGGTGCGTCACCACCAACTGGCTCATCCTGGACTACTAGTGTTCGGCCATTCTCTTTGGTGTAAGTAGCAAAACGAATATTGCGATTAATCTGAGGAATAAATGAAGGCAACTGCTTGGCCCTTGGATCCAGTCCTGTTTCACTACTGGAGATTCCTTTCCAGGGACCTCTGCTTGCCTCACCTCCATCACTACCATTGCTATCGGCCTCACCCCTCTCCTTTAGCTTCTTTGTTGCAGGATCACAACCAGGATCTGATATATTTTTCCTCCTCCTTCCATCCTTTCCCTCCAGGCTTTCCTTCTTCTTTTTCCCTTTAGACGAGGATTTAGCTGCTTTTAGGCCCCCTCCCTACAATAGACAAAGCCATGCAATCACTAAACAGAACAGTCCAGATACCCATTCAAAGAACTTTTTTCTGTCAGAACAGAATATATTACACTGCTCTGAAGTTCAGGAACACTTTATCACAAATTGAGCCATCTAAAGTGAGATGATATGTAAGCACAAAACACAAGCATTAAGCACAGTCCTGTCTTTTGTGCACTAGAGTAAGATCTGCACAAGTAATTTTTTTAGCTGAGCTACCTTGCTGTAGCACGAACCACATCCTGGCAAATTTTGAGAAATACACAATACTCCAACAAAGCTCTTTGTAATGTATGAATACCACCTGCACACTAATTTTTGGTCCAAGCATATACCCCATAATTCTTTTGAAGGGCACGCTTTCTGTCCACAACACAAAGTCTACAATATCTTACTGCAGGAGATAGCTTGCCCTTTAGCCTAGGGTAAAAATTCAGGTTCAAACATTATCATGGAACATCTCAACCGAGGCAGTGAAATGCCACAAACATACAAGCCTGCTTACAAGGCACAGCAGCCAGATGGCAATTTAGAAATGCCTTAAAAGGTCTGTGAAGCAGCACAGAGTGATCCTATTAGAAAAAGGCAGCAACACTACACCTTAAAATGGAGTACAACCACCATGGTTACATCCCTACTGATCATCTCTCCAAGATCCATGCTAAATTTAGTAAACAGGCCTGAACAAAAATAGAAGATTGCTTAAAGAAAGCTATGATCTTCAAAATGGTAAACAAAATGTTCCTGTTCAAACTTTAAGAGGAAAATTACTAAAACTATCCAAAGTCCACAGTTAACACTGCATCCTTTTTTAGTCCTTTCCAGATTTTACTTATTTCACATCAAAAATTTTACAAAGTTGCATACTGTATATACAAGACCTGAATGAACTGCTGTACTACCTCGCCTGGAGAAGTGTTATCCATCACCACGTGAATCAGTCGAGGATCCACCGACTTTATCTCACCACTCTAATTTTTAGACAGATTGATAATGAGGAAGTAGGAGAAAGAAAAGCAGAGGTTAATTTTTAAGTCAAAGTATATAGTATCAACATAAGAGACTTAAACACACTGTTACTGCGCAGGCCCTCTCCCATTTACCTTTTCTTACTATCTCACTTCCTTAGTAATACTACAGACTTCTAGTTTATCTTCTATCCCTTTGCTCCTTCTCTATTTCAGTGGTAGGAATCAGACTTGATTCCTACCACTGTCTGTATATTTGTTCCTGGATATTTGTTCTACTGAGCATTTCTAAAGCTATTCATTGCATTAAATGTAGCTCTCGCATTTCATTTAACATTGTTACATGCACGTTCACTCGGCTAGATGTAGAAAGGACTACTGGAAGAAGCATATCGGTTTAGCCTAAGGATCCTCATCAGTGTCTCCCCAAAAGAAGCAACGATTATCCAATCTCTCTAACTGTTCCTGGAGGTTCCTGTCTATTTCACAGTAAGTACACTGGAAACTCTCTGCTTCCTAGCATGTATCTGCTGAATGCACATACTCCACAATTTCTATGCTTCTCCAAAGTACCATGCTGATTTACCATACAAAGTATCCTTTTTTCCCCTGAGTGCCAGCAATAGCAGTAGTCAGAGTGCAGGATTACTGCTTATTCAGTGCATTCCATCTACACATGGAAGAGGCTATAAGGGCAGTGGGTGCAAGACACAAGATGAGATCTAAAAACCAAGATGCCTGCTGCTGCTACAGAGCACCGTGGACCTGCTCCCAGTTGCTCTGGAAAAAGGAAGCTATCAGGAGCAGGCCACTGGCAAGACGGGGCTACCCATCAGACTGCACAGAAGCACATAATAAAAGCCAGTAACTAGCAGTGCAGATTCTCCGTGCTGTACACAGGTCTACTGATAGGAACAGGGGCCCAGGGCAAAAGTAAATAGTCTGAGCTAAAATATATAAATCAAATTTATTTATATTAAGACTTCATCTGCTTTGCTACAATTGTTTCAAACCACTTGTACAGTCTGTCAGATGGAAACCAAGAGAAGCAACAGGAAAACCACAATGTAAGGAACCCAGAAGGTAGCTTTCTATGCATCAGCATGCTTTCCCTTCTGGAGAGTAATTTCCAATATTTTTTCTTACAGCACTCATTTCCAATGAAACTCTTCCAGCTTTTTTTTTTAATAGAAGTGGTCTGTGTGACATAATTTTTTTCTATAAAGTCATCCTACCACGAAAAAAAACCCTGTGAATCGCAACACAAATAATTATTCGTCTTTTAAAGCAGAAAAACAACCCAAAATAATAAGTGTTGGTGAAGCTGTCATTCTCCACATATACATATTGAGGAATGCTGCACCAAAGCACCACTTCATATTTTTACCTCAGTCACAGACACATCCATAAGACGAGTTATTGGGTCTTGGTGGCTCACAACACCACAGAGCCAGCTATTTTCATCCTCTGGTTGATAAACTTTAACTCGCTGGCCTTGGACGCTGTAAGGACCTGGAAAAGAAGGACTTTGAGGACATTTTCCAAACAAGTTTTGTGTCATACAATACAATGGTTTTGTGCGGTTAATTAGGGCTTGAAGTGTCATCTTCCGGGTGGAAAGAAATTAAAACACCAGGGCTTCTGCTGCAAATCCTGTGTAAGCAGGCACTTTATCCTAAAAAGTCAAAAGGTCCTCATTGCTGTAACTTGTGAATACAGTTTACACGTAAGAAAAACCAAACATGAAAGACCAAAATTAACTCACTCCTTTGACAAAATCAAGCTACATGGGGGCTGCTTGCTAACTAAATTCTTTTGCTTTCTAACCTACAGGTTAGTAATTATGCACCATCAATCCAGTGAACAGTCCCAGTATATTCTGACTTAGTCCAGATGTGTCAAATACCAGATGAAAAGCTATGGGTTTCAGAGTAAAAACACGTATTTGGATATCCAATGTCTCTAAACCAACCAGTCTTAGTTCTTTCACACAGATAACAGATCATCTACACAAAGGTTTCCTCTCACCCTGCCCTTGCTCTCCAGATCAGCATGCTGAGCTTTCCTCCCACCCTAAGCCTAGACAAAATAAAACCTCTGCTTATCTTGGATCATCACAATCTACATGATGCAACAATCTGTATGTGACACAGCCAGAATTAGGCACTTTAGAAGAAAGCTTCAAACTGGACAATTCTTAAGCTACTTACTCATCAAAGAAGTATTGTCCTCAGAATTTCTATGAACACACATTTTATTTGACCAAAAGGCACCAAATTGCCATGAAGAACTACATCTTCCTTCAAATGTAAGACAGTGGTCTGTCTGTAGAGTGGCTCCCTGGCACATGAACTCTGGATAGAAATTATTTTAGTACTTGACCAAGATGACCCAAATCTGACGACCAAAGCCACAATCAGGCTTAACCCTAATTCACAATCCAGACAACAGATATTAACTCTATGCTGACCAGCCACATCCACACATATATTCAACTTAAACAATTGATGTATTATTTATCAAAATGTCAAAATTTGAATTGCCATTACAAGGAAAGTTTCTGAGGATCAGCAGTTACAAAGGAACTTCACTTTTAAGTTCCCAAAGTTACAGAACAGAACCATAGAAAAGGACCAACACTTTAAAAATTCAAAACTAAAACTTAAAATAGGGAAATTGTAAATACACAGACATTGCCCTACTTTAACTACACCTTACGTGACCATTCCCAGTAGGTATTTCCAGGTTGTATGTAAGCAACTGCTTATCCTTATCGGTGATAAAATAATGTTACTTTGTAAAGGACTTGCAAAATACAGAAAATTGAGCTCCAAATGAAACAGTAACAGACTCTATTAATATCGCCCTTCACAAATTCCTGCATAGCTTTACAGCGGTTGCACAACAAAGTAGCTCTGAGAAAGAAAACACACCTCACCTCTACTAAATATCTCCTGAAGCTTCTGGTCGCTGATCAGCGCATTGACAGATTCTCTTAGTGAAGGCTGCTCCTGTAGAATCTGATTTTGACTCTCTGTTCCCATCTGCCAAAAACAAACAGTTTTAACAAAGTATAGTCTTCTTGGATAATAGAAACATTAGTTTTTACAAAACAGCTCTTCTAACTGCAGTCAGATTGACAAAAAAAAAGAAAAAAAAAAGTAAAATTAAGAAAAATATTACTGAACATGCCAGGAGGAATAAAGGAATTAACTATGCAAAAGCTGTATATATAAAATGTGTATTCATAGAAATTCTGAGGACAAAACTTCCACTGTAATTAACAGCCACACAATGACAGCTAGCTCTCCAATTGAACAATGTAGAGAGTGTCAGTACTTTTTGAATGCAAATGGAGGTCAGTGTAAGGACCTGGAAAGGCAGGGAAACATACAAATATGTGACAAAGCAGTGAAAGGAGAAAGATGGCTATGCTGTTGAAACAGTAAATAAAACCCAAAACTAATCTGACAAGCACAGCACAAGGCTAAATTTACATTTCAACTGAACATAGTTGAAATACCTGAAATAAACGTAATCCACTGGCATCAGACAGGAAACGTAAATGTCTGTCCAGAAGAAACTCCACTGGGACCACAGAGCCTAACCCCAGCTTATCTACTAGAGGAGTAAAGGTCTGTGATGAACAACAAAAAAAAAGAAGTTACCAAAATGACTGAGCACACATACAGGCTAACAACAGTTGATTTCATAGTACTCAGGGTTTTAAAAAATTAAAAATTTTCATTTCTCAACTTGTACTGTCCAGTGCTTGAGTTTTAATGTAAAATACTAGTCATTATGCCTAAGCCAGTAATTCTTGCATTACAAGCAGGAATTACAGACAACTGGATCCACTTTTTCAGCAGATCTTAAAGAGGAAATGAAAACACATGTGGCAGTGTTTGGTTTTTCACAGGTAAGCATCTTCTGATGTTCAGGTTTAAAAAAAAAAAAAGCTTTGTTTAAGGTTAAAAAAAAGCTTTGGTTAATAGTTCAAACACTCTAACATATTTCAGATACAGCCTCGTGAAAGGAGTGGTTTTATTCTTCTACAGAAGCTAGCTGTAAGGAATTTATACACTTATCAAATGAGAGCATTTTTGGCTAGTGTTTTGTGAAAAGCTAAAGTTCATAGCAAGTGTATTACTGACGTTCAAGATGCAGAGCAAATCACTAAAAAAATACCTAGTGAATTCAGAAACCTTGTAATAGTAGAATCAGACAACCATATAACACAACTTGCTGATGGAAGAGGAAGTTGCCAACCAGAGTCTTTGAAATGTGTTACTTGTCTCAGGCTCACACTCACTTGATTTTAACACAAGTATTCATGACATTTTTCCCTTAACAGCTCTCATCAAGTTTGTTTACATTCCATTCTCCCGTACACAACAGAACAAATATAAAAATTTAGTCACTCAGTTTATGCAAAACTATCTCCTGAAAGCAAACAGGATTACAAAAAAGAGACAATGAAGAATGAAAACACATTCATAAGTGATATATATCTTAAACAACAACAACAAAAAAAGAAACAAAACCCACCATCCCCCACACTCCTGAAACATACCATTCCCTTTGTAATGGTAAATAGTTGGTTTCCCATTGCAAGTATGTACTCTGGTTCTTTGACTAACTCCAATCTGCATTCCCATGCAGTTATCTGAGTAGGCCTGTAGTATCTAGAGATAGCTTCAATGCTCACATGGCTGTCCAGAGTACAGAGGATGGAAACATTTTTTCAGCAAGCCTACAGATAAAGCTTGAGTTGTAGTGGAAATAGTCTGGGATTACTACACCGTCAGCATGCAGACTATGGTAACACCCCCAAATCACTCAGATTTTGACCAATTTGGAAATTAACTGAAAGGCACTGATCCTGTGTAAAAACAGTTTCCCAGATGAAACTAACTGGAGTTCATTCCTGGAGACAAGCTGGAAATACACAAAAAGGAAAACTTCACCTATAGAAAAAACACTCTCTACAGAGTCACTGCTGTAAAGGCCTGGTCTTCTTCTGCCTTAAACCAAGCGCAATAAAAGAAACCCTCAGAGAAAGATGCAGTGATGAACTTACTGCTTTGAGCCTGAATATCCATTTAAAACACTAAATTCAAATTCTACCAAGGCACATGATCCTTGACAGGAAAAAATGTTTCAATATATCCATGTACAAAATGTATTAAAAAGCAGAGAGTAGGATCCCAAGCAGACCAAGGCCTGTGGGAGGACAAAAGAATCAAAAGAAGGGGCAAATAATAAAAACAGCATAAAAAATGAGGGAAGGATTCCCACATATAATGATCTTTCCTATTCAGAAGTCACTAAGAGAAGAAATACATAAGAAATGCTCTTCACTATATTCTACTCATCAAGATGTTTGCAGAATGGGTATATTCAGATATGCTAGCTAAAGTAAACTGGCTTTGAGGTGTCATGACGTGTAACTGCCATGTAAATAGCAATATGGTTAACCTCATCAAGAAACATGAGAAAATTTTGCATGTCATGTTAGTTAATGCTGACAACAAAACAGAAATAATTTGTTTAGATTAGGAGTGGCCAATTTATGGTTTATATATCAGGCACAGCATGCATTCTCTTCCTGAAGATTGCCTTCTGGTATACCTATTTAATTCATGCAACAGCCTTTACCATACAGAGCTCTGGAAAGTCCTTCGTAAGACCAAAAGGCTTATTCTCACAATTCAGAAAAGCCTGACATACACAAGGTTTTAAAATAGGGAAAAATAATCTTTTCAGATACATAACACTTTTCTTCAGAGACTAACTTCAAATAGTAAATATCACTTTTCTGTACAATATGTCATAGCAATTTCTGGGGTAGGAACTGGAAGCATACTGCCTCTCCAATGCCTTCCCAAAGGCACTATTAAGTACCAGTTAAGGAACTTGTATTAGTTAAAGTCCATGCTCCAAGCAATTTTTGAACCTACAAAATGGTGCCCTTTACAATATCCAAGCCCTGAGCTTCACAGTGGAGCTGATGAAAACCTCTGAGGATCTAAGGGCTTCTGGTCAAATACTCACCAGCGCAGGCCACTGTGCCTGCGAGATTCTAGTCCCCTGAAGCATAACTGGATCATTTCGAGGTGCCCAAACCAATGATCCTTCCAGCAGCAACACTATAACTTCTTCAGCATGGACTTTCACCCACGCATGTTGTTTCCAGTTACAGCCATCAAATTCCACAAAGATCTGATTTAAAAAAAAAAAAAAAAAAAAAAAAAAAAAATCTCTTTTCAGACACTTAATAGAAAGTAAGATTCCTACAATCCTTATGGAAAACAAGACTGCAATTTTAGTTAGAAAAATCAGGGTAAGTATTGCAATGTTATTACTGAGAATATATCTACATAGCTATAGGAATCGAATTAACAATCACTAACCTATGAAAAATTATTTAACCCCAAACATACATCACTGGCTCCAAATGCTGTTTTTTCCTATACAAAATTAAAGACATGAAAATTGTTCATCCCAAGATACAGATGATGACCCAGTGCAAGCCTCTTTCACAGTAGGATTTTTTTAGAGAATCTCAACAGTCTTACTTGGCACTTCAACAGACAGCCTGTATCACCAATACATGTATCAGTATGGTTAACTGATATTCACAGAACTAAACGCTTCAGCCTGCAAGGTTTGTGTTTGCAAAACCCATTCTAAATCAGAAGCTTTGTCTTGTCTTGTACATAACATTATTAAACTCCCTGAACAAATGCAAATATTTTGGATGGCATGAGATTATCCAGAATTACCTACTTGCTAGATTTTTAATAACCTTATTTACAAGTGTAACAATATAAACCACACTACACACACTACAAATCTAAATCACTATTCTGAGATATCATCCTCTTTTTTTTTCCTATCACAAAGGAAAACTGTTAAAATAATTTGAAATTACATGGCAAGATGCTAAGGTTACAAATCTCATTCCATGTCCTAAGAACTGGAGCTATTATGTGTTAGAAAAGTCACATTCCAATCTCTCATCTACAGAACTTACACACTTGACAAATATAATCAAACATATCAGATGAATAGCAAAAAATGACTAATCAGTTGAGGAACACCGTAAGCTGGATATCGAAACAGGGTTTTTTAACCATTACAAGATCACTGGGAAGCAACAAGGCTAACCAGAGACATACAACTCTCTGCTTTACCAAAACACCGCATTAAAAGAAGTATTAGAGACCACTTAACTCCTCTACCCCACTCCTCTCCCCAGACTCAAAAGCTCAAACCCCAAGGGAAGAATATGAAGTAATTCTCTTGATGAATTCTTGAACTCCATTACTGCTTAAGCTGCCCTGCTGAGAAAGCGTCAGACCTTCCAAGATATCCTTCCACCAATTAAACAATTTTCAGCAATATAGTGGAAATTAGACTGAACATCTTTCCGTTTTCAGGGCTCAGGCCCATAGCTTTCTTAATATTATATTTGTGCTACTTTGCCAGTAGTTCCTACTCAAAACACTTTGTGTCCCAGGCCTCCTAACATTTATGGTATTGTAGAGCTTGCCTATCCATTAAAAAAATCATGTCTCATACTTCTATTCCACATAAGAAAAGCAGTACTGTCCTTCATGTGACACATTGAGTTATTTTCCCACTAGCATGCACTTTTACAATATTAGAAAAAAAATTAGGAAAAAGTACCATGTACTTTTACAATATTAGGAACAGTGAGATAAAGCTCAACAGGTCTTTAATGAGCTTTTGAGAAAGACAGTAACACCTGTTTCCATTTAGAAGAGGTAAAGCTGTTTTCTAATAGCAGCATAGTTTTTCCTCAGGATTTCTTCTTGATGCTCTGAATATGGGGCAACAACTATGACTGACCTTTATACGTATTCTTTTGTGGACTAACCACAATTAGGTTACTCCACATTATATCAAAGTAAGAATGTCTAAGAGCTACTCTCTGTGACCAAAATTTTACAGGGAAAAAACCCCAAAAATCTTTCAGAGGCTTTACTCTACCAGGAAAAAAAAAAACAACCAACCACAAACCCCATACTTTTAAGTTTTATACTTCCTGTCTGTTCCCAAGATTTCTGCCCTAGAAAGGTGCAGATAGTCAACTGCACCTTTGTACTTCTATAAGCCCAACATGAGACTACAGGCTAGCAATTGATACCATCCTTACAGGAGGAGAAAGGACAGACTTACATAGACCAAAGAGTAGAAAATATACTTTTCCTAGCCTTTATCACATCTAGTCCACACTGTTACCTTAGAAGAGTATTTATTTCCTAAACAGTGGTTGACTGCTTGGTACCTGCCAACTCATCACTTCAGACAGAATTACTTTAAAGAGAACTCTTTTCCAATAGTATATCATCGCCATTGTCACAGCAGCATTCATTATGCACGGAAGAGTACATGAAAACACTGAATGTCTCACATTACCCTAAATTCTGCCTCGACTATTTTACACAGTTCACATTTTACAGTTCTTGCATAGATTTTTGAGAATACACTGTTTAGAGACAGCTACACCCCTGAAACAGTATTAAGCGAAGGGTACTGATGAAAGGAGCTGGGGAGAGAACTGCAGTGCTGAAGAAAGGTAATGAATTCACACACCAATGAAAATGCAAGACTACTGATGACACGTGTCCAATGCAGTCTGCTACAAGAGTGGCTCTTCAACTGGATCTTAGCCCTGACACACTTTCACAATTCAGATAGTCTCAAACACCTGACACATTTCCCTTTTGAAGAAACCTTTTCTGCATGGGTTTTTCCTTCCTCCTCCTTGAATAAGTTAGGCAGCAGCTAGAGTACACAACCGCGGCTCTCAACTGCAGACATAGGGTGCCAGGCCCACCAGGTTTGCAGAGCCAAACATAGCACACCGCTTCCTGCTGACAGCCATAGGTGCAGTTCTACAACAAGGACAAGAAAGCAGTATCACTAGAGGATGGATGTCAAGGAAACAGCTCAAAATTGGAACTCTGCAAACAAGCCCAAAGAACCTATGGTAACTACTAGTTTTTTAAAAACTGATCATAAAGAGAACTAAAACTCTTCACAAACACAGAACCTCATTCCTACTACCATGGGACACTAAATCAGTCACAGCCCTCCAAAGCATGCCAGCACTTAAAGCAAGTGCCTGCAGAACAGACACATGCAAAGAGACACACCACCAATACATTTCAAGAGGTCTTTTTAGGATCTCCACCCAAGCATTTCACTGAGCTATACTAGAAATAAACGAGACAAATGCTTAAGAGTGCTTAAATACATTACATGAAGCCCAAATTCCTACAACTAAAATCAAAACCTGAGAAAAAAAATCAAATGCATGAGCCTCACTCAAAAGTCAGCCCTCAATTTATATTTTCATATGTACTTGACATCTTCCCGGCGAAAAAACAAAACAAAACAACCCAAAAATCCCCAAAACAACGCTTTGAGGTTATATACATACATATCCATCAGCACCAGAAATATCCCAGACGTATTTGTTTCACACGTATGTTACTTCCAACCACCGCACCGGCGGTACCGGACCCCTCACATATCTGCCCGGTCGCTCCGCTGTTGCGATCGCCGCAGGCTGGACCCGCCGCTTCCAGCCCCGGAACGTGTCCGGCGGGCCCGGCGCTGCAGGAGGGCTCGGGCCGCCGGCACAGTTCGGTCGCGGCACTCCGCCCGCCCCCAGTCTAGCCCAGCCCGTCCGCGGCCCTCGCGGGAGGCTCGACCCGCGGCTCCCCACACGGCCCTCGCGGGAGGCTCGACCTGCGGCCCCGTCCACCGTACTGTGCGCCCCACTCCCGTGCCGGGCCTCACCGCCAGGTCCTGGGGCACCGCTCCACTCATGGCCCTCACGGTGCCGCTCCGCCAGGCCCGTGCGGGTAGCGCAGGCCCCGGCTCCGACCCCGCCGTCTCGCCTTCGCCCGGCGCCGCCGCCAGCAGCAGCAGAAGCCGCTTTCCCACGGGAGAGGCCGTCGCGTCCGCCATCCCCGCCGGGCAGAGCCGCCGCCGTCGCCCGAGCGCTCCGGCCGCAGCCGCCGCCCGAGGCACCGAGAGGCTGCTGCCCCGCGCTGGGCCCGAGCGCCGCCCGCCGCTGTCCCGGCGTGCACTGCGCGATCGACCCGGCCCCACAAGGCCCCGCGCGGGACGGGCGGGATCCGGGCGGTCCGAGGGGCCGTCGGGAGGGACGGGCCTCGCGGCAGAGCGGGAGGGCCGGTCGGCGGGCGTGGGCCTTGCCTAGGCAGAATCGCTCACGACCGCCAAGTTCAAAACCTGGAATTATCGCAGAAATGAAGGAGTTTTAACCTAAATTTTGATGTAAACACACAGAAGAACCAGTGCCCGCGTCTCAGGCTGCATCCCACAGAGAGCATGAGGAACTGCTGCCAGCCTCAGAGGACCGGCAGCACCGCAGTGTGAGGTGCTTCACTTTCCAGTGAGGCAGATTTTGGAAAGCAGGTGCATTTAGGAAGTAATTACAAAATTACTGATACAAAATCAGTAGATGAATGAATTCAGCTGTCATGATTAGCTAATAAATCTGAACAGTTATCATGTAGCACAGCATAATGTTCTAAACCTGCCTCTTTTCAACATCGACCCCAAATACTTATGCATCCTATAGTTAGAATAATGACGTGATTTTATGTCTGTTTCTGCTTTTGCAGTAAAGGTACAGTAGCAGTGCTAGAACCTAGAATGAGGAGCAGATGCTATGCTCCATACCACCATAAGGATATTCTTGTGAAAGTAGGTTGTTCTTTTGCACATATTGCTTCTTCACTCTGGCAGGGTCCCATTTAACACTGAATTAGCAATAGCAAAGACAACTTGCTTGCTTTCACTTCAATTTATTAAAATGATTGTGCCCAGTTGTTTTACGCGGATGATATTTCCTGTTACCTTCTAGTTAAAGGGATGCAATGCACTGATTGGAACATGGGTAAGGCAATGCCCAATACCAGTTGAACTACACAAAACTTCAAAGTATCAGTGGCACCAGCACTCTGTGCTCTCCTCCTGTCCTATACAGCATCTCTGAGTTTTGACTTACTACACACCACTAGATTTACTAACTCCCCTCCCCTGCTTTGTTTTATTTTTAACGTACAATACCTACATGAAACATTACTGAATGGTAGCAGAGCCATTATGTCTTGCATCTAAGTGAGTGCCATGGTAAATCCAAGATCAGTACTACATCCTTTGAAGACCAGTCTTTGTCTTCATGTCTTAAGTTTCTTTACTGAAACAGAAATATTATCAGCTGCGCAGCAGAAATAGTACCACCATGGGAAACATTCCAAGTGCTCCTATGCTCCTTCCCATTCCACCAGTTCAGACTCCCATTGCTGTGATAAAGCAGACCAGCATTTCTCATCTCCCAGGCATGGTGCTGGATATTCCAAAGGCATACAGCACCAGGTGGGCCAACAGTGATAAAATTCACCAATACTAGGGGTTTCCTAAGTGTCATTAATAATTGACCCAGACAGCCTAGGTCATAAAACATGAATTAAATTAAATGTAAAAAATACCGAACAACTTTTCTATGCTAATTCTGTTGCACCAACCTCTACTACAAGCTAGAAAAATTAATTTCATAAACTGTGTGTTAATTTCAAATACTGTTTTACTGTGAAAGGGTAAAGACAGCTACTGCTGCTAAACTACATACTTAAATGGCTGCAAAACAGGTATCACAATTTCAGTTTGTGAGAAATCAGGTAAGTAACCACTACCCTACATCCAAATGTGTCCCTTAAGCACTGAACATTGCTTCTTCTCCAGACTGCCACCTGCACAGCCTTGAGCGATGGTCAGTGCTACAGCATACAAAGAAAGCAATTTGCCAGAGTGGCTGATCCAGGGACCGATTTTGTGGAATTTAAATAATTTGAAATGCAGACACTCACCTGTACAGGTTTTCAACCCTCCCTTTCAATATTTATCTAAGGCTACCCCTTCCATAGACAGCAGCCATGTTCTTTGGAGAACTTTATTAAAATATATCCAAGAAGTAATCAAACATTTTCTAATGAGCCAGGAGAGAACTGAAGTGAGGAAAACATCTGTACAGAGGACAGTGCTGTAAATTTTTGTTTACATGCTTTATTTCAATGTTTCACAGTTTAATCATTGTCTACAAAAATATATTTCTGAAACTCTGAGTCCTCTATAAAAAAAGCTGGTCAGCAGCAGTGACCCTGACAAACAGAATGTACCTTGGGATAGTGCGAGCACCTCCTGTAAGCAGATTAGTGCGGCTAGGGAACGCCTGCCTCACCCTGGGAGATTTCTGTTCTTTGGGATTAAAGCTCTGCACTAGTTCTGAAAGAAGGCATTAAAAAAAAAAAAAAAAGTCACCCCATTTCTGTATACTGCACTAAGCTTGGAAGGGGGAGCTGCAAGTTCAGTGTATCACACAACAAAGAGTGCTAAAAAAGTACTTGGCACTCAGGGAAAGAAGAACTCAGGATGCTTTAGTTCCGGTAATTTTTTCTTTGAGCTATCCATTCAGAACAGCCTTTGTCTGATGATATAAGGTTCAGGCTGTCAGGAGAGGTACAAACAGCACACAAGCAGAGTAATCCTATAAATGCAAAGAGAATCCTTCTTTGAGGACAAGATGAGGGTTCTGTTCATTTTTACCTCAACATTTTCTGCTGTGGCCTTAACCAAGAGGAAAATTACCATCATATACAATAACAAGTGTACATTGTGTTGGACAGAACAGAGCCATTATCAATGCTGTCAGCTTCAACTCCTTGGTACCCATAACTGGAAATATTTCTTACATCATCAATCATTCAATTCCTATGCTTACTAGTCACTAGTGTATCTAGCCACCAAAAATATGAACTGAGAAACTCATGTTTCCCCCAAATGAAATTTTTCTACTCTTCCTCTGCTCAGTTATTTGACTGTCTATAGAGATACTTGTAGTAACAAAGAAAAAAAAATAAATTGCCTCTTCTAAAAAAATAAATCTATCTTGCATTGTGCTCTAGAAAAGACTAGGTCAATGTACTCTGATCCTCAAAGTTCATAACTAGAAGCCCCTTACCACGAAATAATCTTAGTCCTGAACCCCAATGTAGGGCAGGAATTTTCAGCAGCAAATAAAAAGTAGTTATTGACAGACTGCTTCCCTAATGTGGTAATAGAAGATGAGCTCTCTGAAAACTTTTCCACACCTGCCTGTCAGAAGATATTTCTGAGCCAGCAGCTGGTGAAATCTCAATTTCCTAGAGATTAGAGAATTCAGGAGAGTGCTGATGGTTATTTTAGGTACACCTGCAATCAATGGGCTTCTGAGCTCCAGGCTTTTGTTCAGAAAAAGTTCTCCTGTTAACTCATGCCTACCACCAGTCTCAGTCTGATCTGCTAGACCTGAGCAGCCAAGGAGGTATATGAATTTGAAGTAGAATCAGAATCATCCACAAAAACATAGAAGCCAAGAATCTTCACTGAGACAAATACTTTACCAAAAAAAGACACTCAGCACTAGAAAACTAGTATTATCTCACTAATACTAAACAGCTCAAGTGTAAAATTTGTAAGAAAACACCTGAAGTTTACTTCTTGACTATTTTCCTTTCTTGAATTGCTGAGGGGAGTGGAGAAGGGGTGGAGAAAGGAATGAATCACTGTATTACTAGCAAGCCACTACAGAGAAGGCAGTATTGGAAAAAAAATTTAAACCAGAAAAAAAAATCTGAGAACGTAATTATTCTGAAAGCTTTCCTTACCTTCCTAAACTAAACAGCCTAAACAGAAGATTTTGTCCACACTTCAAATTGTTTCTCCAGTCTGTTCTCATCTGTTCAGCTTCCAGTCACAGACACACAACAGAGAGAATAATCAAGGGAGGCAGAGAAACCCGCACATAGGGTATGCCTCCCATACAGCACCTACTTTAATATATCCAAACAACATTAACAAATCAATCAGATATTGTTACATCTTGTGCATGGAAAGACTATAACTGAAGTGTAACAAGATGAAATAAAAGGAAGATGTGAAATTAAAGAAACATCTTCTCCTGTGTAACTCTTTGCTGAAGACTCCATCCCCCTTAAAGAAGTGATTCATATTCAGTCATTTGTGAAATGGAGAAGACTTGCCAGCAACAATCCTGCCTTGGCTTCAGGTGAAAAACTGCAAGTATTAATTCTCCTTTTAGTATCACAAAGCCTATTCACGTAAAACAAACTGCTGTCTTGCGTTGCCCTGCTGCCCTGCCCTGCTATAGAGATGCAGTATATCACAAAATCATAGACTATGCTGAGTTGGAAGGGAGCCATCAGGATCATGGAGTCTGTCTCCTGGCCTAGCACAGGACACCCCAAGAATCCCACAATGTACCCACAAGCATTGTCCAAACACTTCTTGAACTCAGATAGGCTTGGTGCTGTGCTAGCCTCCCTGGGGAGTCTATTCCAGTGCTCAGCCACCTTCTGGGTGATAAACTTTTTCCTGACTGTTAAAAGCAGCCTCCTCCACCAGCACAGACAAGTGGGACGTTACTTCTAGCTGATGTAATTATGCAAAAAGGAAAAAAAAAAAAATCTGTATCTTAAAGCTTAGAATTCTAGTGTGATGGATCCCTTGTGGATAAACACTGCCATAGACTACGAGGTACTTATGTGTGAGTAACCAGCAACTGCAGCTGCACATTATTGCTACTTGCTGTCTCTCAGTGCATGCTTTTCCTATATCAGCATTTTCTTACCTTCTCCAAGTTATAGACTCCAGGGTGAACAATTCTGAAGCCTCACAAACATGGTTGCCACCAAAATGCATTTGATGACATTTTAATACCTTCCAAACTATTTCAAAGGCTGGCTTTGACAGTGCTACTTTTAGCATCAGGCCTAGAACTGCATAGAGAAAACTGTGTATGGTCAAGAATTAACAGTGCCTGTGCTACGCCTGTTATCACAGGAAACGTTAACTAAAACAAGCAAAGTAACACACAGAGCTTAGCCTGGCTGCCTTTTATCAAGGGCATAATGAAGACAATAGTCACAACTTCTCCAATTCACTAATATTTTTTCTCATATTCCCCATGGCTACACTTAAAAGACGTTCAGCCAAATTAAATTTAAGCTACAAGTCACAACTGAAAAATGTGCACTTAAGTTTGTACCACCAAGGACCATCCCTGATCAGGTAGCTTCACTTCCATTTTCAAGCACACAAAGACAGTTCCCTGTCACAGACAACTGAAGCAGATACATGGGAGAACTGATTCATTAAGCCAAGGGGAGGCAAGGTCACTGCTGCCATGCCTCAGAAAAGGAGAAAGATTCATCAAGAAATTATAACTAAAAGGTTACAAAATAAAGGCAAGAGCTAAAGTCTGTCAGCAAGGAAATGCATTCTCCTGTCATGTGAACAGGAAAGAGTGTCTGTAGGGTGTTAAAGAAGGTCCTAGGAGGAGATGCCCTCCTACTTTTTTCTGCTGCCAAAGGAGAGGAGAGAAACACGCTGCTATTGGTCAGCAGGAATCTCTCTGTCTGCATCCAGTTTGCTTGTCTCTCCTGGGGAAGGAGTACGTGGTGCAGAGTGAGAAACAGGAGGGATTCCATGAGCTACAATCCCTTCTACTACTGGTGGTTCTGGTAGCCCAGGGTTGGCTACTCCCACTACTCCTGGAGGAAACCTAAAACCAACAAAAACATAGAAATTACAAGCTTGTCCAACAGAGTTATTCAAAGGAAAAGGAGCCATGCCCTCAGACGTGCTGAAAACAAATCCCTCTTTCTAACAGAAACGCTCTGAGATAGATCACAGGAAAAGTCTCCAAAGCTGAGGAGTAGCAGTGCTATCCTAATGCCAAATGACACCTGTTTGCAGGCAGACCCAGACAGTCTGAGGTCACATACTAAGCATTTGAAAACAGATACAAAATTTATCTCCAGTTGAAACTATTGTGAGGCACTCTATGAAGGCACCTGGAGGCTTAGGAATTACCTCCCCATCAGCAGGACGGGTGTAAGCTGCAGTTATCCTTCATAGGGCTCCAAGGCAGAAAAACTAAGAAGCTGAACTAATAAAACTGCTAAATGTAAGAAAAATAGGAGAGTGACAGTCATGAATTGCTAATGAACGATTCTTCCATCACTTCCATTCTGCTTCCCTATGCCCTCTCCATAAACACATCTCAACTTCTCTAGATCTCTCATAGAAGGAAGGAAAATATATTTCCTACTTTGCAGATGGGAGACAAACAGAAGGGAAGCAACCGGTCCATAATCACTTTACAGGTTTGTAACAGATAAACTCAAATGCACTCTGTTTAGACTGCTGAACAAATCCACCGGACAGTGACTCAGTAATAGTCGGTATCTGGGCTACATGTAAGAACTGTGCTTTGTTTTTATACAGCCCTAAAGCTATGCACAACTTCTAATGTAGAGCTGCAGATCATTTTTAGGACATTCAGCAGACCTTCCTATATTAAGGTATCTCTTGGGCATGTCTTCCAAGGATTTGGAAATATTGACCAGTATGCAGCTGGAACTTAATATGACCAAGTACATGTTAAATACTTGTACACCTTTAGAAGTGCTGCTGTTAAGTTTCGGGAAAGAACTCATATAGAGTGTATAGGAACAGAGACATATCTGTTTGCAGGTACAAGCAGTTCTCAAACCCCCTGGCCTACTTCAGCAGGAAGATATGCTTGGATAACCTATGTATCTCACCTGTAAGCTGCAGCTCCGTTGAGTTCTGGGTGGACAGTTGCAGGATCAATATTGGACCACTGAGCTGCTAACAGCAAGTACTCCTTATTAACACAGTTTCTCAAAGCGTCAGGTATATGACCTGCAAGGGCACCAAGAATGACAAAAAACCCAGAAAACAGGTAGGAGAGACTTGTTCCCTGCAGCATTTACAAAGGAGAGTAGAAAGGAAAAGGGCAAAATCTTTTCATCCACTTCCACAGGAAAACACTGGATACAAGAGACTCTTCTCTAATCATCTGGTGTCTGGGGATGGCAAGAAACCGATCTTTTCCTCCCACTTCTATGATCAGGTAAAAATTATTGCTACAAACTGCAACTGCCAAGCCTCACCTTTTTCAAGAGACAACATGTACTACTCAAGGAAAAAAAGGTACAGTAAAACTCTCAAAGGAATTCTTGCAAAGGATTTGGAAGATGTAGGTAAAAAGGCTTTCCCAGGGAAAAAGCCACTCTGGCATTAGGTACAAGAATTCTCAGGAGGCAAAGATACAATTATCAACTTAAACTCCAATCCCAGAAACCACTTAATGAGTCTAAGTTTTCAGAACAACCAGCATAATCCTTGCAGTGAACTAATAAAATTCAGCAGCAGGGGCAAATCTTCTTCATTACCTGTAATAGCTCTGCGGATCTCTTTAGCTGCATCTTCTCTGGATTCAATGGAAGCCTGTTCACTGTACCAAGCAGTGTGAGGGGTGCAGATAACATTGGGTGCATCTTTTAATGGCCCCTGAGCAAAACTGGGGGGAAGAAGAAGGTTTTTTTCCAGAAGTGATAATCCCATCTGTAACCCAAATAACAACAAAAACAACAACAAAAACCACAAAAAAACCCAAACCCACCAAACCGCCAAAAAACACATCCAGTTTAGGTGAACCACCAGATAGCAGCAGGCATGCAGGTACAATATTACCTGAAAGGTTCAGACTCATGCACATCCAGTGCTGTTCCTCTGATTCTCCCCTCTTTCAAGGCTTGTGCTAAGGCTTTCTCATCAACCAGCCCTCCTCGGGCTGTGTTCACTAAGAAGCAGCCTTGACGCATCTGGAAGAAGAAAAATAGTACATGCATTGAGAATGAGACTTTTCATGGAAGCTAAGTGAATCTTGGGAAGTCTACTGGAAATGAGCAGGAGTCTGCAGTGACTAGATGAGGTCTGGAGGAACTAGGAGTGCTTTCACTGCAAAGCTTACCACAGGGGAAATGCCTGCAAGCAATGCTTGAGAAATTTGCTTTAAAAATCAACAAACAAAACCGTAAGACAACAAGGGCAAAAGTGGAACTCTCAAGTTCTGCACTCCATATTCATCCTACTACATTAAAAAAAACAAAACAAAACAAAACAAAACAAAACAAAACAAAAAAAAAGACAGGAACCATGACTCAACTACCCAGCTACACAAAACTGGACTACAATGTCCAAATGTCTCTCATAATAGCACTGGAAAGCATTCATAGACTGGTTTAGCCTGAGACTGGCTTTGCAGTGGGCTTGGGCAGGGAGGCTTTGGCAGTGCTGTGTAAAACAATGTACACAGTCCTAGCCATGCCACACCTAGCTCTAACCAGTGCAGTAAATTATTTTAAAGATAATTTGAAATTATGGAATCACCTAAAGTATTCTTTATAAAGGAAACTACTTTGCAAGAAGAGCCAATCCTATTCTTCTCGTAACATAAAATTCTATACAGCACAAAGCACAGGCACCCGGATCCACACGCTCCCAGCCTCCAAAGGCAGCAGGAGGCACACAACAGAGGCAGCAGGATTCACACGCTCTCAGTCTCCGTGAAAGCAGCAGTTTTGGTTTGCATTCATTTCCACAGTGCTCTGTGGGGGAAATCAAGCTCCTGCTGCACCTGTTTAATAGTGAAGTCATTGATGAGGTGATGGTTATGTTCATTCAGGCTGCAGTGCAATGTGATGCAATCGCTGTGCATTAGTAGATCCTGCAGGGTTCCTACTCGTTGTAAACCCAAGGATCGCTCCACTCCATCCGGCAGATAGGGATCATAGAAAATCACGTTGAAGCCAAAGGACTTGGCTCGCAGAGCCACTGCCTGTCCAACTCGGCCTTCACAAAAGAAAACCCACAATCATCAAGGAAAGGTAAAACAAACTTTAAAGACAAGATACTGGGGTAGACTGGGAGCCTACAGTGAAGTTTACTACCAGAGCCCAAGGTATTGCAGCCCTGGAAACCCCTAGGATTCGCATAGGGATCCAGAGGAGGCTATTCAGTGCTGCTCCTATGTAGCTAATTCTAGCTCTTCCCCATGCAATAGCCACAGCGTAGTCAAGAAGCCGTTCTGTTTGCAAACCAAATCTACACTCTGAGACAGAGATAATAATCTGGCAACAAGAACTTGGAGAAGGAATTGGTAGCCACCTTTCAGGCAGCTTTGCTACTAATAAAGTACCTAGCACAGAGGGAAACAGACACTGAGAAGAGCTGTATAAATGTTTCAATTCTTCTAACCATTTGGAATCAAAAAAAGAGCACCCAATCCCCTGACATATACCCAGCTCTTGAAGATATCCAGAATAGGGCACTAGCATTCCTTAGGAGACAGTGTGTTTCACAAAGAACAGTTGTAGAATTATCACTTTTCTCAGTATGTGACTCTTAGCTTTCCAAAAACGTTCACAGTTCTCTTTTCAGCCTAACAATTCCCATCACTTACCTAGTCCAATGATGCCCAAAGTCTCCCCACGGATACGCACAGCACCTCCAGCTACCTCTCGAATCTGTTCTACGCTTGAGGCTCGATTCCCTTCCCGCAGAGCCTGATGTAGCCAAGTAACACGGCGATAGAGGTTCAAGATGTGGCAGAGGGTAGAGTCAGCAGTCTCCTCTACTGAGGAGGAAGGGATGTTGCAAACGGCAATGCCTGCAAAGCCATAGATATCATATAAGATTTTTACCATCACAATCCTAAAACAACATAAAGCTCTTTAAGCACAAATGCTGAAAGATAATGGAGTACTCCAGAACTCAAGAAACATAGGATTCATTTCAGAACCTCATTCTACAACAACACAGATGCAACCAGCCATCTTTTCAATCCCCCAGGATTTCCCCCAGGAAATACCATTCCTTCCTTATAAATATCTATTTGATTGACACACTCACCAGAAAAACAAACAAGTTGAAATGAGAAAACTGGGCCATACAAGTGATAAAAGCAACTAACTTTTTTAAAAGACCTGCATTCAAAAAGATGCGCTCCTTCCACAGATACTCCTGACAAATTAACAGGCATTCTGTAGAAGAATTGAGACAGATGGCTGAGCTCCTCATGCCTCATGGTCCAGATGCTCACTGCGAGCATCAGCCTCCCCAGGAGCAACAATAAGTAACTAACTCATTAAATGCAGACAGAAGTCCCAGGAGCTTCTCAAAATCCATTTGAAGTTAAACTTAAAAATAACAACACATGACACTCCCACTCTAGAATAACATACAAACACAAGGACCATAAAACCCATGGCTACAACTATCAAGTAAATTACTAATGTAAACAGAGTTGAAGTCCTAGAAGCACAAATTACTGTCAGAAAAGGGAAAGATGGAACACTGTATGAAAATCTGGTTGAAGGTCTGAGCAATCTATGAAAAAAAAAAGTAGGAGGGGGGAGGCTGGAAATATACCATTTCATTCCTGCTATCCTTCGTTTGACAAACCAGGGAAGAGATAAAAATAATTAGATGGAAAAATGGTCTCTTCCCAAACATAACCCTAGTCATTTGCCAAAAAAAGGCAACTCTTCTACCTCAAAAGTCTACCACCTAGCCAAAAACTGGAAACAAAATCTAGGCAATGGTTGAAGGTGGCATTGTTTTGTAAGCCTACTCAGAGGAGATATTTGGGTAAACTCAGACCATGCTTTCCCATGAGTATTAGGAGAGCAATGGCCACAGATAATCCCAGACATCCAATTGTTTTTCTCTATCAAACTATTTCAAATTTTGCCATAATGGCACACAGACAACTCAGAGGACATGAGTAAGGGTGATAGAAAAAACCAGTTTCTCTTAATCTCGCTGGTTATCATCTCATTCAACTCTAAACAAGCCCCATGCATTCATCTGTTACACAGCCAGACACAGATTTGTGTTAACATACAGTATTATATCTAAATGTAATAAACCACAAACACAGACAACAGCCCTTTGGTCTGAAGATTCAGAACACACAAGGAACAGTATCTTACCTCTGAATGAATTAAAAGGCCTGGCTAAGGATGAAAATAGCCATTAATTGCCCATTAAAAAGCAAATCTGACCACAAGTAAGGGTCATCACACTGTCTCTCCACGGCAAAAGTGGCAAGCAACGGTCTGATGGTGGAGGAATTTTGACTCATTTCACCTTGGATTAATGAGTGTGCAGTGGAGGAAAAGGGAAAACTTTGAATCTGAATGAATCAAAGATATGGATGGTGGCCTTAAGTAGAGAAGCGTTAAGACTAGCTTAGGTTCCTAATTCAGCACAAATATGGCTGGATGAAAGGCAAGAACCTTGACAGGAACTCTTTAGACTATTCCTTTGAATCATCCAAATGAAAGGGCTCTTTTGACTTATTTCAAGCAATAGCCCAATACACACTCTTAATTTATTAGAAATTCACCTGTTCTTACAGATCTGAAAATTGCAATGTTTGCCTATTTCAATTTTATACACTAATACCTGTATTTGATTTAACCTTAACAAGACCTGCATTACATTAAGGAAGCTTTAGAATCCCTTACACTTGTAAAACTTAAAAAAGAAGGGGAAGGATACTTAAGTGATCCATCTCACCTATGAGACTAAAAGGTCCAGAAGTCTCACTACCATCTGTTTAATAAATAACATCTCTTTGTCACATGATCCAGACACTTTTCACATGCCTAGGATTCTAAAGGGATAACTAATAAAGTTTTGTATCAGAACCTATTTGCATATATAAAATTAAGAAGAAAACTCATGAAGCATTTACAAGGAGTCTATCCTGCATCAGCATTTGCGGGCAGCTTTCAGACATCAGCTTGCTCAAGGGTCACAAAAAGACCAAAGTCACCTCACCAAAAGTTAGCTAGATGCCATATTCAGATTCCTGAATTCCAAACAACAACAAAGACACCAACATCATTAGCAGAGCAATCAGAAAACAGAGAATCTTTCTTTTAAGCCGCCTACCAGCCCCTCTATTGGTCAGTTTCCTAAAGATACCTGATACTGAGCAGCTCCAAATCTCTGTACATAGAAGTTTTTAAAAGCACTCAGCTCATAAAGCACAAAAAGACGTGCAGTGTTCCATTTCACATTCAGTTTTGATCCCAACAGACACCTAACGGCGTCATCGTACCTAATTCTGCAGCGGATTTGATGTCAACATTGTCATAGCCACTGCCAATACGCACAATGACCCTGAGGGCTTTGAATTTCTCCAGATCCTGACGAGAAAGGGTAATGGTGTGATACATCAGAGCTCCTACTGCCTCATTCAGCACCTATAACAAAAACCAGTCCAAATCAATATCTGGTTTGGTTACCTAAGAAGCAAAGCTCTACTTCTGAATCTTGCACATCTTCTTGCCCACCTTTTCATGGATTTCCTGAGTTGACTGAGCATCACAAAATGCCACTGTAGCAACATCCTTCAAAATGGGCATCTCCACAGTGCAATCTCGTCCATCCAGGAGTGCAACCAGTGGCCGTGCTGGCATTGGGCCATTCACAATAGGAGGCCGTATGCCTATTAAGAAAGTCAGCAGGAGTGACTACATGAAAGACAAGAATTCTGGAACCCTCATCTGCTAGTCCAACAAGTTGATAATTGCATTTAGGAACAGATTAGGCAAAGCAAAAGACATGAATACAAAACACAGGGAAAAGACGCTGGGAAAAAAAGCACAACCACCTCTGCCACCACTTAGATGAAGGAAAATAAAGCATGCATTATCAATAATAATGTATGAGAGGTGATCTGCTCAGAAGCATGCCATCTTACTGCTGGCTCCTGAAACGAGTGACAAAGTCGCTTCACACCTCCTCCCCAATGACCGCCCCCCCCCCCCATCCTAGCATGCCCAGATAATATTTCCCCCTTAAGTGAGAACTTGTACGTCCACAGAGCCTCCGACAGTCAATAGCATCCGGCCCTTTCCAGAAGGCCGTAGGCAGCGCCTTCTCGTGCGGCGGGGCCCTGCTCGCCGCCGGCCAGGCGGACGCTCAGTCCCACAGGCGCGCAGCGGGTCCCCGCGGGGGCAGGTGCCGCCGCCCGCTGCTGCCACAGCTGCCGAGGGGCGCCCGCCCCGCCTCACCTTCACAGATCCGGTCCAGACGCTGCCGCTTCACTTTGTGCCGGTCCATAGGCCGGGCGGGGCCGCGCCGCCCTCGGCGCCACGGAAGGACCCGGGACCCGTCACTCGCCGCCCGCGCCGCTCCGGCGGAACCGGAAAGACGCGACTGGGCCCACGCGAGCGGCATTGCCGCCACCGAGGCGCTGCGCACTTCCGCTTCCGGTCCGCGGACCATGGGCGTGGGACGGGAGCGGAGCCTGGCCGGGCCGCTCCGGGCTCGCTCGGTACTCCCGGGTCACGGCCGGCTTCGGGCCGGCTGGGGCTGCAGGGAGTGGATCAGGAGGGTGGTTACAAAAAGCTGGGAGGTGGATCCTGGGATGTGGCAGGTCTTCCTAGAAAGCTCTCTGTGCATGAGACAAAACAGGGAGTCATTCACATCGGTTCTGCTTCTGTTTTACCACTATTGCAGCCGGGTCTCCTACACCTGTCCCGTGCTTCTGGGAGTGGATCAGCGCTGCAATACCCGCTCATCCTGAGAATCCACTACATAAATCACGACAAGGACGTCACTAAGCAAGTTCTGTACAGTTCAGCTTAAGCTTGCCCTCCAGTCCCGTCTCTACCCTCGTGGCCTCCTTTGGATGGTCTCTAGTAGCTTAATGTCTTCTTAATATTGTGGTGCCCTAAACTGCACGCAATACTCAAGGTGGGGTTGCACCAGTGCAGAGTAAAGCAGGACAATCACCTCCCTTGACTGGCTGGCAATGTTTTGCTTGATGCACCCCAAGACATGGTTGGCCCTCCTCGCTGCCTGGGCATACTGTTGACTCAGTAGGAGCAGCTTGTACCTCAGTCTTTCCTGTTAGTCTCTAAAGCACATAATGCTGCTGATAAGATGTAAAGTAAACAGCCCTTGTGCTGCTGCCCTGCCATGTGTCCATCTATCTCACAAGCAAAGAGGACAAAATTTACAGGAGTGATTAAAATAAGAGCCTACTGGTTCGTGTTCTGTGTTCCACAGCACTGAAAGCCAGTGAAGGTGTCAGCAGAGTGAGATCACTGATCTTTGTGGCCTAATGAGGCTTTGAGTCCCCTATCTTGTGGCTTGAATGAATAGAAGTCCAGTCCATTTCACTGTGGAAAGCAGCTGCAGGACTGCTGCTGAAACAAGGGGAAATAATCTAATCCATGTTCTTTAACTTAATTGCTTTAATACCTGTTTAAGTACCTTCCCAGCCTACAGGAAAGTAAAATTTTTGATTTGGTTCCTGTTCTGGTTTTGGCACAGATCAGTGAGAGTGGGCATGGCCAATACCCTAATATTATTTGATACCACCTCAAATCATTGCTGAGGGCAGAGAAAAGAAAACTCACTTCTGAGGAGAAGAGGTTCCTTCTGGTGGGGGAAAGCATGGTTGGGAAGAGCCAGTGAGTATTGTCAGACTTTCTGCGCAAATAATTTCTTTGTCTTACACCTTTTGTTATTAATATGCTGTTACTATTCCTTATCTCATTCCTGTTTCTTATCTCCACCATGATCTTTGCCTTTTGTTCTTCCAATTGAAGGAAGGCAGGGGAGCAAGCAGCAAAGTTTAGTGGGAGAACTAAATTGAGAAATACCCTTCCAAAACCATGACATTATTTTTCTGACTGCATTGAACAGCTACAACCCTTAAGGCCTGGGTCTGTCTTGCCACTGCCCGATCCACTGTCCTGCAAACTAATTAAGCTTCACTTGAGACAAGGAGAGACAATATGCATCATGGATATACCTGGATCAGAAAAATGGGCTCACAATGCATTACTTAAATGTCTTTGGATCAAAATATAGTGCAATGCACTATTAAAACTACTTATTTTGTCTACATTCTTGCCTCTGAAAAAATTTAAACTTAAGGTAGTACAGCAGCGCTGTTATAAGGTGCTCTTCCTTTCTTCTCTTGAAAAAGTAGTTTTGCTTTCCTTTTACAAATAATTTTTCTTCTGAGCTGCTCATGCCTTAAATTGCTTCTGTCATCCAATCATGTGCACACTAACCATTGCCTTAAGTAGTTGGTGAAAAAGGACTTAGAGAGTCTCTGATCCAACATCTTTGACTAGTCAGTAGAGACTCTTATAGATAACCTGTTCTAGCACTGCACCAACGTCTTAGTGAAAAAGTTTTTCATATCTCTCAGCCTGAACAACCCAAGATGAAATTTTTGGCCATCCTAATTTCTTGTATCACCTGCCATTTGGGTTTATCACCTTTGCAGCTCATCTTTAAATAGCTGTAGGGTGGTAGTAGATGGTCTCTCAAACAAGCCCAGGTCTGATAATTAATTTGTAAAGAGCACATGTAGGTCATGTGCTACCATCTTGGTAGCCCTCCACTGGATCCTCTCTTGTTCCTCCACATCGCCCGTGAACTCAGGGGCAGGAAACGGCACACAGCAGTCCAGGTGTGGCCACTCCACTGCTAAGCAGACATGAATAACTTCTTTCAGTCTCTGGCCATGTTCTTCCTAATATAGTGTGGTATGTGGGTTGTTTTATTCAAAATCACATCTTACTGGTATCCATGGCAACTTCCAGGTCCTTCCAGCAGGACTGCTTCTCATCCACTCAGTCCTCAGCCAGAAAAGATGCATGGGGTCGCTGTGCCCTGTT
This sequence comes from Haemorhous mexicanus, assembly GCF_027477595.1. Taxonomy (NCBI): domain Eukaryota; kingdom Metazoa; phylum Chordata; class Aves; order Passeriformes; family Fringillidae; genus Haemorhous; species Haemorhous mexicanus. Next base: position 146,834 of record NC_082355.1, read on the forward strand.
TCAGAACATGACGGTCCTTCCTAAACATCATAAGGCACCTGTTAACTCAGTTCTTTCATTTCTCAAAGTCCCTCTGGACTGAAGCTATGTTGTTCAGCGTGTCCATTGCTTACCCTGAATTTTTATCATCATAAATTTCTTAGTTCCCTTTTCCTGTAGAATGTCTTACAATTATTCTCACCAAAGATACAGTCTACCCATTGAGCTGTATGACTGTACTTAATCAGACAGACACCTAAATGTCTCTGATCTTCCTGCCGTGACCCACACTGAGGGTAAAATACAAGGACAGCTTTGAATTCTTTACTCATAGGAACAAAAAAATTAAACTGTCTGAGCCAGAAGTGGCCAAGTATCCCAGGGTAGCTGCTATGGATGTCATACCCCTGAACCTTCTTTGGCATTGAGCAGCCAGAGCTGTTTAGGGCACTAGCACTCATGCTAGGAAATGGAGGAGGTTTTTATTTGGTTTTTCATAAATATAGACATCAACTTCTGCTGGGTTGTTTGCATTAGGTTAATATTTCTGTAGTGTACAGGTGTTACTATTAGCTGTGAATGTCTGCTGTCTGTCTCTAGCCCTGTAAAGAGCAGAATGTGGTGCTGTAAATATTAGCCCAGGCATAGAAGTGTTTGCTCAGCCCTCCTCTGTGCTACCTCCCCCAGCAGTTCTCTGATAGGACTCCTGACAAATGGCCAAGACTCAGCATCCTTTGCACTTCCCAGTAATGTGCTCTGGTTTTGACTGAAGAAGGGTTGTAGTGGTGAAATCCTGAAAAAAAGCAGCAGAAGCACCAGCATGCTGTAATCTTCCTAAGATTAATACTATACAAAATAAGGTACAACTAAGTTACTCATCACCTACAGCAAACAAAATACTTCCTTGGTAAAAAAGCCTCACTTCACTGGCTGTGGCAGTCATGGATGTCAAGATGAAATGTCTAGCATATCACTGGAACTGCTACTTGCTTTAATATGGTGATATACAGTAAATTCCACGCAGAAAAATTCTCTCACACCAGTTCCTTGCAGTAAGCAGGAGGACTAATCTCTCTTAAAAACTCAAGAAGAGAAGGGCACCACTGAATTAGGTATTCATATACATTGAATACTTAATATATCTGCACACTTATTACCCTTTCTGTTGGGGTTTTCAGGCAGATGGGGTAGGTCTCTCTATTTATGCAAACAAAAGACTTACAAAAACATTTGTCCCATTTTCATATACTAATGTTTGATGTGCATGTGTTGGACTGTAACTTTTTCACACTGGTTAATTTGATTTTAGGATGCAAATTAAAATGAAGTATCTGTTCAAAAGAAGCACAGCTGCCTAAATGCCATATGGGCTCTCAGAAATGTAATCTTTTGTGTGGCTGCAGACAAGCAGCTCAATCGAGACAGAGCCAGCACCAGATGAGGAACTGAAATAACAGCCTTCACAACAAAGCCAAAAGGAAGAAGCCACAAGCTCAGTCATCCCATCCCAAGAATTACTTGGGGAATCTACCCAAAAGCCAGTCTGCCTCTGTATCCTCCAAGAGCAATCCCTCCAGAGTGAAGGAGACTCTTCTAAGTTGGAGACTGTCCTTTACCCAAATATGCCCCCGAGGGTGCGCAGTCACAGCTCTGCTCTAGGTACTGAAGCGTGCTATCAATCAATAAACAAACGTCTTGCGCAGCCCCTTCCAAAACGCCCCTTTCGAAGCGTCCCTACACTGCCCGGCCCCAGGCCCAGCGGCTTCCCGGTCGCCCTGGGGACAGCGGCCGCTGGATGAGCCCCGTCACTCGCCCCATCTCACAGCTGTCCGACGACGGCCTGGCCGTTCCGCCCGCTGCGGTCCCCACGGGCGGCCCGCGGACCCGCGCTGGGGCGGGCCGGGGGCGGTGCTCGCTGCCCGCACCTCGACGGGGCGGGCCGGGCTCAGCAGCGCCGAGGCGGGGCCGCGCAGCATGCGAGCTGCAGCCCCGGCGTTCGGAGCCACTGACCGCCAGCATGGGGCCGGCGCTGCTCCTGGGGCTGCTTCTCTCCCGAGCCGGTAACAGCGCCCGGGGCGCGGGGCGGGCTGGGCAGGGCGGCACGACCACGTCCTTCTCCCGGCGGGCAGACAGCGGCATCGCTCGCACCCCGGCCCCGCCGCGGGTTGCAGGGGCGGTGCCGGCGTCGCGGTCGCCTGGGCTGACCGCTGCTCTCCCGATGCCCGCGGGCGCGGAGCGCGTCCCGAGCGCGGCTCTCCCGTCCACCGGCTCCCGCTGCGGGGAGGAATTCGCGATTCAAAGGAAAGGCTGCTGCTGCTTTGGCCCGAACGGGGAACCCCAGGTGTAGTTGCGGTCAAACTGGAGGGACGCTCTGGGGAGGGGACCGTCTGCCCTGGAGGCAAGGCGTGAGAAGGCGAGAGGAGATGCCGGGAGCCGATCCCCTAACGGGCACAACGCGGAGATTCGTTCGCCTGAGCTGGTCCCGGCTGCGCCGTGCTCTCGCTGGCTTCGCCCAGAGTAGTTTTTGATACCTACCCCCCATTCATTCGCCCTCTGAAATGCTTAAGGCCCATAGTTTTCGGAGACTAGGCTCGGTTTGTGAAGACCAATCCAAGGAACTCCTGCAGAGATGCAGTTGATTGTTCTACTCTGCCTCCTACTACTGCCGAATGACAAGAGCTCAGGATTGAAATTATTCCTTTACCCAGTTCATCTCTTGTTCAGTCTTCAGGGTTGATGTGACTAGGAATAGGAAAATTAGAGACTGCTCTGAAGCATTCCTAGTCTCTCTCTAGGGGTGCTTTGCACGCAGAAAAAGCTGCAGCTTTTTGACTGCTAAAAGATGGGCTGCTGCACTTACACTACAGTAGCCACTAGCAGCCACAAGATTGCAAAAGATTTCCCACAATTTTCCCATGTCCAAATGCCAATGCTTCTTTGGTAACTGTGTTTGATAAAGGAAAGGTTCCCTTCTGTAACTGTCATCTCTTTAAATGGCATGATGCATCCGGGGAAACAAGACAGACGTATCTATATGACAGGACATTGAAAAGGGAGAATAAAGGTGTATTGTACAACCTATCAATTTTTTTCTAAGGTATTAATAATCATCACATGTTAATTGGTAATTACCTTTTAACTTTTTTTTTTAAACTACAGATGGGATTCTCATACACATACATTTTCTGCAACCTAGACCACAGATCTAGGAAAGAATTAGCTTTCTCATTCTTTCCAATTTTTACTGGACTACTAAGACAAAATTTAAAAAAATCTTAAACAACTTGCCAAACTTCAGGGCTTATAACAATGCACAGACAGTAAATGATGTGTATAGAGGAGAACTGTTTTAAAGTTGAGGTTTAGAGCACCTTCACCTGAACCCACTGTGCTGGATACAAAGGATTCCTGATGAGAAATTTTTCAGGGAGTTTGAAAAGTCATTAAGTCTCTATGTAAGAGCCAGATGAATTACAAAGTACAGTAAGTTGCTGGAAGAACAAAGAAACTTGTACAAGTGAGACAGAGGTACCTAGATAATATTACTGAGCTGTAGGGAAAGTAGAAACTTTGAGAAGCAGGCTGGCATTCTACTGCTTGCAGCAAATAAACTGATGATGCTAGCAAAAATGAAGTAAGTGGGAGAACAAATTACATGGGGAAGATGGTACACTGGGTAATATGAGTTGTACCAAGATTTCCCCCTAATTTATAGTGATGGCAGACTGAAATAGTACTACCGTGTCTGCAGAACAAGGGAATGATAAGTAACGTGATGAACCCAAAGAACACTAAAGGTAGATGTAAGGCTCAGCACAGCCATTTCCAAAAGTCAGCCTTCCTTCTTGAAGGGAAGGAACATACCAGCCTATATATATTTTATTTTGAAACTGTCTTGTTTGAAGAGTTCATTGTGATTGTACTGTAAACATAGATTCATATACTGCAGAAATGAAGATTACAGACTGAATTAATCTACCCATGACAACATAATCATAAAACTATAGAAAGACTTGGGCAGGAAGGGACCTTAAAGACCATCTTGGTCTACACCCCTACCATGGACAGGGACACCTTCCACTAGACCAGACTGCCCCAAGTCTCATCCAACCCGGCCTTGGACATTTCCAGGGATGGGGCAGCCTCAGCTGCTCAGGGCAACCTGTGCCAGGCCCTTACCACCCTTTGAGTAAATAACTTCTTCCTCACATCTAATCTAAATCTCATATTTTTATTTTAAAACTGTTCCCCCTTGTCCTATCACTATCTGCCTGTATAAAAAGTTGCTATCCCTCCTTTTTTATAAGTCCCCTTTAAGTACTGAAAGGGGATCCAGTGGAGGTCTCCCTGCAGCCTTCTTCAGGCTGAATAACACCAGCTCTCTCAATCTGTCTCAAAGCAGGAGGTGCTTCAGCCCTCGGAATGTCTTTGGGCCTCCTCTGGACCTATGCTAACAAGTTAGTGTCCTTTCTGTGCTTAGAGCCCCAGGGCTGGATGCAGCACTGCAGGTAGAGTCTCATGAGGGCAGAACCTACTCAATCTGCTGGCCATGCTGATTTTGATGCAGCTCAGGACCTATTTGCTTTTTGGGCTGCAAGTGCACATGACCAGCTCACCCCTGAGAATCCCCAAGTCCTCCTCTGGAAGGCTGCTCTCAGTTCATCTCCCAGTCTGGATTTGGGTCTGGGATTGCCCCGACCCAGGTGCAGCACCTGTACTTGGACTGGTTGAATTTCATGAGGTTCTTATCGGCCAAGCCTTCATCTGCATTTTTGGCAGGGATTTTAGGGACTGGGCTCTATGTCCCCTAACTGACTGCATATCATCCCTTCTGTATGAAGCTACTTGCATCCTTTGGTAAGGATTCATTTTATTATGCAAAGAATACACATTCTTAAGTCTTCAGGCTCATTAACATAGTTGTTTTTATGCCCTATAAATTGTTTTCTTGGTACATCTCTTAATGACTAGCATATACTCTAGTAATTGCAGCAGTACTGACTCATAGTACACAGTATGGTGTTACTATGTGCTTATTGCTCTATGGTTTTCAGCAGGCAGATAGAAGAGCTTCTTCAAAGCAGGCCTCAGCACCCCCAAGGTTTCACAGGGATTTACTAGTCCCCAAAATACAGAGCAATCCCTGATCCCAGCCAAGTTGAACAAAATTATTATGGAGGCTTTTATTTAACCTTTTGCTCCCTCTTTCATTTATACTCATCCTTTTTTTTTCTAAATGGAGACAACTCTTGTCTCCACATGAAAGATCCCAACGAGCTCTGTTTCTTGCGAGGAGTCCTTGTTGAAGACTGAATCCCTGCAGAACAATGGCAAGATGCTTGTGTGGCATTTGTGGCATTTGACATTTGGCCGTTTTGACTGGGGTCCTAACAGTCCTTTCTCTACTTGATCAGGAGACCTCATGGCTCTGCCCAGCAGTGACTGTGTCATGGCAGAGCAGCTATGTCTCTCTGACTCCACCTGCAATGCCACATACAGGACCCTGGAAAACTGTGCCCTGGCCAAGACTCGCCTCCTTTCACTGGATCATGATAGCAGGGTCAGATGTCTGAATGCAGAGCTTGACCTCGGGAACAGCTCTTTGCTGCACTGCAAGTGTCACCGGCGCATGAAGAGACAGGAGCACTGCTTACGCATTTTCTGGACCGTTCACTCCAGCATGACAGATGGTGAGATGAAGTCATATAAATTTACAAGGTACTAGTAAGGCTTACCTCCACCCCCTAGGTGAAAACAACCGTGAAAGTCCACTTCTCAGCACTGTAGGTAATTGCTCCGGAACCATATCTTCTAGTAAAGAGAATTCATTACTACTCTGTTTGATAAGCAGAGAAAACTTATCTGGTATGGGACCAACCCTTCAAATACACCAGCAAACCTGGGAGACAAAGATAGCTACACTGAGATAGTTAGATTTAGTGCTGTGAAAAATACCTCAAAATGGTCCTGTCTGTCCATCACTGAAAACACATGTGATTATGACACATATTGCCATAGCATTCCTATGTGTTTTGCTGCTTTCTTTTGTGGGATGCTTCTACTTGACCTCCTAGAGCCTGCCTGTGTTGCTCAGCTCCTCACACTTACTGAAGCTGAAAAATCCAAATGACTACATAGACCAAATTCCAGCTGGACAAAATGTAATGAGGTTTTTATATAGTAATAGCTTCTCATTTCTAGAAGAACCATTCTTAGCATTTGGCTTTGAGTGAGACAGAGCATTTTGGAAATCCAGCCTGAGGAAAGAACCAGGCATAAATAAGAAAAATATCAATTTAAGAATAAATAAACAAACAAATAAAGAAATAAAGCTAGTCATAAAGCATTCTCCCATTTCCCACTGCATTAAATATCTTGTATCTTGCCTAGGTTATCTCAATTTGGAGACCTCTCCCTATGAGAATTCAGCAAATGAAGAGCACTGGAAGACAGATTATAATAAACTGGCAGCTCTGGTATCAGGTAAGAATTGTAATGGTTACATGATATAATGCTGCCTTCTCTTATATTTTCATGGGTTGAAGATTATTAAGAACAATTTGGGGTAAAATGGCCCCTTTCATTAGAGGAACGCCTGCTCTAGCTACTTGCCTAAATTTGTCACTCCTACCACACGCAAATAAAGCCGCAGATCCAGGCCCATGAAACCAGTAATGACCCACAATGATCCATACTCTGAAAAAAGCACCCTACTATGAACCAATAGTGTCATACTGCAGGCACATGGAAGGACTGGTTTGCTTTGTTGTTTTTGATTTTTCGAATCTGACCATCAAGAAAGGAGTACTCCTGCTTCCATACAAAATCTCTTCTGGAGACTCGCTTCATGATTTTTGTGTTTCTTTCGGCTTTATAGGCTCACAGTTAGCAGGAGATGCAACAAATCCATGTCTGAGAGCAACACACGTCTGTAATCTGAGCAAGAAGTGTTTTCGTCTGCGCACAGACTATGCCTCCATCTGCACCAAGGGAGCAGGAAGTGAGGATGTGTGTGACCGGCGCAAGTGCCACAGAGGGCTAAGGAATTTCTTTGAGAAAGTTCCTGAGGATTTCACCAGAAGGATCCTGTTCTGTCCATGTCAAGATGAATTTTGCGGAGAAAGACGCCGCAAGACTATTGTTCCTGATTGTTCTTTCCAGTATAACACCAAACCAAATTGTCTCTGGCTTCTGGACTCCTGCTTAGAAGACCATATCTGCAAGTAGGTCAGGCAGCAGAGGATGTTTTCCAAGAGAACAACCTCGACACTGATGGTCTCATTTTCTTTCCTACAGATCCCGACTGGCTGACTTCCAACAAAATTGTCAACCTGTAGACATGTCTCCAGATGGCTGCTCTCTGCACAACCATGCTGCATGCCTGCAGGCTTACATGGGGATGATTGGTAAGTGATATCCACAGGAAGATACAGGGTAGATGCCTTCAGGCCACAAACTTGCAAGAACTCTCTGATGCTGTGAAGGACCATTCTGGTCTCCTGCAGGAGGTAGCACTCAGTATACCAGTGAATATGCCTTACTAAAGGATGCTAGTGCTCTCCCTTGCCTCGTAGGTAAATGCAATCCAAAGAGAGCTCTTCCATGGCATTTTTTGCTTTACTTTGCCCCATCCTTGCCAGAGATTTCTGTGTGCCACTTTGCATCATCAGCTGGTGCAAAGCACTCCAAGTGACTCAGCAACAGCGCTCTGTGGGCTTGTGTGAACTAAGTCATTGTCATTTCTAATGCTGGAGTTATATCCCATCACAGCAGTGATTAAACACAGCATTCCATCACTGTCTGACTTTTAGACTCCTGATGGCTTGCTAGTATTGTGCGCACTATGTTCTCAGAGCCAGCCGGAACATAGGACTACCAACTGTTAGAAGGAAGGTCATCTTTGGTTTTAGTTATTTACTATCTACCAACCTACTAAAACATTTTCAGAGTAGCTCAAAAGAGGATGTAAAGAGCAGCAGTACCTCAGAAGCTGTAAATCTAGACTATACCTTCAATTTTTCCAGATGGCTCTGCTAATTTTGAGCTAAATAAGCACTGCCTGAGTGGCACACTACAGGTGTGCAGTGTTTGTCAAAAGACACCTGGCTACACAGTGTTTCCAGTTACACAAGAAGCAAGAGTACCTTTTGCTGCCATATGTCAGCTGAGTCCATGCAAGTCCTTCACATCCTAAAACAAAAATCCTTCATAATTTAATGCTTGCCCCATTAAATTGCTTTCCCCCCATCAGTTTGCACTGAGCTATGCAGGTACAGTTCTCACCATTGCTTCTGCTGTGTACACATCACAATTTAATGCTTGCACCAGCTTCAGTTCTCAATACATCTCAGAGTGCCTGTGTCAGGGGTAGCAATCTCAACACTTTCTCACAGCTCAGCAGACTTCAAGTAGGTTCATTGAGCCTGGGCCACCTAGTGGCACTCCTGACCTCACCAGGGTACCACGCTTATCACAGTGGGAGGCTTCTGCCTCCGGGGCAGCATTTCCTTAAGTATAACATGATTCATAATGCTTCTTTCATCTGGGGGTTTGGGACAGGCACACCCATGACACCCAACTATGTCAGTAACTCCAGTGTGGAGGTTTCCTTGTGGTGTACATGTGAGAACAGCGGCAACCAGAAGGAGAAGTGTGACCAGATACTCGGCATGTTTGAGAGCAACAAATGCCTTGGTAAGCATCAGTCACGTCACAGAGAAACAGCTCAGCAGAGAGCAATTTAAATCCTGTGGTTTCAAGATTCTGTGTTGCACTGCTCTTGTGTATAGTTCTATCTTCTGCAATGTCTCCATGATCTCCTCTGCAACCTATGGGACCAGCCTGGATCTGCTCTAAGAACTGTTTGTGTATCTTTTGGCAACATTTCTGCTCATCTCGAACACCCTTGAAGCTATTTCCAAACATCATTCAAATTAAGGGCACTGCAAAAACATCACCAAGGCGAGGTGAGACATGCTGTATCCATAGGTTGCTGAGTAACCACATCTGTGCAGGATTATGGGGTCAGGATTCCCCTCCTTGTCCTCTGTTTCTGTACTCACCTCTGGCCCTCATTTACTCAGTCAAGATAAGTAGGCTCCTGATGCAGCCTGTTACTAGATTCAGCATAGCAGTTGCAAAAGTCCTGTTATATGCAACTGTGTAATCCTAAGTCTGTATTTCTTTTATTTCCCTAGCATTTTAGCAACATACCTTAATGAGATTTAAATATTTTATGTTTTTAAAAGCTTTAAAAGGATATAAAAGAAAACAGCATCATTACATAAATGATTAATATTTAAACCTGCCTCCTACAGTATATAAAAGCCTTACACCCAGCACTATAGACACATCTACAATTTAATCATCTCATCCGAGATACTACAAACCTGCCCCATACAAAATACAGAGTTGGGAAAGTCACAGAGGAGCCCAAAAGTCTTCAAGTACAGTTCAAACTGTTTTTGCAGTTTGCTCAATCTCATAAGTAAACCCACAAACTGACAGGCCGTTCACAAAACAGAGAATACATATTTTTTAAATCAAGGCCACACAGCCGGTGAGTGCCTTTCCTAAAACAGCTTCTCTAGACTTCTGCTCACTAGACTCCAAGGTGTGCACAAAAAAAACACAGTAAGACTCTTACTTTACTTCTGTTTGCAGAAAATACCATTTGGTCTCAAATGCACCTGAAGCAGACAGCTCTAGAAAGACAGGAAGACTTATTTTATTCGTCTTCCCTAAGCTTCCAAGGAGACAGTGCCAGCGCATCTCTCTCTTCAGCAATGTCCCAGGTACGCAATGCTTTGTTGCCTTCACAAAGCAGCAAGTCAAGTAGCCTAGAGACAGTAGTTGAAAAACCTTGCATCTGGAAATATGTGACTTTGGACATCAAACCAAGGGATGCCATGTGCATGCAGAGCACTGGACTACACTACCTGAAGTTAATCCTTCCACAGACAAGCAAAAATAGGAGGATGTATATCTGGCCACAGGAGTTTCAATAGTCACACATTAGTGCTCAGAACCAGAGGTTCTGCAGCCAGAAGTTTGAGCATAAATGTGCCTAACTGGGATTCATCCCTCCTTTTTATTTCCTAGGTGGCTGAAGGGAAGACACAACGAGACAGCTCCAAACAGAGCAGTATGCCTATGGCCTCCTCTGTATTTTCTGGAGCTGCTACTTCCTGGCCTTCTCTGGCTCTGTTCCTGCCCCTGTTGCTTAGCCCACATTAATGTGGCATAAATGGAATCTTTCCTTCCCATATTATTAATATTATTCCATATCCAGGCATGTTCCAATACACATTTACCTTTGGGAAACAGAAGGCTTTCAGACAAGAGGAATGGCCTTAACCCAGAATGGCAATCACTGGAAACCTCCCACATACTTGCACCCCGCTTTCCCTCTGTCAGTTTGCACTGAGCTCTGCAGGTACAGTTCTCACCATTGCTTCTGCTGCGTACACATTCTGAGTAGCAGGCTAATGTTGCAGCTTAATAGGTTAAATCAAGGGTCTGATTTCTTTCAGAATTTGTGCAGAGTTTGGTTTCTGACTCTAGGGATGATCTGACAGTGCCTTCAACCACCCCACCATCTAAAGCTCCTCCTCAGGCATAAAATCATTGAATGGTTTGGGTTTGAAGGGACCTTAAAAAATCATTTAGCCCCAACCCCCATGCCATGGGCAGGGACTACCTTCCACTAGACCAGGTTGCTGAAAACCCCATTCAACCTGGCCTTGAACACTTGAAGGAATGGGGCAAACACAGCTTCTCTGGACAATCTATGCCAGTACATCACCACCCTCACAGGGAATAATTTTTTCCTAATAGTCAATCTAAACATACCCTCTTTCAGTTTAAAAATGTTGTTCCATATCCTGTCCCTAGAGACCCTGGAAAAAAAGTTTCTCTCAGTGCTTATTGTCCCCCCGATGTATTGAAAAGGCACAACAAGGTCTCCACAGAGCATTCACTTCTCCAGGCCAAACCACATCAACTGTCTCAGCCTTTCTTCATAGGAGAGGAGTTCTAGCCCTCTCATAATTTTCATGGCCTCGTCTGAACCTGCTTGAACAGGTCCACATCTGTCATGTACTGGGCACCCCAGAGTTGGAAGGCTGAACTCCGGGTGGGGAGGTGGGCTGAGGTAGGGGGGAAGAATTCCCTCTCAGCCTGCTGGCCATGCTTCTTTTTATGTAGCCCAGGCTGCAGGATGGCTTTCTGGGCTGCAAGTGCATTTTATCAAGTCATGTCTAGTTTTCCACCCAGCCATGTATCCAAGTTCTTTGCTGCAGGGCTACTCTCAATCCATTTCACTCCCCCACTCTGTACTGATATTGAGGGTTGCCCCAAACCAGATGTGGGACCTTGTGCTCGGACTTGTTGCACTTAATGAGTTTTGTTGGTATCCATTTCTCAAGCCTATGAAGGCATAGAGAATATCATCCTAAAGACTAGAAGCCTGTGCTTCAGGGTGTTTTGCAAGTAAAGCTCAATAAATATACATGTGAAGTCCCCGGTAAACACCATCTCTGGATTACTTTCAGTTCCCTTTTCAAATTCATTCTTTTAAGCATAAGAAAAATACCAGTCCAGATCAAGAGCACTATACTAGAGTTTATGCTCCATTCTGTTGTTCTTTCAACATACACGTAATCCATTATCTCAGCTAGCAACACACTTGTGTTTTGTTGTTCAAGATGAATGGCGCTCAATTCCAGTAGATTTAGGCTTATCTAGCAAAAGAAGATCTTGCCTGGCCTCAGGACAAACCTTCTCTGTAACCCTTAGAGAATACATTTGGCTCCTTGAAGGCACATTGACCACGAACCCTGGCACATACAGTTGCAAGAATCTCCTTATATCTGTCCGCATATTCAAGTTACCATTGTCATCTTCCAGCCACTTGCCCCATCTTCCTCTTCTGCCAAGCACCATCTCATAACCTGTTTATTCTGAATGTAAATGTGTGCGCTGTGTAACTGCTGTTAGTTTGTACTGCATTTGTCTGTAAAAATGTGGTGTTAAGTGAATATTGATTTCTGAGCATAGGTTAACAGTCTACAATCAATTGTGTGCAAGAGTTGCCTCACCAGCCAGCCAACATTTTCAAATAGCCAGAACTCAGCTCAAAACAGCTCCTCCATGCACACATGTAGAGCCCATTGCTCATACTCAGAGAGAGGCAACAGATCTGAACAATACCATACACATCCACACAAGATTATAATCCTGAACAGAGGCAGAGTAACTGAGTATTTCTTTTTATCCTGTGTTTATCTGTTGCCAGGAAAGCACAGTCACTGTCAGACACCTTATTACAGAATCTTATATTGTCATGTGTATCAAAGTAATTATCCTTCTGCAGTGGTAATATTTCCATTTCCCCTTCCAGGCTTTTGTTTATTTCCTAGGCAGGTAGAGCAAAGAAAACATGCATGCAGCAGCATTGTCTCCTCTGTCACGCAGAGAAGCAATGTATTATTTACATGCAGTAGGAATGAATATGTTTTCTTAATAAACAGGCGTACTAATGCTGATATTTCTCATTACCTACTGAAATATGGCTATTTGGAGCAAGAGACAGCACTGTTTCCACCTGTTTGCCACCATTAGTTAATAAAAATAACCCTAATATGGCAAACCTATGTAACCCTAATATAGTATGTACATTAGGCCATCCTCCATATGGTGGGACTTGGAAATGTATCAAGATGTAATGTAATATCATCTGTCATCTCTAGAAGTTAATGGAGAGTGACAGGGAAGAAGAAAATGTTATTCTTTTCACTATTCCACACAACAGAGAGACTATTTTGAGAATAATGGAGTAGCTTTCTGAGCGATATGTACCACACACACTGGTACAAAATGCACTGCATTGATCTCCCACTCATCTGTGCTGTGGTCTTTCCTCTTTCCCAAATTTAGTGCTGTAAAACAGATTGATATGGAGAAAGGATTAGCATTTTCTTGTTCAAGTTTAGGGCACTAAATTCCTACTAAGAGGGTTATTGATTGCAATTGCAGTCTTCTGTCATATCCTGGCTTGTATAGGAAAATGCTTGACACTTGGACAAATCATACTCTTGACTGAAATTGAAACAAAACATTTCAGTTTGTTGTGGTTTTTTTTTCCAAGTGTCCTGTGTCCTTTTTTCATGCACCTTTATATACACCGCTTCCTCTTAGCTTGTTCATCAATAACTGCAAGCAAAATTCACTTCTAACTACACCTTCATTCACAGGTACTCACACTGTTGTGAGTACAAACCCATTTCCACTTAGGCTTTTCTAACACCTGATCTCCATATATCACAGTTTTTCATCTACCCAGCATATTCATGCACAACTGAACTGCTACTAGAAATGTCATGCCAGTACCACTGTCAATTCAGTTCTGTCAGCACCATCAATGTTCCTAGACTGGTACATTTCCTAAACCCATTCAGAACAGCTTACTAACCATACTACAGGGCAATTAAGAACCCCCCCTTCAGTTCTGTTCCCAGAAAGTGGAAAACAACATCCTGTAAGAGCACCTATGATCTCTCAAAAGATAATCCACAAAACACAAAATTAATCCAATAAAAATTCTCTATCCAGACAGTCTTAAAAATGAGCATTCAGTGAGCATATAGGAGGAGGGAACCTTCTAATTACTGTAATGTAGATTATTTTTTAAAGAGTAAAATAATGTGAAGTCTGACTAATAAAATTTATCTTGCAACTCTAGAAGTCTCCTGCCTTCCTTTGCATTTAATAGAAGCTACACTCCTTATCTCCACTGCTGGAGGCATTATGGAACAGAAGTGTAAAAATCAGAGTTAGAATCTCTTACAAAGCAATCTTAACTTTTACAGATATCACTCACTGTCAGGTACTTCAGGTGTGGCTTCCAGAACTCTGATAGAGCCTTAGGTCTCTTAACATCATCTAAAGTAGCATTTACAAAGGCCATTCATATAGTCCCCCAGCAGTGAGCTCAGCCAGCTGTTAGATAAGTGGTTTCTTTTGCCAAGTGGGAGAACCAATTCACATTTCTTGCCTGAGGTCATAAGCAAGATGATGCCAGAGATAAACCTTGATTTTGCAAGTCCAAAATAGTAATAGTGTCCTTGCCTCATTCAAATAATTCCCACTGCCTCCAAGAAATGCCTATGTTTTAGTAAGAATCAAATGGCTGCAGTTTTCCTTTTAGAAGGGGGAACAATATGCTATTGCAGATGACGAAAAGCTAAAGCACTGTTGGTTTCAAACAGTGATTCCTGGCTACAGGTCTCCTGCCCAGCTCTCAAAATCGGCTGACAATAATTTCAATTGATAGGAAAGGACTACAGGTTCAGCATCTATAAAGAATGAAAGTATCTTTTTCAGTACATCCTAAAAATCATGTCACTCTATTTGCCAAAATGATAGGCAACTTTACAAGAATAAACAACACAGAATAAAAAGGAGAATTGTCAAAGTAATCTTTGAGGTGTCCACAAACCAGGCAAAGCTTTTGGGGACAACAGTGGAGAAAGAGGATGCCAATCAGCACTGCTGAGCTCCACAGGATAGTTCAGCACAGCTATGGAATCACAGCTCGCAGCTATTCCACATCTGCCTCCTCCACTGAAACAGATCCTGGTAAATACAATCAGAGGCTAATCACTTCTACCCCAGGGACTTTGTGGCTGAACCTTTTTTCATTTGAGGCAGGGTCGGTTGAGCCTGAGCTTGGTTAGTCTCTAATGGAAGCTCTTCTGATAGGTGATTAGCTCTCCTCCAGGAAGTGACTTGGTGTTTGGGTTTCTTGCAAACCCCAGGGTTAGCAGGGGTCAGGGGATGCTGCACTTTCTCCAAGTGCCTCCATGAAAATAGCCACACATACTTTCCATTTACAGCTGATCACCTCCATTATCCCCAAGCTAGGAGGAGATGATCAGCAATTGTTAAGTGCTTGAATCAGACTAATAGCTTGCTGCTAATTCCGCCAGTAATGGGAATCTAAATTCCTGGTAAACAAACGGACTGCTTTTCACACACAGGGATGAATGCCAAAAGCCTAATATTAGAGCTCTGGAACTAAAGCTTTTAGAGCAATCCTGTCCACTAGAAGATGTTTAATGACATTACGTACTAAATAATTAGAAAATGAAGGCCCGCTTGGAATCAATGGCTTACTGTCTAATTAAGATGACAAAGGGGCTCTACCCTTTTTTAAACAAGTTTATACGAAAATGGTATACTTGATAAATGGCTCTGATAACCACATCTTTACCTTTGGGCAGAACAAGCAGACATTAGGCTAGCATAAAATGTTTGTGTGATTTTTGGCTCATCTTTCTTCCCATTGGTCCCACCTGTTTTTCTGTAAGGCATGTGATTCAGCTGTTCCTGCCCCCATCAGATGACAAAATTTATTAAGCAACACTCCAATCACTTACCCTGATGTAGAGAAAATAATCTTTGCCTTTGCTTTACTGTATGGCCAGAATCACAGAGTTCACACCATGAGATGCTTGAAGAGCTAAGTGGTATGGACTGGACCCTCTAGAAGCAATTTGCAAAAAGAGTTGCTAGTGAGCCTGAGAACACAGGAGAAGATTATTTATATACAGAGATAACTACAAAAAGACTGAGAAATGTTCTACTGATAATACGGCTGAATCAAACTTGATTAGTAAATCACATGACATCCTTATCTCCAAATTGAAGAGATAGAGGTTTGAAGGGAGGACAAATTGGTGGATAAGGAACTGGCTGGATGGATGCAACCAGAGAGTTGTGGTCAATGCCTCTATGTCCATACAGGCTGAGCAAAGTGTCACTGTACTCCCTTTCACCCTTTTTTCCCCACCAGTCTAGTACTTGTAGGACTTTATCTTCAATATAAGTTTGCCCACTAGATACTGATATTAAAGGTCACTGAGCTTCACCACAAGAAACTGGAATTTCTTTAAACATCTGCACAGTTACTTGTTCTTCAGCTTTCCAAACCACCAGCTTCTTCCTTCCCCCCTCCCCCCCCAAAGAATCTTTTGATTAATTGAAGTCAATTTTGCTAAGTGCTAGTGGCTCTAAGAAGCTTGTTTTGTCAATGATCCCCAGGGCTCCATTATGCTTTCAGGGCTACAAAACAGGAATTGCTCAGTCTTTCTGTAGAAATGTGAGATTAGCAGCTAATTCTTCCAGCCACAAGCTCTTTGGATTTCACACCCATCATTCCAAATCAAAGTATGTGATATGTTATGATGGTTCTACCAGAAACCAGCTAAGATTTCCCATCTTTTTTTCTCAATTTCCATCCATTATTGTGCAAAAATTTTAATGCACAAGGAATCCAGTTCCACCAATACACTACACAACCAATTGCTATGCTACTCCCAACTGGGAGCTGCAGAGGTATCACAACAGAAGCTCTGTTGTGCACTGAACACTTCATTTTTAATATGCAAATAGAAATCACAGTGTAAATGGAACTAATACAGAACTACAAATGACAGTGAAAATATCAGTTTTATATACATTTTGAATGCAGAAAGGCCCTGAGAGAAGGACTATAGCTTGGCATGAAGCAATTTACTAAAATATTTGGAGTACTATCAGAGCTGTTTTATTCATACTGTGTAGGACATAAGAGTCCCTCTACAAGCTTGAAATGCTAACAGTAAGAGCTCAAGGTTGGCCAGTCTTCTCAAACATCACTGAGTTACATCTTCCACCTGGTAAATCAGATACAATAAAATGGTAATGAAATGGACAAGATGATGAGTTGATTGATTTACTAGTCTATTTTTCATTTGTTTTTGACTGATCTCAGTTAACAGATGTCACCAGGAGTCCTGCTATTACTCATGATAGCATAGTATTGCTCAGGTAACTCCCCAAGTCTGTATTTAATTCAGATTTTCAAGCACGAACTTTTCAATTCAGATTCCAGTTGCCTATGTTAAGGTATTTCCAAGACTGAGTCTAACACCCTGTTTTAATTTTTCTTCCTCAGATGTTATCAGAGAGATGCTCCAGTCCCCACAACAAGAGAAAGCAAGAAAAGAGCTTCCTGCAGCACCTGTAACTTGGTTTGAAGCCTCTACAAAGGTAAAAATGTGAGAGAATCGTGACTTCACATAATTTTTCCTGAGACTCCCAACCTTCTCCTAAAGAAAAATGGGCAAACACATATGTGGCAACAGCACACATAATGAACTCAAACAGCTGCTCATGATGAACTTTCTGCAAACTAGTGTCTTTAACTTATAAAGTGATCTAAAAAACCATGTATTTTATTTTTTCATGTTAATATCAAAATTTCCCAAACTGAGAACTAATTTAATTTTGGAAACATGGTTTCATAAGCAGATTGCCTATTCCAACCTAGTAAAGTTTTTAGCTTGATTTAAGTCCCTTACATCTCAGTTGTTTCATAACCTAAACCATACAAAATGGCCCATTATCCTCAGGTCTTCATAGCCCATCTTTATCTCAATTTACACCTTTCTTGGCAGCCTCAAATCAGTCAAGGGAGCTAATAGTCCATGGGGAAGGAAGGTTTAGAAAAGCACCCAGTCAGTGAACAGCTCTGGACAGGCTTCCCAGCAACACATGCCCTGGAAAAACAGGCAGAAATGGACACAGCAGAAAGATAAACTTGCTTTACAAGGTTTTTAAAAAGAAAGCCAATCCTTTAGATGGTCTATTTTGCACAGACTGACCTAATCTGGGTAAAATATAAGAAGGACACATTTCATAACACAAACAAGTGGACAGTTTCAAGTAGGGGGCTCTTATTCAGCCTAATACAGATGTCAGTTAATTAGAGTAGAAGGTTATATCATTAGCAGCCAAATCAATATAAAAGGAATTAAGAGTCTGAAAAGCAAGCTTTCCTGCTTTCCAGCACAGCACCCGGGGCTGTATTTAGCTAAAATTCAATACACATTAGTGGACAATCAGTGTAGTCTTGTATGGGGATGTCTTCTTGAAATATTTTAATTGGACTCTCTAGCTTTATCAGTGCTAAACAAGATGTCATATTATTGTAGATGCCTTCCCAAATGGGACCAGCAGCCCACAGGCTGGAGAAGCACATTTACTTCTATTAAAACCTCGCTGGTTTTCCAACATGTATTAATAGTACTATTTTCACAGCTACCTTAAGAGCGGCTGAAAAGCATCTTTACACACAGCTGCTCCATCCTGTAAAACTCAGCGGCCCCCATACTGGCAACAACCCTTTTGCCATTTCAGTGCCAGGCTTCCTTACTCAAGAGCCCATCAGTCGTACCAGACCAACTGTTTTTACTCTGTATTTAACACCTCTGAAAAGACTACAAATCTAAATTGAAATCAGCAAACGTAAAATACTCAACTGAGAACTCCTGTAACTGGTGTGAGATTCGACATGGCAACATTACATGTTTCAGCATACACTTCTCACCACAAAAATTGAAACCACTTCCCATTCAGCAGCAACAGTATCTTGTGCCTAACCAGGAAGTCATTTTCACTGTGCTGAATTTTATTTTTAAAGGCAGCATACAGCAGCTACACTACAAATTTTCTGCACCGTAGAGCGGATGTTGCAAATTTGAAAGTCAAATCTTTCCTCTGATATATTTTATCTAACAAGATCAGAAACAAGTAGATCTACAGAAGATAGTACTCAGCTTAGCAAAAATTCTCAAGTTTATATCAGTGCAATCTGTGTAGCTTTAAAGTGTCATTTCACTTTCATTCTGTGTCTTGGAAAAAAACATGAAGCCATTATTTCTCCCCAGTAATAAATTGTCAAAGCTATCTAGTACTTTCTGTAATGGAAGAACTATACACTGTATCTTCCATTACCTTCCAGTTTAATTAAATATTCCTCGAATAAATGTTGTGCTTACACTCTTGTGACATGCTACCAGTGCTTCTCCATTTATAAACCGGCTGGATTCAGTCCAATCTGGACACTGTCACTCACTTATTGTACCTGTCACTCACTGAAAACTCCAGACTCAGTCCTCCTTGGACCCTTCTTTGCTAGTTACTGATTTGATATGGGTGTAGAACTGAATTAATCATATAAGCTAGGTACCAACATATCTCTTGTAGCTCACTTCTTTGGAGTGGCCAAGACACCAAGATTTTTTGAAGTGAAACTAGTAGAAGAAATTCAATTTATGAGCAGCAACACAGGCACCTGATTTAGGTTCCATTTTCAGTTAGGCAGAAAGCGTTGATTCAGTGAGCATGAAAAGCCTCCTCTTTGCCTTTGAATATAGAAACTTCTTACTCATCTCCCTTAACAGTGCAATGGCAGTGCAAGATGATGACTTCTGACAAATATTAACCAATTTTAAGACATGAATATCCTTCAAATGGCTATACATTTCTAGCCCACTGAAACACCATGGTGATGTAAGCTAACCTGCTTTCCCTTCAGTGATAACAGATGAGAGGAGAATTTATGTTCAGCTGCCTTCCTTCAGCAGATAAAGGGATATCTTTCAGAGAGGATGTAGTAGCAATAGTAGTATAAATCACTATTAACTTCACGATTTCAGTCATCTGACCAAATGACACCATGCAACCTTGAAAGAGATGGCCTCAAGTGCCATAGAAGTTGCTCCAGATCACGTCAACACAGAATGAGGATAAATCATGTGCCACTGGGAGCAAACCTACATAAAGTGGTATTTTTCTTTCCTGAACCAAAGCAGTTACCAGGAATTGCTGTAATGCTGTATTTTGATATACGCTTATGGT
The DNA here is from genome assembly GCF_027477595.1 of Haemorhous mexicanus. Lineage (NCBI taxonomy): Eukaryota > Metazoa > Chordata > Aves > Passeriformes > Fringillidae > Haemorhous > Haemorhous mexicanus. Next base: position 166,556 of record NC_082355.1, read on the forward strand.
TACTGGGATTCATCCTAACTTTTAATGGTGATAAAAACGTAATCTACTTTTATCAAAAACATCCCTACAAATTCCCTTATATTGCACCTCCATTATGGAGATGCAGTTTAGTGGGCTTTTTGGGGATTTTATATTTCCTGCTCTTAAAAGGGAGGGGAAAAGACATAATCCATACACGTTTACCTGGGCATCTAGACAAAATTCACAAAACTCTCTCAGAAATAGTTTAAAAGCATGAATTATAGAAAAAAAAAAAAATACTTCAATGGCTAGAGATAGCACTGAACGTATCAGTGTCAGAGTTAAACTGGAAGTCTTTATTACCTCAATTTCTGTTGACCTCTGGAAAATTCATAGGAAACGAGCTGTCACTGAAGTGGCTATTGGGTTTTTTGGACTTTCTAATCCATCATAATGCAGCTAGCAACAGACAATTTAGATATACTAAATTATGTTTCAGAACAGCATCAGCCTCAAATAAATAAAATAAAGTCAATTATATGCAGAACATACTTTAGAAATACTTAACGTAATTTTCCTCAGGATGTCTAGTATGGTACACTGATACACCAAGGAAATAAATTTTGCACTTGTATCAGATCCAGTGACAACAGAAAATATTTTTGCAGTAACTTATCAACATGGTAGAAGCCTACACACGCCCTACTTTATCTTCCATCCAAATCAGTGCACTCAGTTAACAAACTAGGAACTTTAATCTAATTAGCACAGGTTAAAAAAACCTTGTAGTCTAGCACTGCTATTTACTTGGATACTCACTGTGTCCTCAAAAATTCTTCTTGAGAAAGGCTTGCAAATCATTATGTTCCAAAAGAACTGGTGAAATTTCATGAGTCATCACAACTATACTGAAAAGTTTATTAAAATTCATTTTATCACCACAACAGTAGAAAATAACCTGCTAAAAACCATTTTAAATTTCATTCTTATAACAGACCTATGAAGCAGAAAGAAAATTACTTACTTAATACACGTACCAATTTATGCCGGGGGCACCCAGCTAGGAAGCTGTGGCAGCATCTCTCTGGCCACGGAGAGCAGCAGGCACAGCTTTCCCAGGCCCTGTCCTGGGGCAGGCTGGGAGAAGAACAGAGACAAGAATAAGAAGCAATTCTTCTCTCCACTTGCTGTACCTGTTGTTGTGAACATGTGGAATGTGTTAGGGAGACTTGTTCACCAAAGGGTGAGTTCTTGGCTGGCCACTGGTGATGGCTTTGGGTCCAAGGACCAGTGGGGTCCACCTGTGTCAGACTGCCTGTAAGGGTGATGGGTTTCTTAAAGAGTACAGGATAATAAAGTGATTGATCAGCCCTCTGGAATCTGGAGTCAGTGCTGATTGTTACCCCTTTGGGGATGCCTGGTTACAACAGGAAGCTGCTTTGCAGGAAAGGATCTGGATATCCTGGAGGCACCAGGCTGCACATAAGCTGCAGATGGAGGAGGATGCGTTAGGAAGAGCATTGTCAACAGACTGGGGAGGTGATCCTGTCCCTCTACTCAGCGCTGCTGAAGCCACACCTGGAGTGCTTTGTCTAGTTTTGGTCTCCCCAGAACAGGAGAGATACAGGCCTACTGCAAAGAGTCCCACAGAGGGCCACAAAGATGATGAACCAGAAATATTTCATGAATGAAGAAGGTTTTTGTAGTAGTCCAAAAAGCCTTCTAAAATACCATGTCTTATACAAGTTTCTTCCTATCACATACTAGTTTTTTTCCCCGTAGGAGTAAAGGACAACACACAACCCAAGAGTTCTGTTTCATAAACTCCTCAATTATCCTTCATTTGCTCACCTGCTGAACTTCTGCTTACTCTGGCTATTAAAAAAACCCTCAAACATACAAAACCAAAAGCAACCAACCAAAGAAAAAAGCAAATAAAAAGCAAACCTAGGTGACTCTCTTCACTTCATCATCTTGCTCAGACATTAGTTAGGATTTCTGCTCTTGAGCAGTGATGATGATGCTCATCAACTTTCATAAGCTGTCCATAGCTGCCAAGACAAGCTATTCTTCAAGGTAAATTCTACAAAGCTGTCCAGAGTACCAACACCTTCAGAATATTCATGAAGATGTTAGCCACACCCTTTTGACAACTATCCACCTTTGTTTTGTTTTTGTTCTCCAGTACATAGAGCTCTACTTTGTACTGTGCCTTCATTTGCCTCACAGGAATTGTTATGCAGAAAACAGAACATTCTTTTCTGAAGATTCACTGGTTTTATAGCAGGTATTTAAATAATTGCTTTTTCATTGATGCAGTATGCAGAAAATATTAAAAGAACATTAAAGAAACACTGTGTTTTATTTGAAAAGATCAAGTTGATGATTAAATATTGACTATAAATATATATCCTCTCAGTAACACTCATGCTAAATGGAAATGCTACCAAGCATTCTGATTTTGTGTTGCATTGAGCAACTGTAAGTCCCCTCCTACAATCACCAGGCATTTAGTTATTTTGCAAGGTCAAAACTGTATAAAATGGTACTGCCTTAAAACATAGCAATGGGTTGCTGTTCACGATAAAATATCCTCCTCTTCTCTCAAATGGAGAGTAAGTATCATGAAAAGGGGCGGGGCGGGAAGTGCCTGGACACACCAAATATAAATAAGGATTTGCAGAAAGAATTTGTAAGTTTCCTGACTTTAGAAATCTGTTCTGACTTCCTCAGTAACAAAGCTCACACATAAAGAAACTAGCAGCTGCTTTTTTATTTATTGTTTTTTTTTTACCAGCAGCATTGTTTACTTCCCTCCTAGGGGGAGGGTAGGGAAAAAAAAAAACATTGCATATCAATGACTTCTATTTATTCCAGCATAAGCTTTCACCAATAACAAAAGGGGCAGTTCTGCCTTCCCAAATTCACTTGCCTCACTCTTGACTTCAGGGGCCCCAAGAAAAAACAGCAATGGATTTGAAACCAAGTTAGTTTTTCATTACTGCCTAGGCACACAGTCATTAGTACTGAAGGGGGGATGACAGATGTAGGACCAACCTTCTCAGCACACACTGCACACGTCTGTCAGACAGCACTGCCAGCAGAGCCACAGGCTGCAGGATCTTGGCACTGCCCAGGCTGCTCAGCAATTGCAGACTCCAGCTGCACATGTGGCAAAGTGATCACTACTCCTTGTGTCCTATCCAGACTCCCTTCTCCTCCGTGACTTCAAGGATGCATGGCAGCACACTAAATACAACCCAATCAAACAAATTCCTAGTTCCTAATGTTCAGCCTAACCATAATTTTGACAACTGGTTAAAACAAATTTCTTGGTCTCCTGAAAAGGGAGGAGTCCACGTTCCATTAAATAGGGAACTGCAGTTTAGCAACATGAAGTGTCTTGAATAACAGCATATTAAGTACCTGCATGATTCTTTAGAATCTCACTGTGATACTCAGAGGTCTTAGTGGGCAATAGGCTAAGCAAATGGTGCATGCTGGTTTTCTCAGAGCACGTGAGCTAGATATGCACGCCTAACTGCTACTACTTCCAAGCTCATCAAAAGCTGCAATTAAACCAAATCTCCTAAAACTAGAAAATACATGGCATGAGTCAATGAGTTTTTCAGATATGGAGAAGTGATTCAGGCACAATAAACACTTTTGCTGCATTAGTCCACAGCTCTCGGAGGCATTTTATATCACTTCATCTCAATTAACCTCCCAAGAAAACAACTGAGATCTGAACAAGAGACAGAGAGGGGAAAAATGGCATTACTGACTGCACAATAGCCTACTCTGATGTCACAATGCTATTTAACTGAGTCATAGGCAGATTTCCTGGAATTCAGGTCTCCTACCCTTTGAAACTATCCCCAGTTGGCGCAAATTTATTCTTTCGTCTCAATTTAAATCAAGTATAAATGGTTTCCCTCATACTTTAGGGTCACATGGTTTCCAAGTTTTAACATTAATGATGTCCCAACAGGCTACAAAAAGCAAAAGTGGGAGTTGAGTTAACTATGCTAAATGGAAAATACAACCAATAGCAGAAAGTAAGTTCTTATAACATCAGACTTCTCTGTGTAAAATTATATAGGAAACTATAATCACAGTTGATCCTTAAAAAAGTTTAAAAGCATCATAATAAAGAAGTTCAATTCTCTAACTGTCAACAGATGAAACTAACTGCATTGGCAAGACACTTCACTTGCTAAAGACCACTTACACAGGATTTCATCGAGCATTAGCTGTACATTTGAAGAACTCCACTTTGAAAAAAAAAGTTATTTTTAAAGCACCTACACACCCCGTTGGGACGATGGACACATTCCCACCCTTCCATCACCGACCTTCCTTGTTTTTGTCAATATGTTTCTCTGAGGGACTAGAGACAATCTCATCCAGGTAGCTGCGGAGTAACAAGGGGCACGAGATCCCCTCTTCCTAGAGCACCCAATCACTACTGCTCAGTTAATCTGTATTTCCCCAAGATACTATCTGTTTTTAAGCACGGAGGATTTAATTAGTCTCCTGGCTGTAAATGCTGTCACTTCAGAGCCGTCTGTTAAAGGATGGACTGACAGGAGAGCCGCGAGTTCGCGCTGCGGAGCAGCAGCGGAGCCGACCCCGAGCCCGCCCGCCCGCGGCTCGCCAGCGCGCAGCGCCCTCTGCTGCCGCGCGGCGGAACCGCAGGGACCGGCTCCGGCCGGGCCGAGCGCTGCGGGACCCGAACCCGCCCGGGCAGGGACCCCAAGGCGATTGTCACTGGGCAGCGCGCTGTGCCACCTCTGCCGAGCGCTGCGGGACCCGAACCCGCCCGGGCAGGGACCCAAAGGCGATTGTCACTGGGCAGCGCGCTGTGCCACCTCTGCCGAGCGCTGCGGGACCCGAACCCGCCCGGGCAGGGACCCAAAGGCGATTGTCACTGGGCAGCGCGCTGTGCCACCTCTGCCGAGCGCTGCGGGACCCGAACCCGCCCGGGCAGGGACCCCAAGGCGATTGTCACTGGGCAGCGCGCTGTGCCACCTCTGCCGAGCGCTGCGGGACCCGAACCCGCCCGGGCAGGGACCCAAAGGCGATTGTCACTGGGCAGCGCGCTGTGCCACCTCTGCCGAGCGCTGCGGGACCCGAACCCGCCCGGGCAGGGACCCCAAGGCGATTGTCACTGGGCAGCGCGCTGTGCCACCTCTGCCGAGCGCTGCGGGACCCGAACCCGCCCGGGCAGGGACCCCAAGGCGATTGTCACTGGGCAGCGCGCTGTGCCACCTCTGCCGAGCGCTGCGGGACCCGAACCCGCCCGGGCAGGGACCCCAAGGCGATTGTCACTGGGCAGCGCGCTGTGCCACCTCTGCTGAGCGCTGCGGGACCCGAACCCGCCCGGGCAGGGACCCCAAGGCGATTGTCACTGGGCAGCGCGCTGTGCCACCTCTGCCGAGCGCTGCGGACCCGAACCCGCCCGGGCAGGGACCCCAACGCGATTGTCACTGGGCAGCGCGCTGTGCCACCTCTGCCGAGCGCTGCGGACCCGAACCCGCCCGGGCAGGGACCCCAACGCGATTGTCACTGGGCAGCGCGCTGTGCCACCGCTGCCAGAAACGCTGGTCTTGCACAGGAGGAGGCATGTGAAAAGCTGGGTCACAGCTGCCCAGGGCTCACACACAGGAACGTGACTCAAAGATTTCAGCAAGAAGAGAAGTAGCACTTCGTGCATTTTTGCAGCAGGTTCAGTATTTTGTATTGAAATCTCACTTCAAACATATTGTCTCAGTTTCCATTGGGAAAGCAGCACATGATACCCAGTGGGCCCAAAACTGAAGATAAACAGACCTTAATAAAATTACTTCACGCATACAAATTTTTTAAAATATCACTCTTTGTATTCATGTAAAAACTGAACATCCTTATATTAAAACCAGCAGAGAATCACAGAATCATTTAGATTGGATAAGATCATTGAGTCCAACTAATGGACTCAAACAAATACCAAATACAATGTTTAGGAGCATAGAGCACTAACAGCTGATCCCTACATATGGAGAACATAAAAGAGATGGTAAGTACAACAAAAATGTATAATCAGAAAATAATTCGGAGGCTCTTTTCATGTGTTCTGAGATGGGGCAAAGAGAGAGAGAAATAGGTATGAGTTAGGCTTTGTGTTGACTAGACCCACCTGTGTAGTAACAATAATAACGAAGTTTTTATTTGTGTTTTGGATATATGGGCTGGCAGAGTAATAAAAGTATTTTCTGTCAAAGCTACAACTGAACTTGCAAAACATTTGGCTAAAATTAAGAGAGGGATAACCCCATGTAACGCTAAAATTATACTTCAAATAATGGTCTAATTTGCTTTGTTTATTTGAAAAACCATTGAAGACTATAAATAACTCATCATTTCCCACTTTAACGACAAAGTGGACATTTCCTATCTCTGTAAACCTTTGTAGAACAATCTCAATTTCAGCAGGTGGCTCCAGATGGAACGGTGCCAGATCAACGCAACCTTGAAATTTTCAAAGTAGTCATCACTACAGTGAAGACCAGTGGTAGCCTTAGACTCTATACTGGAGTCAGTGTAAGAATTAGTGTCATTCACAGCTCATCAAAAACCAGAAATCTTTTCTCACGACGTGACACACTTTTCACCACCAGTGAACTTGCTGCCAGTTCAAACACAACCGGCCAATCAGGCGGCACGGCTCCCGTGCGCGCCCGCCACAACCGGCCAATCAGGCGGCACGGTTCCGGGACGCGCCTGGGATTGGTCACGGGACCCCTCGCCCTCGCCCAAGCAGAAGACTCCGTGTAGGGGCGGGGCTGCGCAGTGCTTGAGGCTTTGATTGGCCGGGCAGGCGGGCGGGGACGCAGTGTGCAGGACTGCGATTGGTCAGGCCGAAGACGGGCTGTGATTGGCCGGACCGCGGGCGGGCACGTAGTGTGCGGGGCTGTGATTGGTCTAACTGGAGAACGGGGCTGTGATTGGACTGGCCGGCGGGCGGGCGCGCAGTGTGCGGGACTGTGATTGGCCGGGCTGGCAGGCGGGGCTGTGATTGGCCGGGCTGGCGCGATGGCGGCGGCGGCAATGGTGGCCGCGGCGGGCGGTGGCGACTTCTCGGATCTGCGGGAGATCAAGAAGCAGCTGTTGAGCGTGGCGGAGCGGAGCCGCGAGCGCGGACTGCAGCACAGCGGGAAGTGGTGAGCGGGGCCTGGCACAACTGGCCGGGGCCCAGCTCGGCGGACCCCGGGCTAACATGTTCTGTGCCCGGGGAGGGAAGGGAGGGAGGATGGGACGGAGCTAGGTTTGTTTAATCTCGAGAAGAGGAGGCTCATCATGATGGGTACCTCATCAATTTTTGCAACTCCCTGAAAGGAGTTTGCAATGAGGTGGGAGCCAGTCTCTTTTGCTGTGCCTGCGGGGAGGGGACCAGAGGAAATGGCCTTGAGTTGAGATAGGGGAGATTCGATAAGATATTGGAAAATGTCTTTTAAATGTTCAGGTGGTGAGTCACTGAAATAGATTTCCCAGGATGGTGCTGGAGTCTCTGTCCCTGGAGGTTCTTAAGAGGTGTCTGCATCTGGCGCTAGATGATGTGGTTTAGGGATTACAGTGGTAGTGCTGGGCTGACGGTTTGACTTGATGATCTCACAAGTCTCCTCCAACCTTGATGATTCAATGATCCTAATGCTCTCTTTCCCTCAGGGCTGCTGAACTTGCATTCGCCCTGGAGCCACTGCCACTGAGCGAGCTGCCACCTCCCCCCGTGCTCACCGAGGTACAGGCCCAGGCTGTGCTTGGGGGGAAGTGGCTGTGAGCTCCAGAAAGTGCTGCAGCTCATGTGGGTGGGCTGTTTAATCTTAACTATGGAGGAAAATACATGATTGCAATCTCCCAAATCCCACGGGCGGGAGTCAGCGCTGAGCTCCAGTAGTGCCATAATGCTGGGAATGTCCTTTCCGTAGCGTGTTCAACAGGGCCAGAGAGCTGAATGTGCTTTCCCAGATGAAAGCATTATCTGTTACTGTGTCCTAAATTAAGCACTCTGTATGCCAAATTTGAAATCGCATGCATGCTACTTTATTTTTATTCCTCTTTACTGAGGTCAAAATATATTTTAATACAAATTATGTTTTGCCATTAAACTTGTGCTCGTTGGGACACAAGACAAACAAGTTGTGTCTCCATCCTCACCTCTGTAGGAGTACAGTAGAACTCATAGGTATATGTCCTGGTGTGTTTATAGAAGTGTAACATGTCATAAATGCATTTCAAGGTATAATTGCCAAGGAAGTGTTCTCTTGTACGTTAGCTGATTAATATTCTTTTATATGGAATTCCTGAGCAGGTTTCTTGTTTATGGTTTTTCATACTAATTGAACAGCTAAGCCTTGCCTTCTGGAATCTTGCCACAATTTGTTTCTGAAATCTCACCATTTATTTTAAATGTTCTTAAATAGTCTGTACTCATTATTTGAGAACTCTAGAACTGGATCATGTGAGGGAGTGGAGGAACTTTTCTGACTGTACTCAAACCATCTATAAAGATGGACAAACTACATTTTTAGCTTTTGGAGCAATTTCACTGATATGTTTGTAACCATGATTTTCCTAAAGTATGTCAGAGCTTCTTGGGTCTTAAAACTCTTGTGTGTCCCTGCAGGAGGATGCTCGTGATCTGGATGCCTACACGTTGGCCAAGTCTTACTTCGATCTCAAGGAATATGACAGGGCTGCCTACTTTTTACAGGGCTGCAAGAGCCAGAAAGCTTACTTCTTGTACATGTACTCCAGATACCTGGTAAGGTAGAAAAAAAGGTTGCCTCCTAGCAGTGAACTCTGCTTCCAACCCCTCCCTGGCATATCTTATTTTTTTGCATATTCTTTTGCTTGGTTCCTAATGACTACCTTGAAGTCCAAATTCTGTGTTGGGGTAAAGAAAGACAGGTTTGTTCTTTTCAGAATTGTGCTGTCTGTGAAAACTCAGTTTAAACACTGCTGCAAGTGCTGCAGCAAACATAGCAAAAATATTATTATAATATAATCTTGGATTTTCTTTCTTTTCTACAGTCAGGGGAAAAGAAAAAGGATGATGAGACAGTTGATAGTTTGGGTAAGTCTCTGGTGTCAAGAAATGCATGATGAGATTATGAAGCTTTTGTTGTTGACTCTTCATGTAACTCATCTTGGGTCTATGGCTTTCCCCTCAATTTTTTGGATGATAGGTGCTGTTACACGATTTTTTTCATTCTCTTTCGATTCATTGGCTTAATTACAGGTTGCAAATTTTCATCTATTAGATCTTCTTTTAAACTGGGTGACCAGACTAAGCAATTTTCTTTAAAATGGGGAGCATAAACACAGGCTGGGAAGCTGTCATGTCAGTGATAATTCTGACTGTACCCTAGACTTGGCATTGCTGTGGTGAGACTCCTTACTGAAAGCTAGCTGTGTGACTTTCTCTTCATGTAGGGCCTCTGGAAAAAGGACAGGTGAAAAATGAAGCTCTACGAGAATTGAGAGTTGAACTCAGCAAGAAACACAAGGCACAGGAACTGGATGGATTTGGCCTTTATCTGTAAGTGTTTGCATATATTTCTTATATATTTGTGTGGATATGCAGAATTGCATGATTCTTGTCAACCTGATACTTTTTTTGCAGGTATGGTGTTGTGCTGCGGAAACTGGACCTGGTGAAGGAAGCAATAGATGTGTTTGTTGAAGCTGCTCATGTTCTGCCTTTGCATTGGGGAGCCTGGCTGGAACTTTGCAACTTGATTACAGATAAAGAGATGGTAAAACTTTGGAGATACCAAGATGTGGTAACAAATCTCAAGAGTTTAGCCTGATTCAGTGACCAGTGTTTCTGTTCCCACAAGATTGATGTTCCCTACTGCTTCATTCTGTGAGACACTGTCAGGCAAGGCAATCCACGACTCTATATTATGTTGTAAAATTCTCTTTATCTTCAATAGCTTGTTGTGTTGTAGCTTGAGAATCTTTATACAGGCACACTTAATTTCTTATCATTCCCCCACAAAGTGGTTTAAGAAATTTCCAATTCATGTATTTTGGAAGCAGTTGTCACTGGGGTTATCATCTTGTCACATGAAGGAGATCCTCCTAAGAGACGTCCCTTTTTTGTTTTTTCTTTATCTGGTTCTAATTCCTCAGTTATTGAGCACTTCTCATAGCTTAAAAGGAAATACAGAATCGCTACTTTCAAAACTGGAAAGATAATGTACACAGCCACCTAGGAGGTGAATTGTATCTGAGAAACAAACTTCAGATATGAAACCAAGCTAGATTATTTTTCTTTCTGTATGGAATTTGAGTCCACTTCTGGAATTCTTCGATAAATTCTGGATGATGAAGTATTTAAAACAGTACTTAAAAAAATGTTTTAAAAAGTGATGCAGAAGAGTGTTATCAATTTGTGGAAGAATGGAAGTGCATATTTTATTATATAATTTTGAGTCTGCTTACATAGTTCATTGAAGTTAATGTTATGATATTGATGTTCAAACATAGGAAGAAAGTGCAGTCGGAATTTAATTGCTGAAGCAAGAGCCAGGTAATGTCATATTTGAAGACAATTTCTTCCCTGATTGACCAAATGGGTTTAAGGAAGTGACTGCAGGAAAGCCTCCAGGACCTCAGGACCATCTACTGAGTCATGGGAGGGAGGATAATGGATTCTTTGCCACGTGTAGCTTGTAGAATACTTCTGATTGTCATCTCTTCCTCCTCTTCTTTGATTCTTGCTAGCTGAAGTTCCTGTCCTTGCCAGATACATGGATGAAAGAGTTCTTTCTTGCACACATTTATACAGAACTGCAGCTGATAGAGGAAGCTCTGCAGAAGTATCAGTCTCTCATTGATGCAGGATTTTCCAAAAGCACTTATATCATCTCTCAGATTGCAGTTGCCTACCACAATATAAGAGGTCAGTGACATTAAGTAGGAATGACCCCCTTAATGCAAACTTGGCATTTATAGTTTGGTGTCCCATATGCTGTTCTTTCATCAGATATTGACAAAGCTTTATCCATCTTTAATGAGCTGAGGAAACAAGATCCTTACAGGATAGAAAACATGGACACTTTCTCCAACTTGCTCTATGTAAGGGTAAGCATTCTTCGTCTGGCCTGTCCATAGTGATGGTGTTTGTTGGAGGTATGTTAAACACTGGCAAAGCAGCTGGTGCTGTCTGGCCTCTCTGAATACTGGCTTTTCTTTTCCCAACTCCATGGAAGAGAGGCACTGTATGCATTGCAGATTGCCTGTTGCAGTTTCTTTCAAAGCATAATGTACTCTCTCCCTCTCTCTCTCATTACTTTATTCTTTTGTTCCACTAGAGCATGAAGCCTGAGTTGAGCTACCTGGCTCATAATCTCTGTGAGATAGACAAGTACCGTGTTGAGACCTGCTGTGTAATTGGTGAGAGCCAATTCTTTTACATGTCATTTTTACATCTTATTTTGCTCTATGGAGGCTGTGTAGGCTGTGTGAGGGAATCTTGGAAACACCTGAGGAAGTGATAAGCCGGCAAGGCAATCAAAATCACCACTTGGTGAATTTGGATTCAGGCAGCCTGAAAAGCAGACTAAATGACAGAGTACCCTTTTCTCTCATTTCTTTCTGAAAGCTGCTGTAATAGTACTAGGGCAAAAAGTAGACCCATGCACCTAAAAATCCCTTTATAGTCTTCAAACTCCAGTAGAAATAGTTATATATCAGGAGCAGGAAATTGATTTGTTAGATCATGACACTCCAGGGTGATGGAATCATAAATTGATTGGTACAGCTGGTAAAGGATTGACCAGAAGACTGGTGAACAGAATGCAGTTGGGTCTCTTGAGGTTTGAATTAGTTCTGTCTTTATTAGGACTCTTGTTAGGAGGTAGTAGATAATAGACATTGCATCATTTTTTCTACTTCTCTATTGGTGTTGGCTTTTGTTTGTTGGCTGGTTGTGGGTTTTAAAAAAATTATTTAAATATTATGCCTTTTACTTTAGGAAATTACTATAGCTTGCGTTCCCAGCATGAAAAAGCAGCACTCTATTTCCAGAGGGCCTTGAAACTGAATCCTCGTTATCTAGGAGCCTGGACACTTATGGGACATGAGTATATGGAGATGAAGAACACATCTGCAGCTATCCAGGCTTATAGGTACCGCTCATGTACTGCACAAAATGGTGTTTGCTTCTGAAGTAGTATCTTCTATTTTTTCTTAGTGTTTTGCTGGACTTGGTTTTGATCCTGACTTTCTGTCTAGTTTATTTCCTTTTCATTGACAGGCATGCAATAGAGGTGAACAAAAGGGACTACAGAGCGTGGTATGGCTTGGGGCAAACCTATGAAATCCTCAAAATGCCATTTTACTGTCTCTACTACTACCGACGGGCCCACCAGCTCAGGTAGAGTTGAGAATGGAGCCGTGTTTATTGGTCTTCATTCTGACATGGTTGATACTGGCTAAGGAGTTTACATGCAGGAATTAAGTTGGGGAAGGAAAAAAGCATCGATGCTTTGTGATGTGTGCAGTCCCACTGTTCCAAATCCTTTTAGTTGTGTTAGTTAACTGTTAACAAAAGCTTTGTCAGTTAAATGTTGAGGATGACTGGTCAGGAGTAAGAGTGATGCTTTATGCAAAAGGATGACAGACTGCCGGGTGTAGATTATTTTTTTCCCTTGACCACCCCCCATCTTCCTCTCATCCTGAGATCAGCTGGCAGTCCATTAAACTACCTGAAGAATTGCTCTTTTACAGACCAAATGACTCTCGTATGCTGGTTGCTCTAGGAGAATGCTATGAGAAACTCAATCAGTTGGTGGAAGCTAAGAAGGTGAGAACTGATGTGTAAGACTAGGGTGTCTTCCAGAACACTGGGTGAAATTGCAGCAAAATTATGTAGCTAGTGCTACCTAAACTCATTGGCAGTTACAGTTGGGGAAGTACTGCTGCAATATAACTAAAGCAGCTGATAAATAAGGAGTTGTCTATAGATACATGCCCCTTTTGCTGACAATCCCTGTAATTTTTTGTTTCTGATTTGCATGCTGGAGTCATGAACTGGACTAATTTTTGCGGCATGCTTGACTGACTTTCCTTCCTTGACAGTGCTATTGGAGAGCTTATGCTGTGGGAGATGTGGAGAAAATGGCACTTGTGAAACTCGCCAAGTGAGTATGTACCCTCACTGAACTGTCACGGTTGTGTTAAATGCAAGTCACACTTTGATACCCAATGATAAAATACAGAATTTAAACAAGTGGAATTGCTGTTAGCTAACATTACTTTTGGAGCTGTGTAAGAATTGGTGTCTTTAGGGCTGTAGTGACTGCAAATTTTGGTGTCCAGCTTCATCTTTGTTTCAGTCAGGATAACTAGAGGGAATGATAGCATTATGTGGGTTGCAAATGACTTCTGAATCCTGAGGTGTTTTTGAGCATGCAGTACTAGCAATTGTATTTGTTGTATTGCAACTTAAAAGCAGACCATGGCTGTAGATGATGTATAAAATTGTAGTTTGATTTTATTTTTCTTTCTAGCATATGGCTGTGACATTGGAAGAGGTCTAATGTGAATACTGTGACATCAGCACTCATTTTATTTTGGTGGGGATAAAGTAGTATAAAGTGAGAAAAGAGAAGAGGGAAAAAAAGAGGCAAATGAAAAGTGAAACTGCTGTACAAATTTGGGTTGTAGCAGGGGAAGAAGGAGCACTGGAGGGAATAGTGAGTAAGTAGAATGGGAAAGGTTTGTTAAAAGGTTTAAAATGCAACAGAATATACAAAGGCCTCTGCTGTGGTTGTCACTGCTTCTAGCTGTCTAGTCACTATCTGACTGCCTCTGTGTCTGTCAGCATGACTGCAAACTGGATCATCTCTTTCCACAAGGGGTAGTACATGTTGCATGTCCTGCAAATTCTGAAGGAAAGGACCTGGCTTTAATCTGGGTCAGGGTGAGCAGGTACATTCTCGTAGACCAAGAAGGTCTTCAACAGGGCAGTCTTGATCCAGTGACCCACTTTTCTTCTTTTGTAGGTTGCATGAACAGCTGAATGAATCTGAACAGGCAGCTCAATGCTACATCAAATACATCCAGGATATCTATTCCTGTGGGGTAAGAAGATAGCTTGGGAATAAAAGGAGAAGTAAACATGGTGTACAACTACTTTGGAAGGCACTTACAAATGATGTTTTTTACCCCACTCACTGTAGGAGGTAGTGGAGCACCTGGAGGTCAGCACTGCATTTCGTTACCTGGCCCAGTATTACTTCAAATGTAAACTTTGGGATGAAGCCTCAGCATGTGCTCAGAAATGCTGTGCCTTCAATGATGTGAGTACCTGCGCAGTCTTTGGTGCTTCTTTCTTAAGGGATCTATGACCTTGACCTTGGCTCCCCTCAGAGTAGAAAGAATCTTCTAAGAAGAAATGAGGGCTGCCTGCCATACAAGTCGCATCCTGAATGGTGGTTGTCATCTATGCCTGATCAGTTATGCTGAGTATGGTTGATAAAAGTCATGGAATGTGGTGTAGATAATGAAACTGAACCATACCTCATTGGAATTCACTAAGTAAAAGAATTTGAAGCATCACATGGCAGTCTTAAGGCTGCTAAAAATCTTGGTGTTGAGGAGGTAGTGGAATGGTCACAAACTCCCACACACTGGGTGGTGGTGGTGGTAATTTTAAAAATTTTTTCCTCGTGTTCTGTGTGTAGATGGTGCAGAGAGTATAATAGTACTTGGGTTTTGTGTGCAACTTCATACTCTGTGATGTTATGTATCTGTAAGTGGGCAGTTTGGGATTTTTAATTTCAGCCTAGTGGTAGACACTAACCATGAGTGCAGGGTGTTTGGCCTATCCTTGACAAAGCTGCCTGGAGCTCTCTATAACCTGAATTCACCTTATTTGAAGTTTTCCCAATCTACTTTTTGCTGGAATATTTAGACAGCTTCAGTGGTTGATGGTTCTGTTCTCTGAAATACCCAAGAAACACACCAATCAGGAGTAAAAGGAGGAAAGACTAAAATGAAAAAAGTGACTTACCTTAACATTTCTAAGGAGCAGAAGAAAAAAGAATTGAGAATGGCTTTTATAGCTGGTAGCCTTACAGAATGACAAGCTACTTTAAATTACACTGCTTACATACTGAATTTGACCCAGAACCCATCCATTCATAGCTGTATTGTTCTGTTTTCTACAAATTAATTTCAGACTAGAGAAGAAGGAAAGGCCCTGCTGCGCCAGATCTTACAGCTTCGCAGCCAAGGAGAAACATCATCCACAGATGTTGCTGCTCCCTTTTTCCTTCCTGCATCCTTGTCAGCCAACAACACTCCCACACGTCGTGTCTCCCCTCTCAATCTGTCTTCTGTAACACCATGAACAATTCTGATACTTCTAACTTGTGCATTGGATGTGACATTGCAGATGGGACATGCAACCACTTCTTTCTAGGGAAATTGCTCCTTTTGTTGTTGCCCTCACATAAAGGGAACGAGTTAGCAGAGTCCACAGCTGAAGACAGATGGGCCCCAACAGGGAAAGGGGAGCCTGATGTGAAAGTGCCTGTGCTGCAATGTGAGAACCTGTTCTACTTCTCACCATGTCATTCCAGTCAGAGGGCAGACATGTCCCACTACACAGGACTACTAAGTGAGCCATTGGGAAGAGCTTGTCTGAGTTAAAATACATTTAAAGTTTGATTCTGCCAAGTTACCTCTGGTCTTTACTGCACTTCTTTGGAGGACCTCTTAGTGGTATCACTGCTGTCCTCATCAGGAGCTGTTACCTACCTGACTATGTAATAACTTTTGCTTGTCTTGAACTACACAGGAGACGTTTCACAAAAGCAGTAGAATATGCACTTAGAGATAGGTCCCATGGGTAAGTTAAATGTCAGAGGAATCCCAAGTAGCTACAGGTGACAGCTGTCTGAGTTCTCACTGTAGATCTGATGGGTAGTTTTGTCTTTCAGTAGAAAAGCAGTTGGGATAGCACAATTAAAAAAATAATGAAGTTACAGTTCTTGGGCTTTGTGGTGCAGGTTCCATGTGTACTGTAGCAATGGAATCAAAAGAACTATAATGGATCATTTTGTTAAGGAGGCAAAAAGATAATTATGCCTTTGTTCCAGAATTAGTGTGCTTGTTCACCCCTATAAATTTACAGCCACACCTCTATGTCTGTGGCATGACTTTAAATCAAGGACAAAGCATTTAAAAAACCTTTCCCATTTAGCCATAGCTTCCTGTGTTTCTTGAGACCAGTTGTAGAGGTGGGCACATCAGGAAACCTGGGTCACAGCCATGGGCCCTCTGTACAATGCATTTGCAACATGTCCATGGGGCAGAGGGAACCCATGTTCTTAGTTCTGGGCATCTTTAGAAATTACTGTCCCATGTTCCATAGTATCCATTCAACAACCCTTTCTACTGCAGATGGTTTTAAACAGTAAAACTGGATCTTGATGTATTTTCCAAGAACTCTCCTAATTCCTTGCAAACCTGAGGATATCAATGACACTATTATAAAATTGTTGTCACAAGGGGCAAATTGTGCTTGATAAACTTGGTACTGGCTCTCTGCGTGGGGGTTAATGTGCTGGTGGATAAGCGAAGTGACTCATTTAATTTACTTGTGCTTGTGCAAAGCATTTGATACTGTTGCTTCCACACGGTGTCCTTGTCTCTAAGCTGGAAAGACATGGATTCGATAGGTGGACCCCTGGGTGACGAAGATCACAGTCCCAAATACTGTGACCATTGACGTGCTGTCCAAATGGAGACTAGTGATGAAGTGTGTCCCTCGGAAGCCGCAAGGCCTGGGACGAGCTGTAGCTTGAGGCCACGGGGACTCCGGACGCCTCGAGTCACCGATGGTCCGGGGGCTGCGGCCCTTTGCCCTCAGAGGCCGGCTTGTGCGGGTCCCGCGGGCAGGGAATCCTGAGGGAGCCGCGCGCTCCGGGCGCCGCGGGCACCCCTCGGCCGGGGCGGCCCGCGCTCCCCGCGGCGCTGCCGGCGCTGCCGGGGCGCAGCTGCGGCGGGGCGGGCGGGGCTGCCGCAGCCCCGGACCGGCAGCGCAGCCTCGGCCGCGGGGCGGCGGCGGCGGGGCGGGCGCGCGCCCTCAGCGCCGGCGCGCAGGAGGCGGCGGGGCCGGTGCGGGCGCTGGAGCCGCCGCGGCGGCAGGAAGATGGATGCGCCGTGCTCATCCCTCGCCGCTCGGCATCTTTCCTTGGCGGCACGGTGAGCGGCGGCGGCGGCCGAGAGGGTCGCCCGGTGCCCGCGGCTGTAGAACAATGACCGGCCGGCTGCGGGGGGCCGGGGCGGCGGCGCGGAGGGGGAGAGGAAGCGATGGAGGTGATGGACGGGAGGGGAGCACGAGCGGGAGCCGACGTTGGTGATGGAGAGGAGATGGCGGGAGAGGTGTGGCAGGCGCAGCCCGCAGCCGCCTCAGCCTCCCGCCGGCCCTGCACCATTGTATGCCGCCGGTCATTGTCCGCCCGAAGCGGGCGCGGCGCGCTGGGTGCGGCGGCCGGTGCAGGGAAGGGAAGGGATGCTCCGGGGCTGGCGGCGTTCGGCGGAGCCCGGCTGGGCCTCGGCGCCGCGGAGGAGCTCGAGCGGAGCGAGGCCAGCGCGGCCCTGCAGGCGCTCCCTGCGCTCGTTTCCACTCGCGGTGCCTCTGTGCCCGCTCCCACGGCGGTACTGGCCAGCAGAATGTTCTTAATTGCACCTGTACGTGTCCTGGGCTGTCAGGGCTGGCGTGTCTATGTGTGAGAAGGCATTCTGTCTTGCAAACACAGATCCCGCAGAGTGCATCTCTTTGTACATGCAACGCATGCCTTTTTCACAGCCACTGATGGAGGAAACCTGCCTCTTGGACTGGTGTGCAATTTATCCCTAAATTACTGGACTGCCATTCCTCAGTTTCATTTTGGCCACTTACGACAGATCTATATCCTATATTTGAGTTACCTTCTGATAGCCTGTTTCTGTTTTTTGCTGAGAATGCAAATATTTAAAAGATGCTGCTCATACCTGACAGGTTGGGAACATAGAAACATATTTTAAAAATTTATTTTGACCTCTTTTAAGGAAAAAAAAAAGAAAAAAAGAGAGGCGCATTTTTTAAAAACATTTGCATTCTGGTGCTATCCTGTGCCTCACCTGTAAAGTGACATGTTGGACTTCCATTCTTAACATCTCTGGTTTGCTGGGTCAGATTCTGCCATGGTGCAGGTATCAGGCTTGATCTAAGCATCAAGGTAGCCTATCAGGAGAATGTTTTATTTCTTTTCAGGCAATAATGTGAGGTTTATTGTTTCTGCTCTGACTCAGGTTTTCATTCTATTGATCTGGCCTACTTCTCCGCATAGGAATTTCAAACTCAGGGCTGCTGTGCTGTAAATGGTACTCAACCTGGCTCAGACAGAACACTTGCTGATTTTAAAAGGTTTTCTAGGAATGGGTATGATTTTGGAGAAATCTGGTAGTGGTGAGACAGTCATTGTTGAAGAGGGCACAAGACACAAGTGTAGGAAAGACATTCTGTACTGTTCTTGTGAGCGAGCAAAGGCCTCCTGAAGATAAGGGGAAGCCCCATATCTCTCCTGGGGAAGACAGCAAGGTTGTCACCATGGAGACATGAAGGAGAGAAAGTTAAGAGATTCGGACTCTGGCTGGCTCACAGAGTGATGTGGCTCCCTGATCACCTACTGGGAGCTTTGTTTCTCTCTTATTGTTTCTCTCTTATAACCAATAGGCAGTGAATGTGTATGTTGGATGAAAGTAAATATCTTGAAAAAGTATAAAAGCAATGTTGCTGTAATAAATCTCTCTCTTGCACCCTTGTGATGGAGTTGTGGTACTTTGTGCTGTGTCGTGCTCTATAACGACACGCAAGCACTCTATCAGTAGTTCTGTGTCAATCAAAAGATGCCATGGGCACCTTGATGCAAGGACATCAAACTATTGAGAGTGGATCCAGAGCAGGCATGGGGAAAGATCTTGAGGACAAGCCTTAGGAGGAGCAGCTGATGACATTTGCTTTGTTCAGCTTGGAGAAGGCTGAGGGGTGACCTCATCACAGTCTACAGCTTCCTCAAGGGGGTCAGCAGATGGGGAGGTGCTGATCTCTCTCTGGTGACCAGAGGTAGGACACAAGGAAATGCAATGAATGGGCACCAGGGGAGGTTCATACTGCACAGTAGGAAAATCTGCTTCATTGGGAGGGTGGCTGGGTACTGGAACAGACTTTCCAGGGAAGTAGTCAGGGCACTAAACCTGTCAGAGTTTAAAGACTATCTGAATGATGCTCTTAGTCATGTGGTTCAGTATTAAGTGGTCCTATGAGAAGCAGGGAGTTGGACCAGTGGTTCTTATGGGTACCTTCCAACTTGAGATACTCTGATTCTACTCAAGCTGTGTGATTGGAGCCAGTTCCATCCTTGCTTCCACAAGAAGCAAAATCCCAAGGAAAAGCCTCAGGGAGGAAAGGCTGGAAAGTTTTTGCTGGGATTTCCATAGGAGTTACCCAGTGGAGGTGGCTGCCAGGAGCTGTTGAGAGATTGCCCCTTTGACTTTGTCTGTTTCCCAGAACTGTGGCAATTTGGTGGTCTGCTGGGATTCCCTGCCTTGTCAGCAGAACTCCTAGCAAAAAGGAGTAGACTGTCAGTGGCATACTGCTACCTCTCTGACTTCCTGCTGTGTTTTGGTAGTGCCTAAGGAAGAGAAATATGGCTCTCACCTTGGAGATGATTTTGAGCCACGTATTTCCAGTGTCCTCTCCAAGCCTAAGTTCAAGCTCTGTGATACTGCTAATGCATTGACTCAGCCTCCTTTCTGAGAACCTTGCCACTGTCACCTTTCAGTGGCTTTTGATAATCTGTCTGCTTTCAGAGGCCATTCCCAGCTAAATAATCTTCTGTGTAGGAACTTTGGTATCCTGCACATTAAGAATTGAACATAAGGTGGGGCTTATGTATGTATGGTTATGTATGGTTGTGTATGGTTGTATTTTAAGGAGGTGATTGGCTATTTTAATTTGTAAATATATGCTGGGTTCTGGTAGACTTTTTACTTTCAAGACTTCAGTGTAGCTGGAAAGATGCTGCATAAGTTCTCTGTCATTACAAAGCATATGTGACCTTAGGGTATTCAAATCAGGAAAATGCTGTGAAATGTAACTATAGAATGATGCCCAGAATAATTTTCAATTTTGATCTCTATTAATTAATTTAATAGTTGGTATTGTGGTTTAGAAAGTTACAAAAATAGTCCTCCAACTGTAACAAAGGTGTGGGGATGGATTCCACTGCTGTAAGGCCAGTATAACTCAGATGTAGCTTGAGCAGTTGAAATCCAAGTAGTTTGTGAATTCTAACCTCTGGGGTTTTCCCCTCTTCTTTTTAACCAAACTGTGTGAGCCTGAAGATACTTTCACTACTCAGTCATGGTAATTTTTAATAGTGGTAAATATTTTGCTTTCTATTGGCTTTGTGAAGTTGTGAGGCAGCAAAACAGCCCTTGTCAGATGCCCGAATTTTGAGTCACTTTCCAGTGACATTGTATCTTCTATATCCATCAGATTTCTCTTTAATCTTTGTACATGGCAGTGCAATATTTGTACTACAAGACTGCAAACCAAATGTTTTTGTTTTAAAAACCAAATTTTAAAATATTTATGTTAATATTATTTACTTGAATTTATAATTACGTGTTGCATTATGTGTTTTGAAATCAATAGCCTCCAAGCAGGTAACATCTTCAAAGTTCCTCTGTAAATCTATATCCCTTCAAGGTTGTGTCTTTATCAGATTATAGCAAATTTATCTTCCCGTCTTCAGAGATGGATTCTCTGCTACCTTCTCTTTATAGGTCTGTGCAAAGCATCTGTACAGTTCTCTGTTAACAGCTCTCAAAATCCAGAATCCATGAGGGTAGAAAAAAGTAATTTTGGTAGTACTTCTAGTTTCTGTATCTTTAAAGTCTGTTTGAATTTCTCCTTTAAAATATAAGGACTACAAATCTTTGCTCCAGGAGGTAGGGCTCTAAATAGAAAATTCAACAGCACACTAGAAGAACCATGAGAAAGCTCTGTGGTGCGGCCACACTGTACGCTGTCAGGTCAAATGAGTGTAAACACAGCTTCTTTGGAAATGACACAACAGTGTGGATCATAGTCTGCAGTTTGGACTCTGAAACATCCAATGAACTTGAAAGGAAAAATAAAACATGCAGTATTTTCAGGAACATGGGCTTTCAGTTCTTCTCACTAGAAGCGGTGATGCTGTATGGTTTGCTTGCCATGCATTTGGATCACTGGTGGGTTGCTGAGAAACCATCACTCATCCTGTAAACTTTAGGATCTGCACTTTCTCTAGATCATATTTGGACATCGCATTTCCCTGTGTTGAGCAGTGTGCATCAGCCATGGTCACAAGAGAAGCGAAGTGAACTGATGTATGTGACCATCCACACAGTGGCATTTCACAAGAGGCACACAAGTGCAGCACACACTTTAGTACACAGCTGTGCAGTGAAACCTTCTTAGTTAACAGTTTAACAAATACCAACAAATAAGGAATGTTAATGAAGATTAGATAGACTACAGTTCCTTTTCTAACTTTGGATGAAATGTACTCTAATAAATAATAAAGCATGATGTGCTTGAGAAAATTATTAGGATAGAAGAGCTAGTTTGGTATGGCAGATCTTTTATGTTAAAAATGATAATGCAAAGTATAACAGAATCTCAGATTATTTTATAAAAAATATGAATTATTTGAAATAATTGAAAGCAGCTGATGCTAAAATGCATGTTGGCTCACATTTTCATTTTATACATTCCTTCCGTCTCCATCCAGGAGGTAATATCTTCACCTCATACTCCATTTCTCAAGCTATTAGTTTATTTTTTGAAATTGAATATTACAATACTCCTTGAAGTGCTTAAGAGAAAGACATGTTAAACCTTACATTGCATGGACTTCAAACAAAGGGCCTAAATAACATGGAAATTAAAACTGAAAAGAAAAAAAAAACTGTTGTTGAAAAAAAAGAAAACAGTTCATTGTAGAGATCTGTGTTGTTAAAAGTGAATGTGGGAGGCCAGAGTACAGATTTTTTTTTTTTTAAATCTACTTTAAAACCAATGTCTGCCTTTATTGGCTGTATCAAGAGATGAGCTAAAAATGGCAAAGACTTCCAAAGTTAACCTTATTCCTTAAGTAGAGAAATTCCTTAAATATCTGAGTTTTTAGTAGTGAATGTAAGATACCTTCCTCTGGTATCTGTAAGACAAGAGGTGATCATTCATATAGCCTTAGAAGGAAAAGGAAGGGTTTTCAGGAGAAGGATCTGGGGCATGAACTTTCCCTCTCTGTTGTTTTCTTGTTTATATGCATTTCAATTAAATAAAATAAGGGTTTTGTTGGGTTGTTAAAATCAAACCAAGGAGAGCCTGATACTATTAACTCCATGAATTGCAGTGTTTCTCTTCTAGGTGGTGCATGTTGTCTGTTGGTTGAATGTGATCCACATGCATAAAATAATGCTCTAAGTACAAAACCACTAAAATGTTTTGTTAGGCCCCCGTCTTGCAGTGAGCTGAGCAGGTTGTTAGAGCTTGTCCTTGTTCTGACAATCCTGCCATTCTTATGTAGAGCCTCCAGTCAGTATGCATTTGCATCTTATGCTGAAAAGTACTGATTCTGAAAAATGTCCACTTGCTTTTGGGATAGGGCAGGATTTTCTTTATCACTGTTAGTGTTCTCCGTGTGCATTGTGTTATGCCAACTTCTAGGAAAATAACTGTGTGAGAAAGAGACAGATGGTATTTTAGCCACAAAATACTAGAATATTGTTTTAACAAATCTGCTTAGCTTTGCTGTGGGTAACAATAATGCTTCTGTACCCTTTTTTCTGTTTCCATGGAGTCACCAGCTTGGATAGGGCTTTTTTGGTTCATGTTTTAGAGCAAGGGCCAATGGTAATTTTAGCATGAGCAGCCAGATTCGTCCCATATTCCTTGGGTAGAGCCTCATATCCAAGGGATATTGTGAGCTCCATTCATTTTAATATTCCTGAAAATTATTATGGTATTGATTAGAAATCTAACTACAATACAGTGATTTTTGTGCAGTCAAAATCAGAGGGTGGTTAGGATTTGTCCTGAAGAGCTGTTTGTCAAGCCTGAGCTGAGTTTTTGGGTTGATGTTGACATGCTGAATTACGATATAATACTAAAATAATGTAACTCATGCTTTTAATCACAGTTTTCATTAATTATGTATTTTGTTATGTGCCATAACACACAGAGAATGATATGCAATAATTAGGGGTTGAATTTTATTCTGAAAAAATGCAAAACATAGATGAAACCTGGTAAATAAAATCCAAAGCAAAGACTTAATTTAGAATTCATTCAAATCCCACTAGGCAAATGAGACAGATTTTGGAGGCACAGAGAGTTGTGTATGCCTGGTGCTCCTGTTGTAGCTAACAGAGTTGGTGAATGGGAAATGGGAATTAGCTTAGGTGGAAATACTATTTCCTTAAAGTATTGCCTAAGACTGGATCAATCAACAAGCATGAATCCAGTCTGGCTACTGGAATTTCCAGCAGGTAAGCACTCTAACTGCTCCTCTAGTTCCAAGGGATTTTCACTATTTTGTGGGAATAGAAAATTCTCTCAGAATTGTTGCGGATTGTTGGCAGAGATGGTGAAGCTCAGAAAGGTCATGAGAATTTGCCAAGGATGAAAAAGCTTCTCATAATACTCTCATCATGCTTGCCACATTCTGAAGTTCTGGTTCTAGAGTGAGGATTGGGATCTAGAGCCAGGGTGCTTGGATCAGCACTTGTGATTTGGAGCATTCCCTCATGTTAAAGTTACTTAACCTGAATTACAGCTCTCTTTTTCTGATGGAGAGTTGGGTCAGTGGGTTTTTAAATTAGCATGTTAATAGTTTTCTTGGCAAGAGCTGAAATGCTGGCTCTGGGCTCAGAGAAAAATAAGTTTAGATCAGAGTTTTTGCTTGTTCACATAGGTAAATTCTCTTCACAGTGGAGTCACTCTGAGCAGAACCAAGTGTCTAAGAGCAAGGTGTTGGGAGGAGCACATGTATAAGTTAGGGTTTCGATCTGCTCTTGCCCTCAGAAAGCAGAAAATTGTAACAGATGTGTGCAAGTTTTTGTTGAGTTAAACAGTCTTTCATATTTGGAGGTCTCTTCTGTTTTAACATGGGAGATTATAATTCTTTTTATGTTTTGTACCTAAAGCAAATACAATATAAAAAAGTAATGTGCAACCTGACAATAATGGAGGCCTGGAATCTAGCACTGGAGCACTAATCATTATTGCTGGAAAGTTTCACCACTACCACTACTACACTGTGCTCTGTCCCATTCTTTGCAGTCTAAATGTTTCTGCACTTTGCCCGTCTCCAAACTGATATACCAGACCTCCAAACATTATTTCAGCTAGCAGCCACAAATGGGAATAATAATAATGCTATAAAATTAAAATGAATGCAGGGATAATTATGATGTTTGTCCAGAATTTAATTTTTTACTGTTAATAACCAGATGTTAAAACCCCAATTGCTAGACTAAAGTGTGATATTGTCATTTCTTGCCTCATTTGTAAATTAGGATCTTAATCCTCCAAAAGGCATAGGCACTCATTTCTCACTCCATGGGAACAATTTCTAGTCTAAACAGGCCCTTGCATGTTACTCTTTTTCTGCTTCCACAGAGACCTGGAATGCTGATTGAGGACTTCACTTGCCTTTTCCTCTTGTGACAGATGGTAGCAGTGTTGTGGAGAGTCTTTGAGTTTGGCACAGGATCTTGAAGAGGATCAGGGGTTAGGAAGGGGAAGAGAATGGTATTGTTGGTAGATCCTTGAGATTAAAGCATCTAGTTTGTGATTAACTCAGACTGCAAGGATTGGAGTAAATAACCCGTCCCTTCCAGTCTCGTACTCTTGGTAGCACTAATCTTTATGGTAAATGAACACCTGTCTTCAA
The DNA here is from genome assembly GCF_027477595.1 of Haemorhous mexicanus. Taxonomy (NCBI): domain Eukaryota; kingdom Metazoa; phylum Chordata; class Aves; order Passeriformes; family Fringillidae; genus Haemorhous; species Haemorhous mexicanus. The sequence goes on from NC_082355.1 coordinate 191,563, forward strand.
TGCATGGCGCCTCTTTCTGAGAACAGAAAAGGGCAAGCATGGAATTCTCAAAAGTGTGGCAGGCTGGTGTTCAGAAGCATGATTGTGCTGGGATCTGCCTTGTAGGTTTTCAGGCAAAGATTGCAGTGTTTTGGAGATGGGAACGCTCTGTTGTGTTCTGTAAGCACGTGAGCTGTCCAGATTCAGTGTCCTCTGACAGATAATAGCATGTCTTATTTCTTGCAGGGCTTCCAAAGCAGCTGAGTCCAGGACCTTAAGGAATGTCACACAGTAGTTACTGACCTAACTGACACTGAAAGGAACAGAAGAAGATGGCAATCCATATTTGAAATAAACACGTGGACTCTCTGATAAAAAACCATGTCAAAAAAAGGACGGAGCAAGGGCGAAAAGCCTGAGGCGCTGATTGTTGCCCTACAGGCTGCCAATGAGGACCTCAGGACTAAGCTAACAGACATTCAAATTGAGCTGCATCAGGAGAAATCTAAGGTGAGTGACAGTTTGGTTTTAAATAAAAGTGTCTGCTGAAGAAGACAAACATGTGGAAAAAATAGTAGCACAGAATTCAACAGAGGCCACACAACTCTTTGCTTAAAAAGTGGTCTGATTCTTTCCCAAATTGCAACATTTACTATGGATGTCCTATGGCTTCCCTGGAAAAGACTCCATTTTACTGAGCTACAAGTTGGAGAAACCTCTGTCCCTCAAATGGAGCAGTATGTAAAAATTGTAGGAATTTTGCTTTTTCCTGAGCCCTCCAGTTTTCTGGTGAATTTGACTGCTGGATTAAAAAGCTTTTAGACAAATGCACACATATATACGGAGTCTTATTTCTGAAGGAAATATTAAAAACACACGTAGCATCATTGTGTGAGGCAGGACACCTGGAGAAGAGAGGGCTTTTTGTTTGAGTAAAAACAATATAATCTACATGAATACCTCAGGAGCTGGCCTATATTTTGTTTTAGGAATATGGAGGATTGTCTAGGGTCTCAGTGGGGTTTTTTCTCAATTTGACATGGATGTGTCTGGGTGGATTTGTTTTGATAACGTTACGTTGGCAGCAGATGACTTTCATTTTATCTCAATGTAGGTTGCTAAGCTCGAAAGAGAAAAAACTCAAGAAACTAAACGTATCCGCGAAGTGGAGCAACGCAAGCAGACCGTGCAGATCACAGAGCTGAAAGCCAAACTCCATGAGGAGAAAATGAAGGAGCTGCAGGCTGTGAGGGAGAACCTCATCAAACAGCATGAGCAGGAGATGACAAGAATGGTGAAAGTCCGAGACAGTGAAATCCAGCGCCTGAAGTCGGCGCTGTGCGCACTGCGGGATGGGAGCAGTGATAAAGTACGGACAGCGCTGACTATTGAGGCTCGTGAAGAGGCCAGGAAACAGTTTGACTCTGAGCGCCTTAAGCTTCTGCAGGAAATTACTGAACTGAAGTCTGCCAAAAAGCAGGTAGATGAGGCCCTTAACAATATGATCCAGGCTGACAAGATCAAGGCAGGCGATCTTCGGAGTGAGCATCAGTCCCACCAAGAGGCCATTTCCAAGATCAAATGGGAGAGTGAAAGGGATATTCGACGCCTGGTCAGTAATCAAAACAGTTCATGTGTTCTCTTAGGCTGCACGGAGTTTGCCTTTTTTGTCTCCTAGCTTTTTCTGCGTAACAGATCTCTTGCAATGCAACTCGCTTTGAAAAAGTATTACAGATTTCACACTGTCATTTGTCAAGAATAAATAGATCACAGTGAGTCAGCTATAACACTGTTATGGCGGTTAACAGCTTAAATTAGGAGAGTGATTGGTCTAATCCATAAGGATCTGGCTCTCTGATTTGTTAATACATGCAAGGTGCAAAGGGTTAGATAAAGAGCATTTGCATCTGCACTTGCAGGTTTTCGGTTTCTCCAGCCTGTGTTATGGTATCCTAAACACAATAAACCATGGCAGGAGAGGAGATATCTTTTGGGTTGGCCTTGGTGTAGCCTTCAGTAATTTCTGTGGAAAATGAACAAAAGGCTCACACCAGCAAAGGTGCATTGTTTCCCTGTGTTGTGTTTTGGAAACTTCCCAATTTGTGCTCCCACTTAGGCTTTCCAAACCATACTGACACTTGCTCACTCCCCGTTCCCTGCAGTGGGGTGGAGAGGAGAATTGGAGGCACAAAAGGTAAAGATGAGATAATGAGAGGAGAGTGACTTGGGTGCAAAATGCTCACCGTGGAGCCTGTGACCTGACCACAGCCATGCTACCCTCATCCAGAAGGCAGCCCTTCTCCCATCCCCAGAAAATGACATGAGATGATATAGAATAACCTCTGGCAATTGCAAAAATTGACCTTGTCCTGGCCAGAACCAGGACACATTGTCATGTGGAGAGCTGGACCTGCTTGTAATGGTATAGAGTTGAGCTTGAAAATTGGAATTCAAGAATTTACATTTAAGTAAAATAAAAAGGAATTTAAACTGTCAAGAATTATTACCTCCCCCCCACCCTCCCCACCCTCCAATTCACTGTCTGCATCCTAGAGGTGTATTCTTGTGTTGCCAAAATGCTCAATGAATGTGCTCCTGTGCCAGATTATGAGTATGGCTTAGACTGTGTTGTTTTACAGGCCTGGTGCAGTATGGTAGAGCATATTTGAGGGGTGATCACTGCTCTTAAATAAACCATACAATACAAATTGGAGAAATGCTGTTGCCTTCACACAGTAATATTGTTCTGGTGTTTCTTTCATTCAGATGGATGAGATCAAGGCTAAAGACAGGATCATATTTTCATTGGAGAAAGAACTGGAGACACAGACAGGCTATGTGCAGAAGCTGCAGCTGCAAAAGGAAGCTCTGGATGAACAGCTCTTTTTGGTGAAGGAGGCAGAGTGTAACATGAGCAGTCCCAAGAGAGAGATCCCAGGAAGGGCTGGAGATGGTTCGGAGCACTGCAGCAGCCCTGTATGCAGGTTTTACTGGTCCCTGCAAAACAGTAGTGTGGATGTCTGTTTCTTTCTGACATACCTTCTCAGGCCCTAGGAAAACATTCCCCGTCATTCACTACAGACAAGTTAATGTCCATAGAGTCTTCAGAGGGCATGCTAATTGGACAAAACTTTGTACTGCTGGTTTTCATCAGTTGTTCTAGTCACAAATATAACACATCCTAAATAATCAGAGCCCCTTTGAAAGAATCATCGATGAACCTAACTACCTAGATAACATGCATCCTCAAAACCAGATGGAATTACAAGGATGAGCAGGGAGGGGCAAGGAAAACGCTGGGCATGGAGAATCTGTGAGACCCTTAGGAGATCCTCCTCTTTGTCTGTTTCCCCCAGACAGCCCTTGGGTGTCATTCACAAAGCACACAAGTCACCCATTGTGTGACTAAACAGAAGATGTTTACACAACCAATGCGTATTTAAAAGCATAATGTCATATATACAAATGAGAAATAAGAAAGTAAATGTAATTGATACAAAAAGGGTTGTCCTGGCTTTTTCACCTGAGATAGTGGCTCAGCAAATAGAAGCAATCTATAGGAAAAGGGAAGAAAAATAAGAATTTTTTAGCTTTTTTTGTCTCTGTCATAAAAATTTGTCATCTGTTTGGCACCATCTCTTTTTTTTTATAATGGCTTAAAATTTTCAATTAAAGTATCCCCAAACCAGATACTTCCTCCTAAATATATATATATATATATATATATATATATATATATATATATATATATATATATATATATATATATATATTTGCCAACATATTCAGTACTGTGAAAGTCCCTAAAGATAATTTGTTGATGATGACAGCTTAGGTTGACTATTTTTTTAAGGATTCTTTTCCCAAGCATGTATTTTGAAGAGAAACAGTAGCTGTGTGACATTGTTGCCCATGCACAGGACTTGCGCAGAAACCAGAAGAGGATAGCAGAGCTGAATGCCACCATTCGGAAGCTGGAAGACCGAAACACGTTGCTTGTTGATGAACGAAACGAGCTGGTATGTGAGCTTTTGCACTGGCAGACAGAGGAGGTTGAGAGCCATGGGGAAAGGCAAAGAGGATAAAGCTGGTGATGAACATGCCTTGTCCATCCATCAGGCCCATCACTCAGGAGGCTGAGGAGGACTATTTATCCTAGAATAAAACAGTAATTTCATTGAAATTACATGAGTACAAAATCACAGCAGGAGGTCGAGGCAGCAAGGCTTGTAGTATTCTGTATGAATGCTTCTGTTCCCTCCTTTTGAGCACACAACATGTGCTTGGTGACTTACCTTGTGCATGGTGAGACTTACCTTGTAAATGAAATAATGTCTGTTAGGTCTGTAGTCCAGTATTTGACCATGTTGAAAATAGTGAAGTACTGAGTCTGGGAAGAATTGACAACTTTGAATTGATCCCTTTATGTGATTGTCTACTCTGTGGTGATACCTGTGTGTTGAATTAGGACCCTGGCTATTTAACCTGTTTATATTCCATACTTCTCTGCTTAAGGATGAGGGTGATAAATTGAACTCTTGATGAGCTTTTTTATTCCTGAGCTAGAAATCTTAATGCACTCCTTTCATATCAGTTTAGCCAGCTTCAATGTTCTTTATGTCATAATTGCAAAATAGCTGTCAAGATTGCAAATTGCAAATATATTAATGTTTCTCTCATGACAATTATTAATTGCTATTATCAATCCAGTTGAAGCGTGTCCGAGAAGCTGAGAAACAATGTAAACCTCTTCTGGAAAAGAACAAGTGTCTCACGAAGAGAAATGATGAACTTATGCAGTCTTTGCAGCGCATGGAAGATAAACTCAAAGCAGTCACTAAAGAAAATATAGAAATGGTTGGTACTGAAGAGAAAAATGAGTATTATTGGAGGATCTATGTATTGGTGGTCACATCTGCATAGTGCATGATGTATATGAATAGAGAATATGCATTGCATATAATGTGTAATACTATTGCTAAGATACAGCCACGTTTTGGTCTGTATTATTGTAGACTTACATACCATAACATTGTGTATTATGCATACATGGGCAATATATTTACATGAATGCATAATCACAGTCTTTAATTATATTTTCAAAGTTAGAATATTGAGTGTCAATCAAAAAAAAAACAAAAGAAGAAAATGTTATATCATTGAGGCATGTCCTCCTGTGCTGTTTTTTTAATCTGGAGCTCAAAAAGGAAGAGTGTTAAGAGGAGCACTGTTAAGAGTGATGTTTTCAGCCAGAACGATGTTCTTGCAACGTGTACACGTTCCTTTTAGAGCTGATGATGACAAAGTAAACTTCGGGTATGGCACTAAGCACATAGAATCTTTCAGTAAAACATATGCGTGGTAGGTGGGTATGGGAAAGGGAGAATGGTGGTGTTTAAATTTGGTTAGGGCTATACATTTCCCATGTCAGGGCCATATGAAGTGGGGTCAAAACTGTTATGTCTGTATATCCTTGATTATCAGTCTGCTTCCAGGCCCTATGTTCCTACACAAGCATTGATGTGGCTTTGGCATTAATGAAAAAGGAGGTGGATGTTCTGGGTTGCCAGATGTAAGCTGGCAGACTGAGATGACTTCCCTTGCTAAAGGTGTTCATGGACCTTGCCCTGACCTGTAGTGACCACTGTCCTGAGCAGGCTGAGTGTTCTGCAATGGGAGCAGCTTTCCTGCTGATTAGGCGGAGGTGATCAGATTCACTTTCCTGCCCCACAGAAAACAGACTTTAGCGTTACACAGTTAATCCACTTAAGGACTCTGCAATTTACCCATACCTAGAAAACAGATAAACTTACTGCAGGTGTCATGGGTCAGAATTATTCTTCCACAGCTGTGGCAGTGCAAATCACAGTCCCTTGGAGTCTCCCACAGCAAAGAGAAAGGACTCAGGAATCTGCATCCATTAGGCATCAGTGGGCAGTACCACTGGTGCATATCTGTGGACACAGTGTACATGTGCTCACTTAGCTCCCTGACATCTGCTCTTCGCGCTACGGATGCGCAAATCACGAAAGCTGTCAGTGGCTAGAGCAGTTCTCACACGTTGTAGCCATCTCCTTTCCCACATGTGCTCAGGAGCAGGCAGGATATTGACCTGTGGTTAAAATAGATCTGTTATCACAGTTTTTGCCTTTCCTCCTGGTGTGACTGGATGCATGTCTTTAACATGAGTAAAGCAGGTCCATTGCTTCACTGTGTATTCAATGTGCCTCACATTGAATATCAGTAAGGACATGAGGTCGTGAGAGTAGATACTATCTGCCTACCCACTGGACAGGTTCAACTCTATTTGCCACACGTGGTGGCATCTTGATGTGTGGCCAAGGAAGAGCTATGGTATGTGACCTTTAAGAATTGTAGAGGCTGTATTGCCACATGGTAACTAAATAGCTAAAGCTTTGTTGTTCTGGTTGAAGAACTCAGCCATGCTGTGGTATTTTATTGTTAAGAAGCACTGATGGACATGAATAAAAAAATGGTGTAGCTGAGGCATTTTTAAAGGTCTGTATAGCTGAAATGAATGAAAGGTGATGTTTAGTTTTTAACTGAATGGTGGCCTTCTAATTGCTGGATCTTATTTTATCTCTTTTATCTTTTCTTCTTACCACAGAGAGAAAAAATAACATCACATCCTCCTCTAAAGAAATTAAGATCTCTCAATGACCTGGATCAGGCTAATGAGGAACAAGAAACTGAGTTTTTAAAGCTTCAGGTCATAGAACAGCAGAACATAATTGATGAGTTAACAAGGGTATGTCCAGAGCACAAGGAAATTAGGAATGATTGCTGTGTACAGTTTACCACTGATAGTATTTCTTCTTATAACTGGTGGTCTGAGCATTAATACCTTACCTGCTTTTAACATCTGCAGATGTTTAGCTGTAGGTATGCATGTGTGCAGTTTACTGAATTTGTAGTGGAGCATCAGCCCCTACAACTCAAACCATAACACTGTGAATTGAGCTCCAGAAAGGAATGCAGACTAAGAGCTGTGGAGCTTGGGAAGGTACCTACACGTTCTCAAGGCAGGGCTGTGCTGAGGTGTTTTACCATTATAACTAAGTCATGCCTAAAAAGTTCCCTTAACAAGAGGCCAGCCCACCGTGCCATATCATGTGCTGGAAAAGCTTGTCCCACTAGACAGTGGGTTTCCAGTTCTTCTGTCAGTTATGCTGACAGTTCCTTTGTCAGTGAACTTTGCATTATGATACTGAGGAGAAGGATTCCAAAGGAGGCTGTTGTCTCTTCAGAGTTATCATTGCTAGGAATGGTGAGATCGACACTCCCATCGTTTAATGGCTTTGAGACAGGGGCAGCATCTCCTCATCAGGGAAGGCAGACAGCCCCTTATACAGCGCCCAGACCCATGCACCAGGCCTCCCAGTGATTTTAGAGGGCAATCCATCAGCTCCTGTTGTTTGACAGCTGCTCAAGGCAAATGCACAAAGTCTTTTTTCAGGTGGTTTTCAGGTGACACACATACAGATTTGGATATGAATCCTCCCTTCTACCTGGAATCAGATTCCTGTTTGAACATATGGAGAGAGTCACTGGAACTTCTATTATTTATTTCCTCCATATATTTGGCCATCTGTCAGCTTTAAAGAAGAGAGAGTAACTTTTTAATCTTACTTTCTAGGATAGGGAGAAACTCATTCGTCGGAGAAAGCATAAAAGGAGCTCAAAACCAATCAAGGTGAGATGAAAAATTGTTTCTTATTTACAGTGTTCAAGTAGCCTGTGTAGGAAAACACACTAGCAATCTGATTAAACAGAGCTTTGTGGATTATAACAATCTGCTTTAGTGATCAGGTTTATAAATTCCTTAGTTACTTTGGGAAAGCTTTTTAAATCCACTTTGAAATTCTGTTAAGGGTGTGCAGCTATTTTATTTTCAGCAAAATGGGGCTCCTGCCCCATCCGTCGTCCTTCCCATGCCCGCCCCCCCACCCCACCAGTAGTAATAATGGTCCTTCCATTTGGTTTATATAAGTATTGGTCTCAGGGTCTGTTATGCTGAGAGGTATTAACATTATGAGAATTTTTTTTCTCCAATCTATTTTTCGCAGCACATATGGACTAAAGCCAAATCCTTGTGCATCTCTGTTCTTCAGGTGGAAATTTCTGCCTGAGATACTGTGTCATTCTCTCCTGCTCAGTTCCACATGCCTTTGACTAACCTTTGTATCACCCTGAATTGGGTTAAGTCCAAAGCTGGTATAATTTACAACAATTTTAGATTTGAGTAGTCAGGAGTGGTTTGCATAGCTCCTTTATCAGCTAGAGGTGAAGCATGACTTTGCAGCATTCATGTCCCACCTCCAAAAAGTGGAAATATGGGTCACTTGGTTGCACTCAGTCCTCCAAGGACATCCCTTAGTGTGTCAGCCATGTTCTGTGGAAGTCACGCAGCACTGTCTACGCACTGGGAATTTCAGACCAGTAAATCCTAGCTATGTCATCATATTGTTTCTCTGTGGGTTGTGAAGTGATGTGCATCAGACACAGCAAGGACCAAATAGTATTTTCATTAGTAAATTTGATTTCTAAACCAGAGATTATAACATTGGAGAATATGGCAATTGTTTTCACTTGAAAACACAATGAGCAAAAATTATTATATATGCAAAAGCTAATTGACATCTTTGGTACATGTTTTTTGTGTGATTCAAACTCCACGTTTAGAAGGTTTTAGCCTGTCAGCAAAGTGAAAGATGTTGCTAAGAAGTGCATCTTAATTGCTCATTGATCAGTTTGTCTTCAGAATTTTCCATAAGCCGAGTATTTAAATGCTCAAATTGGTACCCTGAAACCAAGCCTGCAGCCTCAAGCATCTGTGTCTTCACAGGACACATCTCACAGTTTTCATTTGATTTAATTCAGCTACAAAATTGGCAATAGGGAGGTGTCAGACATATAGCCAAACTGTGGAGCATGAGCAATTGTTTATAATGGGTGCCAGTTACTGTAGTCCTGGAAAGATGCAATAAAAGTTCCTTCACGTTAGTTTTGTATTAGCATAGCTTCCACTCATATGATCCAACAGCAATATTAGCAAGAGGAGCACCTGGACATTAAAAATATCAGCAGTGTCTGTGAGAGAAGAAGGAGGGACGCCTATTCTACACATGTTTCTAGCTCCTTGTGGTGTAACCGTTGCACACTACACTTTTCACGTTGATAGATGTTTTCTGAAGAGCTTCTTGGTTAGCAGACAATTCTCCTGCCTTCCTGCAAGGACAGAGACTTTTCCTTTGGCATGTTGCTGCTCACATTAGGTTTTCCACTTAGACTGAGAAAAATTAGACCCTCAGAAAAATTAGACCCTCAGAATTAGACCAAATTAGACCCTCCAATTAGACCCTCAGAAAAATTATTCAGCAAACTTATTCTCCATTGGCACAAGACCTGATCTTCAATGGGTTTCCTTTGAGTTTGTGTAAAGATGGTAATTGCAGGGGCAGCCCACTCTCCACTTTTCACACCTCATCTTTGAACTAGCAACTGCCCCCTGTGCTGCTCTCTAGAGCACATGCTATGAGTTTACATTAAAGTTCAGAAATCATGCTTTTCCTTCTATAGAGACATGTGGTGGATACAGTTTTTGGGTATGATGATGATTCTATGGACTCTGAAACATCCTCTGTGGCCTCATATAGAACAGACAGGACACCAGCAACCCCAGATGATGATCTGGATGAGGTAAGATCTGACTCTTTCCACAGACAATTTACAGATTTTCAAGAGACGACTTTGAAAACAAGTGGTCAGGCTCTCAAGAACACTTAGGTTTTTACAGCGCATGCTGAGTGATAAATACTTTATAAGTTTGTCTTTAATTTTTTTTACTCATATACTAAAATGCTGAGAGTTTCTTCCACAATATAGTATGGCGAGTCTATAGGTATGACTGCCCTGCAATTTGAGGTTTCTTTTTCCTCTCCTCTTTCAAGGAAAGCTATCACATTTCTTGTAGTTAAAGACATATCAGTGAGCCATAGTGAATGGGATGACATCATACTGGTGACCTGTCACTAGTGGGGTTTTGCAGGGCTCCATCTTAAGCCCTGTGCTCTCCAATTTCATCATAAATTACTTGGGCTTAAATTACATGGGACTGGAAGGGATACTGAGCAAGTTCTGAGATGATACAAAGTAGGGAGGAGCTGTTGACTCCATGGAAGGCAGGGAGGCCCTGCAGAGAGACCTTGATGAATCAAGAGGGCTGGGCCATCACCAACCAGATGAAGCTCAGCAAGGGAAAGTGCCAGATTCCGCACCTGGGATGGGGCAACCCTGGATATACAGATGGACTGGGGAATGAGATGCTGGAAAGCAGTGCCTGGAAAGGGACCCAGGGGTTGACAGAAAGTTGAATATGAGTCAGATGTGCCCTGGCAGCTAAGGGGGCCACCCATCTCCTGGGGGGCATCAGGCCCAGCATTGCTAGCCAGTCAAGGGAGGGGACTGTCCTGTTGTTCTGCTCTGCTCTGTGGTGGTCTCACCTTTAGTATTGTGTGCAGTTTTGGGTGCCGCAATATAAAAAAATATTAAATTGCTAGAGAGTGTTCAAAGGAGAGCAACAAAGGTGGTGAAGGGCTTTGGGGGGAAGCTGTATGAGGAGCAGCTGAGGTCACTTGGTCTATTCAGCCTGGAGAGGAGACTAAGGGCAGACCTCATTGCAGTCTACAACTTCCTCATGAGGGGAGGAGGAGGGACAGACACTGATGTCTTCTCTGTGGTGACCAATGACAGGGCCTGAGGGAATGGCCTGAAGTTGTGTCAGAGGAGGTTTAGGTTGGATATTAGAAAAAGGTCCTTCATCCAAAGTGTGGCTGAGCATTGGCATGGTCTCCCCAGGGAAGTGGTCACAGCACCAAGCTTGACAGAGTTCAAGAAGTGTTTAGACAACACTCTCAGTGACTCTTGGGGGATGATGCTTTGCAGGGCCAGGGGTTGGACTCAATGATCCTTGTAGGTCTCTTCAAACTCAGCTGATACTGTTATAAATGCTGTATAATCTTCTCATTTTTTTTTATTTTGGATCACAGCAAGCTCACTGTGATCCAAAACACTATTCGAATCAAGATCTGTAAAGCAACTACTGTGCTTAAGAAATCTCTTTTGCATTCTTTGCTTTGACAGTGCTTTGCTCTCCATGGCTTAGACATGTCTCTTCTTATTCTTCAGGGTTTAGCAGCAGAAGAGTCAGAGCTGCGGTTTCGACAGCTGACAAAGGAGTACCAGGCCCTGCAGAGAGCGTATGCACTGCTGCAGGAACAGACTGGAGGGGTCATAGATGCTGAAAGAGAAGCCAGGGTCAGTATTTGTTTGAGAGTAACAGTATTTCCTTGCTGTCAGAACAAGAAACCCCTCAAAGGGATATACAATGGAATGGTGCTACATACAGCATCCATAACACTGAGAAATGTCTGTTCACTCATTTACTGAGTACATTTTGAAAGAGGGTGACCATTAAGAATGGACAGAGTCACTCAGTTTACAGAAAGCTGTCCTCCACCTGAACCTGAAAACACTGCAGTCAGGCAGGCATTCCAAAGCAGACAACTCTGCAGCCTGACACGGAATCACAAGGGTTTTCTCATCATTTGTCTAGGTTTGATGGGGGTTGGGTTTTAAAGGCAAATGAAGGCCTGTGGGTTTTCACAAAGGCACACATTGCACCAACTTTAGGAGCATCTGAATGTTTCTAATAGATAAATGCAAATTACATTTAAATTTTAATGCGATGCAGGCTACAGTAAACCTTCCAAGGCTAAAAATGTTGTCCCTCTAATAAAATTATAGAATCATTCAGGCTGGAAGGAACCTCAGGCAGTCTCCAGCCCAGATTCTTGCTCAAAGCAGTTAGCTGAGAGATCATATCAGTTTGTTTAGTATTTAGTTGAGTCAGCTCTTGAAGAACCCCCTGGCAGTTAAATTTGCCTCTTCCCACTACCTGTTGTCACTCTGATCTGCTAAGCACTTTTTTTGTAATTTAAGGTTTGCCCCTTATGAGGGTCTTGGAGCAGAGCACCCTAAATACCTGAGCTTGTGTTTTGCTGCTCCGATGCAATCCATGGTGGAACAGGCTTGGGTGGGGAGTTGGGGCTGATCCACCGCTCTGTTCTCTTGGGTCATCTGTGTGCCAGTCTAAGGGGTGGCACAAATCATCACCAAGTCAGAATCTTTCTAATGGTTGCTCACTCAGTGGAACTGACAGCATGAACCTAGGCTCTGCTGGTTCTGGTTTCCTTTTAATACCAGTCACATTGCTGGTTTTGTTACTCTTTAATGTGGTGCTTGACTTCAACAGGCTCAGGAGCAACTTCAAGCTGAAGTCCAGAGGTATAAAGCCAAAATAGAAGATCTGGAGAAAACTTTGGCTCAGAAAGGGCAGGTAAGAAGTTCTTGTGTGTTTTTTGCCCTATTTTGTATCTTAACCACTCTGCTTACAAAATACCAAGCATAATTTCAGTATAAACTTCCATGAGGTGTAATGTCGCCAGTCAGTAAATAGGCAGATCTGGCAAGTTCAGAAGCCTTGCTACACCTTGGTAAACTTAAAATGCTTTTGTTCTGTAAAAGACAGCTTGTTCCTGAATATTGTGACTCCAATTTTCAATAAATGTGCACAGCCTTATGGAATTTGATTATTCTGTAATACTACTGCTTCATCCAACAGGACTCACACTGGGTAGAAGACAAGCAGCTTTTTATTAAGAGGAACCAAGAGCTTTTAGACAAGGTACGTTCCAAAGGTTTGCATGTTCTTTCTGAAGCGTTATCTGGATCCTGTGAGACATCTTAAGGGTTTAGATTTTGCTCAGCCTATGCTACCTCAAACTACTACTCACCAAATACTTCATGGTTCTTGTAACATTCACACGGGTAATGATTTAACATATTTTTGTTAGATAGAGAAAATGGAAGCAGAAAACAACCGTCTGCAACAGGAGCTGCAGGATGCGCGAGACCAGAATGAGCTGCTGGAGTTCCGCAACCTTGAGCTGGAGGTGATGGATGCACTTCTTACAGTAGAGCTGGTAGAAAATTACATGATTGCACTTGCCCTGGACACCAGCTTTAATCAAGGATTTACACAAGTGTTGTAGCAATAAAACAGAGTAACAAATCAGGCCTAGCATTTTTAATTGTGAAGTATGTCAGCTCTAATATCCTGGAAATAGTAAGCACCATACCCAGCTGGTTCACTTTAGCCTGAGCGGGGTGCTCAGTGTGCACAGGTAAGCTTAACTGATTAACATGAGTGTGCCTCTTAGCTGCCACACCTGTGGGCATGATTTTTCTAATACTAGGTGACAGCCTTTCCACAGCCAGTTTGCAAATTGACATAATTTATGACATAATCTCCTCTTAAAAAGTTACCTTGGATTTAAGATCCTGTCCCACTTGGCTCACTTTTTCAGACTAGGTCTACACGATTCTTTCCTTGGCTTTGCAAGCCAAGCATGATAGAAACAGCAGCTATTGCAGTGCATTTCCTTCATTCTAATAGATTCGCTAGCATCTTTTCAATTAATTTGCAGGAAAGAGAGAGACGGTCCCCACCGTTTAATCTCCAGATTCACCCATTCTCAGATGGTGTGAGTGCTCTACAGATCTACTGCATGAAGGAAGGGGTTAAGGTAGGTCAGTTGTATACAGCAGTGCTTCTCCCTAAGGAGAAGTGGGAGGAGTGGTGGGTGCTGCCCATATAATCCATTACAAATAATTCCACTAGACTTGAGGCATTTAAACTCGGTCTAATGTAAGAGTGTGGTGCCAGACACAGTTCAGTTAGACTCAAAATTCTTTCCATAATGATAAAATCTGGTTCAAAGGCAACTGAAATCAATGTGTGATGCATTTCCATAGGATAAAACAAAATGTCTGATTTCCATGTTGTTCATAGGATAGATGGATATTGCAGCCATGATAAAAGGTGGATGCATGCCTTTACCATACTCTCTCTTTGCAGGATGTCAGCATCCCAGACCTTATAAAGCAGTTAGACATCCTAGGTGATAATGGGGTAAGTTGAAATGGGAGACATTTTGTCTTTACAAGCTGCATTTTGTACAGTGCAGTAAGTGTTATGTATAGTTATGACTGTTTTCAAAGACACTTGTTAAATTATGCATCTGTTCTGTATGGTTTAGCAGACTGGGAAGAATGTTCAAAGACCACCAATATTTGGGACTGGGCCTGACTGCACCCTGTACACTCAGGAAAACACATGACGGAGTTTGGCAGTCTAAGTAAACCACTCTTCATCAGGACTAGGATTTTTTCTTACAGTTTCATAAATAGGCAAGAATTATCAAATTCCCTGTGGCTTTCTAAGAGGGCATAGCTGTCCAAGTAAAAGAGATGCTGTATCTCTCTCCAACATTAGATACATCTTAAAAAAGTTTATAAGAAATAAAAACAAAAGATCATTATTGTCTGTTCATGTGCTGATGTAGATCAGCACTATTTCTACAAAAGCTTCAATGGAAATTCAGCTTTGTACAACTAGCATGAAGACAAACAAATGAGTCTAATTTTAGTTAACATTTCTCTTAAGGTGTATGGAATGAATGATACAATTAATCTATATCACGTAGAAAGGCGAAACTAGTGGTCTTCTTAATAAGTGAACAGACTGAATATTTCAATGGAAACTGAATACTCAGTACTACAGGTATCCTCTCAAAACTGTGGACCTGGTTTGTAGGCTGGATTGTCTTTGTTCATGAAGGAAACTGCTGCCAATTTTCCTCTTTCCTGTCCTTCTCTTCACAGAATTTAAGGAATGAAGAACAAGTGGCCATAATTCAGGCTTCCACAGTATTGTCCTTGGCAGAAAAGGTAAATTGCATGGTTGCTTTTCTCACATGTTATGTAAAGCCTCATCTAACACATTTTCTGCCCTGTTGTTGTCATCAATATCATTAAACTTTCTACTGTTGGGAGTATTCCCCAAATAAAATAAACTGTGCCAGCACAGTCCCAAACACCTTGCTGAAGCAGCAAAAATAACAAACTGAGCTGGTCCAAGCTGTGCAGTAGAAAGAACTACAAATACAAAAATAATATGAAACAAAACTTGCAATTGAAAACCGAATGAGAAATCATCAGAAATTTAAGCTGTAATTAGATAAAGTTTGGGATTTACAGTCCTGAGATTTCTATAGCTTCCAAAAGCATTTGTATGCCAAGATTTCACTGAAAGTATGTGTTTACATTTTTTGTTTCAAAAATAAGGAAGAAAGTGGGGGGTGGCTAAAATTGCTTTCTAAGGCTCAGATGCAGCATACAGATTTCAACATGACAGCTTCCAAGGACTCTGCACAACAATGCCTCTGCTTCAAAGAAAACGGCCATAAAGCCAACTAAGCTATTTTTGAGATGCTATAGCCCCATTGTGGGCCTTTGTGCATGGGATGGAATGGGCTCCTTGTCCATCCAACGGTGTGTGCTTTTCTATCTTCTGGTGACCCAGCAGTGATAATCCTCTTGCTTGCTTCCCTGCCAAGTGCTACCTGCAGACATCATGGCCTCTGTCACAAACAGCCTCAAGATGAGCTCAGCAGCAACAGGCTGCTAAAAACAGACTAACAAGATGCTGTACATATAGCCCATTTGCCACTGCTTGTGTGCTAGAAAACACAGCAGGTTACAGGTCTCATTGTCTTCTCTCCAGTGGATCCAGCAGATTGAGGGAGCTGAAGCTGCTCTGCATCAGAAGATGATGGAACTGGAAAGTGATATGGTAAGAAAACTTTCCTTATTACATGTTTTAGGGACACTGGTCGCGTCACACTTAGTTGATATGCCAAAAAATAACTAGGAAAGTATATTGACAAATTAACTATGCAGCTTTTGTCTGATTATTGGTGAATCCATAAAATTGTTCCTGGTCCAGTTCACATGCAGAATAACAGTAACAGAAATAGTAAAAGTTTAAAAAGTTCCTCTCTCTTTCTCCGAGGATGAGTGTTTATTAACAAGTACAGAGAGTTCAAAGGTTTCTCAGTAATTTTCAGAGATGCATGCATTTTTTGTCTCATAAGATTCAGAGCCTAAACATCAGCTGTTGTATTGCATTTTATTCAGGACCAGCATGTGAGAAATTGTTGAACTGAATCATAACACTGTTGGCTTTCATTACATCTAAGTAAAGTTAGTACCTTACCCTTTTCTTATTCTAGTCAATGGCAGTAGCCTTCAAGATGAACAAACATAACTACAAGAATTAGACAGCTGTAGTGGCTTGTGTTTTGTTCCTGTGATATGTCTGAACTTAAGTGTGTTCAGCTTAAGGTGGACTGATAAGATAGAGCACAGCAGTTGTCCCCAAGGAATGTGAATGTATAGTTAGTTCCTGTTTAGTTCAGTCCACTTTTACACCTCTTCAAAAATAAGAGAAGGCACAAAAAGAGCAATTCCTGATGCCAGAGGAAGTGTTTTTAGAAAAATCACACAGAACACCCTAAATTTCACTACTGAAATGCCAAGCAGTACCACTGAAGCCAACAGAGAGGATGGATTTAGTTCCATGTACATCAGACGTATTCACCTACAAGAGCAATCTACAGCTATTTGCCCTTCCTTCTTTTCTAGCTGAGTCAGGTATTAATAACTCTGCTGAGTATCAGTTGAAAACCAGTTTTCCTTGTCCTGCTGAATTAGATATCTGTAAATGATTTGATAAAACTTCCTAAAGTATTTGGAGTAACTAATTTGTTTTTCTGTCCAAATGATCCTTCATTGTAGGAGCAATTTTGCAAAATAAAAGGTTATTTGGAGGAAGAATTAGACTACAGAAAGCAAGCTCTTGACCAAGCGTACATGGTATGTACAAAGGAAATTCTGCAGCACATACTGGCCAACTCTGCAATAGCACACAGACTTTTCTTGAATCAGGAGGAGAGATTTTTGCTTTTTTGTTAGTATTGGGTTTTTTAAAATTTGTTCTTTCCTCATTCTTCCCATGTACTAGCATGCAATCTGCACAGCTTCAACACAATGGCTCACCTTTTCATGTCATAAAAAGGTGCATCTCCTGATGTCTGAAACTCTTGTCAGTTTAAGGTGGATATTGCTCATTAATATCGGCTTGTCCAGCTGGAGTTTTTTAGTTTAACAGGTGGAAATTTTAGAATTGGTGAAATAATTTACACTTCAGATAGGAACATTTCGTCCAACTCTAACTCCATAAAAAAGAGAAGTGAAGGATTTCAGTGAAAGTTAATATTAAAATACTTTAAAAATAAAAGTTCCTATCCTTTTTTCAGAACATAGAACCATTTTCTGAGTTCAGTTTTTCACATTTTTGCACTCTTGAGCACAGGGACTGCCTCACATGCAGGGGTCTGAGTCTGCCACCAATTCCCCAATTTCCAATGTGGTTTAAACCATGTTTCATCTCTAACTGACTTTTGGTATTGCATCAACCAGAGGATCCAGGAGCTTGAAGCCACCTTGTACAATGCTTTGCAGCAAGAAACAGTGATAAAATTTGGGGAGCTACTCACTGAAAAACAGCAGGAAGAGCTAAGGACAGCAGTAGAAAAGCTAAGACGTCAGATGCTGAGGAAAAGCAGAGAATATGATTGCCAGATTCTTCAGGAGAGGATGGAGCTGCTCCAGCAGGCTCATCAGGTAAGAAGAGGAAACCACACACATGTGGTATCTACTCAGCCTTTCTGTGTAAGAACACAATCTGAGCTCAAAGCTAGACAAGCTGCAGGCCATGAGGGAGCCTGGCATCCAGCTTTTTGAACTATCTCATACTTTGTTTTTTCTGTGCATGCAAGCACACATGATACTAGCTTGTGCAAGATTGTTTTGGCATATTTTGAGTTTTAAAATTCTAGCCTAAAGTTTTCATCCAGAATTCTGTCTGTATAGTTCTAGCTTTGTAATAAAAATGGTCATCCCTAGTTACTGGACTGGGCACAAGAGAAACGGAGTAAATGCTGCTGGCTTGTATGGCACAGGAGAGCTGTCTGTTTTCCCAGATAGTACTTGTCCCTCCCAAGTGGGCATTTGTACTTTCCACTGCTGAGATAAGGTACTGCATTTTACCTTAAAAGACTGATGTTTGCTGCTCTGCAAGCTGTGAGGTCCCAGAGCAAAATGGCAAACTGTCACAGCACATTGACTAACATGAAAGCTGCACCTGAAACAGATCTGACTCAGATGTTTATGGGAGTAAGAGAAGAAGCACATCCCCAGTGGTTAGGAGGATTTGGTTCACAGGAAAACTCAGTTCTCACAGTCTTGCCTGATCCTGAGTTGGGCACTTGAGACCTTACCTTTTGGTGCCAGGCCTTGTCCACATAAGAAGCTTCTTGATTTTAAACATGCCAGCTGCCCCAAGGGACACTGCCCTGAGGGACACTGCCACAGCAGTTTTGGCTTCTCAGAACGACTCTGAGCCAGCCTCAGTTGGAAGCGGCTGAGAGGCAAAGGAAGGAGGAGGTATCCAAGCAATAGGACAGGAGGCTGTGGGCAGAAACTGTTGTACGAGAGGTTCCACCTGAACATTAAAAAGAATTTCTTCATTGTGCAAGTAACCAATCACTGAACAGATTACCCAGGCAGGATGTATAGTTTCCCTCCCTGGAGATATTCTAGGGCCATCTGGATGCAATCCTGTGCCATGTGCTCTAATTAGATGACACTGCTTGAGCAGGGAGGTGGGACCAGGTGAACTACTGTGGTCCCTTCCAAACTGACTCATTCTGTGATTTTGTGGTTCCACAGAATTTGAATGCTGCCATAAGCTAGTCATCTCATCTCCACACATTGAGGAAGACATTCACAGGTCACCTGTTCCCAGGTGCTCAGGCCTTCAGGTGTTTCCTGCTTTGCCTCTTTGGATTTCTGTTATTTCCTAGACAGCTGTCTTATGACCTGACTAAATTTAAAAAAAGATACTGAGATTCAAGGCCTCATTTCTTGTGCTTAGAAGTTCTGTTCTGGGGCATCTCTTCTCCCAAGCAGGCAAAAGTCATGCTACATAATTTTTTTAAAGTACCTAGCTCTGCTAAAAATACACACCTTGTCTATAAGTTACATGTAAGTCACTCACCACAGAATCAATATGTTCATAGTATTGTATACATTTATCATTTTGGATCTAGTAATAACACTTTAATCCTCTTTCAACACATCAAACTGTGAAAAATATTAATGAATCATGATAGAATTCTAAAGATTATAAGCACTATCTTACACTTTTGATCTGTTTAACACAGGATTAATAAATAAATAATGTGAAAACAGATCAATCATTGATACTAATTTCTAGCATTTAAGGATCCAGTTACATATATGCAGGACCATATTTTGAGCAGTTGCACACAGTAAAGCTGTGGTTTGGCGGGATGAATGGATGGAGTCACAGTATGACGCAAGATTGTCCCTGCCACAGAAATGATTTGTTGATTTCTAGGCTTTTGGCCTTTGGAACATTAAGCTACTTGCTCAGTGGGATAGATTTACTGAGAATTTAGTGTATATGCTTTCTTTTCTGATTTCCAGAGGATCCGAGATTTAGAAGATAAAACTGACATCCAAAAGAGACAAATTAAGGATCTAGAGGAAAAGGTTGGTTCTGTTATCCTTTGAAGCACACTGACTAACTTTGTTTTGAAAGTAGTCATCCAGTTCTCTTGAACTATATGACCTTTTTGTTCTGCTCAGTCAGCTGCACCTGTTGGTGGTGGTCCACTGTCCTTTCTTTTCAGTTTGTGTCAGTAGATACAGACTTTAATCTTAAAATACTACATTACATTATTAAACATGTAATAGTGGGTGTTTGATA
This sequence comes from Haemorhous mexicanus, assembly GCF_027477595.1. NCBI lineage: Eukaryota > Metazoa > Chordata > Aves > Passeriformes > Fringillidae > Haemorhous > Haemorhous mexicanus. The sequence goes on from NC_082355.1 coordinate 211,379, forward strand.
TGGGTGTGTGTGTAGCTACCTATAAACATACATGTGTACATATATATAAGTTTATACTTATGTATTTATATATCCAGGCTATTTCTAGCATGGATTGCAGCCACTGTCTTTTAACATGCTTAAAAATACTACGCATGTTATTTTTCTTATCCAGCTTTATGACTTGTCAACCCATGGGCTATCATGATGTGACAGTTGCACCTCAGGCTTTCAATATGGTGCCAGTGGTAATCCATCACCAAAATTATTTGGATCTGTTTTCTAAGCCTGGGAGGTGGTGTGGTACTTACAGAAGTAATGAGGGAAATAACAGTGTTTTCTGAATTAATAAATATTCTAACTGTTCTACAGAGTGCACAAATAATTCTGATGCTTACAATGCCATTACCTTTCATTTTTACACAGTCTTATTTTTCTTCTGCAGTTTCTATTTCTGTTCTTGTTCTTCTCTCTTGCCTTTATTCTTTGGCCTTGATGTCAATGTGCCTCTTGGAAAGGTAAGACTGTTTTATTTATTTCCTCAAAGCTAGCACTTCCTGCACACATGGGAGGAGCACATCCTTGTGTGTTTTTGTGGATGTTTGGAGTCAGTGAATGCAGCAGGTTGTTTCAGTTTGCAATAGCTCACAGAAGGGGGTTGTTGTACTGATGAGCTGCTGGTGATATTGTGCTATTCATAATTGTAAAAATAAAAGCTAACAAGGAATTTCACAGTATCAAAAAGCCAAGGGAATTGCAGGGGAAATTTAATGTTGATGTTTACAAAGGGATGCAGATGGAAAACAGTTAAAATAACCTCAACTGTAAACACACTCTGAACTAACACTCAGGAAGGAGATCAGGATTTTAAAAAAGGTAGAGCTCTGTGTCCAGCAGCGGGAAAAATACAAAAAAGGACAAGGAAGAATGATCAACTGCTGAGAGACAGGAAGGGAGAGACAGAGAAATTGAAGGATTTTCCTGGCTCAGGAAGTGGCACTGCTAAAAGGAGGTATTGGAGAGGTCTAAAAAATTTGTCATAGAATGGATGGATGGACAGACAGCTTGCTATTGTTCACTGTCTAATACAAACAATTACCATGTGATAAGCTTAAAGAAATAAAAATTCATAGTTAAGGATACAGGTTGTAAAGAAGTCTGTCAAAGTATGCTTAGCAGCTGAAAGTTGAGAATTCAAAAGGTAATGTGAAGATGGGGAAATAAATCAGAGAACTATAATGGTCCCATTTTTATCTGTGGCTAGCCACTTCCAGAACAAGGATGCTGTGCTAGGACAATTTTTCTTTTGATCCAGGATAGCAAAAGTAGAACATAGCATAGAAAACATAATGTTAAAGTCTCAAGAACATGTAATGACAGCATAATTATCTGATTTGGGGACAGACCCATACCATTAAATTTCTCAGTCTCTCTTGGCTCTGGCTTCAGCTGTGTCAATGAGTAATTCCTCTGCTCTCCACTGGAGACAAGCTGAGATACAGTTGTGTGAAAGATGCTCTGCCATGCCCTTCCACCATTTGTACCAGCTCATTCTTTGTTTCCAGATACAAGTCAAGGTATTGATATAATTAAGTGACATGGGTCCTGTTTGGTAGGTTTTCCTTTTCCCTTTAAGGAAAAGCCCCTACTTTGTGTTTCATTTCAGCTAGATCAAAGCTTTCATTTGCAGTTTTGTGCTGATGCAGAGACAACTCTCAGAATTATCCATATCAACTGGAATCCACTGTGTTCAGCCAGACCTCAAAATGAATGTTTCCATGGGCTGAGGCAGCAATATACATGGAGGTTGGGCTTGAATGGGGAACAACCCATAGTGAAGAATTAGGAGAAACGTGGGCAAATCAGTGATCACAGCTCTTGTGAACAAGAGTCAGTATCATTATCAAGTTACTGCTGTTTAAAACTACTGCCTTGATCCAGTGATTATGAAATACATTATGACTGCATACTTAATTGTGTTCCTACTGCAGGATTTCTGAGAACCATGGTACAGCCTGGTATGGCTGTGAGATGTTTTAGGTGTCTTTGACTGGTGAAAGTTTGACTTCACAGTTTCTTGCTTTTTCATAATGGAGAAAAAAAATTGGAAATTCTTCCGAAGTGACCAAATTATGGACAGAAGAATTTTAAGAAGCCAAGATTTTCACAGTACACAGTAGTAGCAAATAACTTTATATGACTGTGTCTTTTGGTGTACCACAGAATCATGAGTCTAGAACAAGCAGTCAACTTAAAGGGAGATGCCAAATAAAAACATTTTTTGGATTTAAGGTGCACCTTGAAAAATCACAGGAACTTGTAGTGACATTTGTGAGAACCTGCCTGCATGAATTTTTTCCATTTGCCTGTACCATCGTCCTTTTTCGGTTCCTATCACAACTGAAATAATGTCTGTGTGCAGCATATGAGAAAAACTTGGGAAATAAGAGGTTCAGAGTTTTCTATATATACAGTTTGGACCTACGTTTTCCACCAGTGTTTTTTATGGCATTGATTCTCTAGTGAGTATTTGCCTCTTCTAGTAGAGCTACAGAATTGGTGAGAAGCTTATAAGTCCTAGTATTACCAATACCAATCTCCTAATACCATTTGCTGATAACACTTACGTCCTTTTGGCCTAATTTGAGGGCAGGTATTGGCTGGTTAGAAAAGCTAATGAGATGCTTGAGGTCAGAACTCCATATTTTTCCTAAGTTCTAGGCGGTTTGCTATTTTTCACTTGGAGTCATCCTGCCTCCATGAGCTGCTGGGTCCTGTTCAGCTCTCGCTCTTCTTGGAGCTGATGCACACCTTGCTGTCATGTTCATTGAACAGGACTAAAAGTCAAAACAACATAAACATTTCTATGCTGTCTTTAAGGCTGACACGACTGTCCCAGCTGCACAATTGACTGATGTCATTGCAGGGGAATTTACATGGATCCCTTAGGGACTGTGTCAAGAATTCACTTCCCTCCCCAAGCCCTTTCTCTCCCCACCCTCCACCCCCCATTCTGGCCCAATCTCCTTCAACGGATTTTCCTCTTGTTTTACATAACATCTGAGGTTTAGCAGGTGTAAATCCCTTCGAGATCACTTTGTTGAGCCCAAGAATGCTGCTCTAACTACTTTGCCCAGATGAGTTTCACTCATTGAAGTCAGTGTTGCTCCACAGTGGCTGGTCCCTGGAGCACACAGGGGTCTGGTTCCCCATAGAGAAGATGAGAAGCATCAGCAGAGCTGGAATGTGGGTTACAGCCCCATAAAGCCTGCTAGGCAGTTGTGGCACTCCTAGGACCACCCAGGAGATGAAGGGTTCTTTTGCCTTTCCCATCCTGCTTTTACATATTTGGCTTTATGAACATCAGCTAGGGATCAACAAGACAGATTACGGTAAGCTGAGTGACGGAGGAAAAGAGCCATGACAGTGGTGGAGATACAGTGATTTAGAGAATCGACATTGACTGTGGAGGTGGAAAAATCTTACGGGTGAGGTGTGTGTGGGGGATATATAAACTCAATGCTTTTCCAGAGGATCTGCACTGCTGTGAACTCCCTTGAACTGTAAAGACAGCTGCAGCAGGCCCAGCATCAAAGCACGCATGATACCTGTAGAGTGTTTTACCAAGGCCAGTCACTCCACAGGTGCAAAGCATCAAGTCTTGTAGCAGTTCCTCAAAAAACAAGGTAATGGTAAGCTCCTCATCCCCTGCCTTCACCCCTGCATTTTCCTCTACGGGATCCTCTCCCCTCAGTACCTCAGGGGAAATCTCCAGACACAAGCAATTTGTGAATGGCGTTGGCAAGATGGAGAGGGATTTTAGCAAAGTCATATTTTCCAAGGCTGGAATACATGGAATTGGAGAGAATAACTAACATTGATTTGTGTTGCCCATTCACGTTAAAAAACACCTGCCTACCCAGGTGATTTAATACAGCAAAGGTGAGCACGGCATGGGGAGTGTGCCATCAGCATTTCTTCTTACAACTATTGAGCTGTATATTTTATCATATGTATAATATACTATATATATATTGCAAAATTGCTTTACTTCCACTGGATGCAAGTGAACTGTCTTAGCCTTATCGTAAGGAACTTCATACAGATCCCTGACAAAACAAACGAAAAGCTCATCTCATCCTAGGGAGCCACTTGATGGTGAAAAGTCTTTGGTTTTGTTCATTCCTTGGTGCACCTTATCCTTTACTAATCTTTTAACCAGGAGAGAGAAACCCACAGTGTGGTCACAGATGATACTTTCTGGTTTCCTTCTCACCCAGAGTGAACACTTGACTCACTGCTGTACTGAAATAACAAAGGACAAGAATGTGCAAATGAAGGAAGCCATGTGCAGCAGATACAGTAGCCAGACCAGAAGCTCTCTAATTCCTGTTTATATGGGATTTTCCTACCTGCATTTTCTCTGTGCTTGTGAACATATGTATTCACTTATTTGTGATCACATAAGAAAGTGTGGTCTGCGTGGATTTTGCGCCCAGTGAATTTTACTATGTTGGCTTGAATGCTGAGATAACAAAGACAAAATATGCCCTTTTTTCCTTGGTCTCAAACCTGAGAACCACAGTTATTTTCTGTAGGTAGGGTGGGCTTTCTCAGAACATCAGCAGTTTCTGTTTGCCTCAGTGCTGCATTAGCCAAAATTCTGGGCTTGCTCTGATACCCAAGGATATTGCCTGCTGCCATGGCTTTTGTTATGGGTGAATTGTAGGCAGCTTTGGTTCAAGAGTCATTGAAACTTATGCATAGTACTCATGTGAACATGCTCATGGGGACTTTTATGCACCACAGGTGCACTTTGTGCGGTTTAAATGGACAAGCTTATCAAAATACACAGAATTCTCACAAGTGCTTTTCATGCAGACAAAACCAGTTTCATACTGATAGCTACAAGAACTAGCCTTTTCAGCTTCCTGATTGGTAGATTGATTGTATCTTGGCAAATCTGGGATAGGTAGGTAGAGGAACTTACAAACTTATACCTTATCTGATACAGATGTTCTTTTTTTTCTTTTAACTTTTAGAGTGCCCGACCACACAGATAAGTCCTTATAAAGGCATATGCTTCCACCCCTCGATGAAGAGAATATTGTTTACAACTATTTTCAAAAGTATAAAAATGAACAACCTGTAGCCAAGACTGCAACCACCTTGTATTTTAAAGCCATCACTCAAAATTTGTTACCTGACGATTCCTGTCTAAAGCTATTATATATGCTGCATCTAACGAAATCCTGTATGTTGAAATTACAAAAGGGGAAGAAAACTGACAACCTACATCACCTAGGAAGAACTTAAAGGGAAGGAACTACTTTCAGCTGATCAAGTCAGTGTGTCTTGGGCATGGAACCAAAGTTACAATAGAAAAATCTATTCCTGCTGTGCAGGGCAATCATTTAAATGTCACCCTGTCATCTGACAAATGGATCAAAAATGAACAGATGAGAGTAGGAGAAACTCAAGAGATGCTGACAACAAAGTGCTCGATTTGAAGTATGTGGCTTTCTCGCTGCAGGGACTCCTGCTCTCCCTCTTTGGTTTTAACCTCAGGAACAAATGACAGCTGCAATGTGGAAGGAAGAAAGGAAAAAAAAACCCAGTCTGTGTTACTGCAGGATGGGCAGGACAGGTCACCATGTTTTGTGCTTGAGATCGTTACACAGCACCACCTGCCTTGGCCAAGGAATGGAAGAAGAGGTGAATAGCATAAGGAGGGTTTCCAGTGGAGTTGAAGCCTTATCTCTCTTCACCATCCCTCCATGAAGAACAGCCTGTCTATTATCAGATACTTTTCATACTCTTTAAAGACTGCCATTGAGATAATAATGACTATACTTGGTTTCACTATAGAGTAACCACTGAATTGGACCTACAGAGTAGCTTCTGAGAAAGAAAAGAAATGTTGGAGGATAGGACAGGGAGGGAAGCTAATCCCCTTATCCATGTGACATGATTCACAAAGCATCAGCTTCCAACTGCTTTGTCCCAGCTTGGAAAAAATGTTTTGGTTCAGCTTGTCAACTGACTTTGTTGGCTTCCTGATCAATGACACAGACCAAAAATGAGGAAAAACATTGTGAACACAACCTTATTACAGATAAGAAATATTGCTAGTCTGTTTAGATTTTTCCACAGTTAAGAGTAACTAAAAGTAGTTTTCATCTGAAAGCATTACTTACCTCTGTGATCATGAAGCCTGGAACCCAGCTGTGGTGCCTCCCTGAGGTCATAGGTCCATGCATCCAATACTTTGTCAGGAATGAAGGTCCATGCACCCCAGCAGTCTTTCAGAAGAGTACTCCCTGAGGAGCATAATGCCCACAGCAATCACTGTGAGAGTCCTGTGCTGAGGGAAGGAGTGCAGCCAGCTGCACCCACCCTCCCTTTCTCACTGATGGGCTGACAGTACACTTAGTGCCTCTGGTTACATTTCCTGGGGAATGGAATCCTGCCTGTTCGGACTTCGGATTCCTGTGGCCAGGCTCTGTCCTCTGCAATGGAGCCTTAATTTAACTGGAAGAAATGGATTTCTGTACTAGAAACTAGAAATTAAGGGCCAGAATACAGCTTGTGCATTACTTACACCTTCAAAGCAGGGATCACACGTACCAACATCTTGCGCACATCAAGAGCTTTTGAAGAGTTTTTTGAAGATCTTCTCTTTTGGTTGCCTGTTTACTTTTACAGACAAAGCAGCTGAGGCACAAAGCAGTGAGGTCACTTTCCAGAGCAACTCAGCACATCAAAAGCAGTTCCTTAGCCATAGAAGGGAGGAAGTTCCTCTAGTATCAAGGATGCCTGCCCCTCACAGATACCTTTTTTTTCCTTTTTTTTTTTTTTTTTTTTTTTTTTTTTGGCCAGAATAGCTTTTAATCAGCAATGTCCATTTGACTAACTGCATTGCAATTCTGGGCTCAGTTTCTCCACAAAGACTGCTAACATCCTTATTTCTTGAGTGCCAGGAGATGGTGTTAAACCTTCCATGGAAGATTAGAAGTTAATAGCAAGTGATTTTCTTTTTCTTGCTCCTTAAAATTAATTTAAATTATAGAATGACCACATCTTTTTGAAACACTCTGGTTCAGCCAAAGGGTTTACTGAGTTCTGGCACCAAGCTGTATGTTTGCTGGTTCATTTTTTAAGAAATACGGTTGTAGGTAGATACGTTACATGACTGCAGGCACATTGCGTGCTTTTTGTTCAAATTCCTTTTCCCTAGCAGAAGACTCTGTGGATAAGGTTGACCCAAATGTACATGTGCTTTCCATGAGCTAGCTGTTCAGCCCTGAAGCTCTGGAGTTGGCCCCTGGAAGAGTGGTCCCATTCCTGTGACAGCTGGAGATCACTGAGCAGCTTAACAGCAGCTTGTTAGCTACAGAAGGAGCTTTCTTGCTGGTTGTCCCTTCTTCCCACCTCACTCTTTTCTCCTCTGTTGCAGCATCAAGTAATTTCACACCTTCAGGTGGGTTTCCTTGGTGTTAGGGCTGGCAGTTAAAGCACTGAGTTCTTGCAGAAGAATTAGCAGCTCTTGGTTTCAGTGATGGTGCAATAACTTGCACCACTAGTTTGGTTTAAAAAAAACCCCTAGAAACATTTATTTCAGGCAATCGTACAGAAGATTTACAGCACAGTTAGAAGTACACACTTTCACAACATACCTAACTGGTCTTGTGGCAGGCTTCATTATTTAGACTTCCTAAGTCATGCTATCTTACTAAATTTCTCTTTTTTGTCTAATTTGCCCTCACTTATTCCTGTGTGTTTATATGTGCATGCAGGTATTGCATTCCCAAGGGTTCAGGGTGGGATGGGGGCTGATAGTCTGACTGCAGCAGACGTGGGTCTGCAAATTTTCAAAGATTGTTCTTCCCTCCAGGGAGCTGAACCACCGCTGCTTTACTCTCCTTGCAGCATAACACATGCCATGCCTAAAACACACCTGCTGATGTGAATTAATACAAACGTTCTGCTATCAGCTAGATCAAAATGAGTTTCATGTTTGTGTATATATATATATATATATATATATATATATATATATATATATATACACATGTATCTATATGTATATGTACATATATATACATATATATGCATATACTTAACAATTCCCTATTGTATATAGAAACTATTGCTGTAGCTTATGAAAGTATACTTTAATCTAGGCATGGGGAACTGAATCAAGATTGTTTAGCTGCCACAGCTGGTACATTCCTCCAGGTTTAGGTTCACATTTCATGGGCAGCTAATTTTTTGATTCTTTTTTTCTGGACCCTTCACTTTCCTTGGACTGTTAATCCTGGGCTTTCTGCTGTTCCTGATGTTCATTGCAGCAAAGGATTGAGAATCCTCCCTCAGATTAGTCACTGCAGCCAACCTCCCCTCCCCAAAACCAACAACGAAAATAAAAATCAATTTACTGCAGCCTTTGAGGACAGCGAATACAGCCCTGGATCCCTCCTGTGCATCCTTTCAAGGCTGTTCAGGAGTGGCAGCACTCCAGGCTATCCATCCTGCCAAAGCAGGAGGTGAGCCACAGCAGGCAGTACAAATCAGCTTGACCACAATTTGACAATGACCAACTTATGAGACTTTGAAGACTATTTTTTGAATTTAAGCACTTCAGGTGAGGGCCTGGTTACGTGAGGTGGATTTAGGCAATTGGGGTTGCAGAAGGAAATGGTACTTCTTGCAGTGTTACCAGCCTGGCTCACAGGTCCATCCTCTCTTACTGATGTGCCTGGAGGACAATGGAGAAATTTTTTGAGGTGTTGTTAATCTTCCAGCCACCTACCATTATCTCAGTGGGAAACATCCTCTGAAACCCAAAGCTTTCAGTGCTATGGCATCCCATGAGGACTGTCCAGGCCAGGCTCTCCTGACATGAGCAGGGCTCAGAGAACACACATCTGCTGGTGATCCAAAGGGTTTTCTCTTCCCCTGCCCTCTCTCACATCAGCACCTCTATGGTTTTATATATACTTTTTGTTCCAGATTTTTTTGGTGTCTATTCCAGAACAAAATTGTAAATTATTTGGCAGAATGACCCTTTGATAAACACTGGACATGTACCTGTACTATATGTATTAACGTGTAGGAGAGAATCCTTATTGTATGTAAAGTTTTATGAATGGTTATTTTTTAATTTATGTATTTAATATAGGATTCAATGACCTCTGGTGTTTTAGTTTGTATAAAAAATAAAACAGCAGCATTTTTAAAAAACAACAACCAGCACTTTACATTCACGGAGATATTCAGCATGCCTGGAGCTGGTTCAGAGGAATCACGTTCAAGCTGAGCTACGGAGGCACACGCTGGGTCGCGGGGGGCTGGGACACAGCAAGGGGTGGGGAGCACACCGATTAAAGAGTGAGCGAGATCCTGGCGCGATCACTAGGAAAAGGGACGGCAGGTAGCGGTCCCAGCGAGAGCCGAGGCTGAATTTACAGCTGTTTGCCAGGCCTATGCAGAAACCAAAACGTAACAACAAGCTGCTGCCATTCTGGAGTCCGCGGCGCACGGTCTGGGAGCTCTTGAAGACTCCTGCCGCAGTGTGAAATACAAAACCGGCCGCTCGCTGCCCTCCGCCGGGCCCGGGGCTGAGAGGGGCCGGGGCGGGGCCGGGGATCAGGAGGGGCCGGGGCGGGGCTGGGGCGGGGCTGGGGCGGGGCCGGGGATCAGGAGGGGCCGGGGCGGGGCCGGGGCGGGGCCGGGGATCAGGAGGGGCCGGGGCGGGGCCGGGGCGGGGCCGGGGGCCGCTCCCCGCGTGTGCCGCCAGAGGGCAGCGCGGGGTCGCCGGGCCGGACGGACGGACGGACAGACAGAGCCGTTTGGGAAGTCTCTGTAGAAGCTCAGGGACGTGAGCGTAACTCTTCCAAGTGACCGTAACCCCAGAGCCGTAACGGCGGTGACCGGCTGTAGGGCCGCAGCTGGCTCCCGCTTCTGTTTGCGGGGGTCAGCGCCACACCTTCGGCCCTTGACAGGCTCAGATTCTGGATTTGCCAACCTCCCCATCCAATCTTTGCTATTTCTCTGCCTATAATGAATCTGAAATCATAGAATCATTTCATTTTGAGGAGTGGGTCAGCACTGCACATCGGCACTTCGTGGCAGTTGATGTCATAGAGACAAAATGCTCGGCACCTCCAGTCCGAGGGCACAGGGAGCTGTGGGAAGGTCTCTGGGTCGTGCTCTGCCGAACAGCCCTTTGGGAAGAAAATTGTCAAGAAAATCTTGGAAAGTAAATGGGAAGCACATTTGGAAGTGCAAACTTGTAGCCAGGTATTTATACCTCTCTCATCCTTTTTGCACTCAAGAAATCTAAGCTAAAGAATATCAGATTGTTACAGAATAGCCCAGTACATTAATGTATTCTTTACTAAAAAAATCCCAGACATTATCTTTTGCAAGATCCAGTCCCCAAGAAATGCAGTTCATATCTTTAAAGTGTTCTTAGACATTAAGTGGGTTCGAAACACAGAAATTTGGATCTAGATTTAGTTATCTACTTTTAGAGAGTTCAAATATTAGAGAGTTAATTTCCCTTGCACAATAATCTTTAAATAATGAGTAAAGCAAAGAACTTGAGCCAAGCAGTCTTGTTTCCTTTGACTGGAAAAAAAAATGGGAGGAGCATTTAATATTACAATACACTAATTTAGAATTAAAGATAATAGATATGCAATATAAAATGGATGTGTGCTACAGGGCCTGGGGGATGAGCTCAGCTCAGAAGGACTTTGAGAATCCTCTCTGGATAAGGCTGTGGCGTGCAGCTCATTCGCCTATACAAACATCCCTTACACCAAATGATGTGCAACACAGCAGTTGCTCAGTGACCAGACTAGGAGGCATTCACTTTTCTAAAAATCTCTAATAAAATTAGAAATGCATTTGAGGGAAACTGCTGGTAATGAGAGTTGGATCAGTAGGGGTGTAGAAAAGCTCTTGCACGAGCTCCCAGCCTGAACACCTGCTGGAGTAAACCAGGAGTACTTTGCTGATGGAATGAAGACAGTGCAAGAAAACCTGCATCCTGTACAGATACAGCTCAGAATGGTAAGCCTAGGTGTCATAACATCTGTTATGTCTGATTTTGCCATCTCCTGTGTACACATGGAAGCATGGTCATCCAAGGGATCCTTTTTTTGACAATAACAAGAACTCTGCACCAGATATTGGGTCCAGAATGCTCTGGGTGTTTCTCTGGGACAGCTGCAAGGTATCTTCAGCTACAAGACAATAAAATGATGGGACAATGCAAGGGAGTTGCAAACTGTCCTAGGACAAGCCATGGGCAGGCCTGGTGTGAGTCTGTCCCTGGTACATGACAGCACATCAGCCTGCCCCGGGCAGGGTGTATGGTGATCATATGAGGCCCAGGTTGCAGCTGTGTGGGCCATCCTTGAGGCATTGCCATTTTGTCTGGTATTTGATCATAAAATACTTTGGCAAGCAAGGAACTAAGCCCTGTCCCAGACTGTGCTTTTGCCAGAGCAGGCACGGTGAGTGCTCGTGGCTAGACTGAAGTCTGACTATGCATTGGAAGGTCTCTGGGTCGTCTCTGTAGCCCCTTTGGATGGCAACAGTTTTCCATTGTTTGGGATATGTCTAAACATAGTAAAAGCCCTAAAATCTGGCAATGTGCCCTCTGCTTTGTGTTGAGGGGAGCTAAGTCCGAACATGACCAAAATATACATTTCAAAGCCCTGTTCCTGATTGGGCAGAGATGCATCCCAAAGCTTGTGCTAAACTGACAAGAGGCCATTGTGCTACATCTGCTCCAGTGCCTGAACAGCAAGTGCCAGCCATGAACAAGCTGCTTTGCACAACAAAGAAAATCCTGTGAAAACCATTTTAGAAGCCTGAAACAGGACTGAGACTAGAGATATAATGATTTCAGTGTGTAGAACAGATGGAGACTTGAGAGCACGGAGCTACTAATCCGTGGATTACAGACTTCCTAATTATAGACTAACATTTACCATTTATGAGAGGCACTTCTGCCAAGGGAAGGATCTTGCAGGTCAGTGCTCAACAGCTGAATGCCATTTTAGGGATAACTAGGGAAAGCATGAAGATTGGAAAATGTCACTGTACCATTTTCTTGGTCATTTGTATCTTCAAATGCTGCATGGAGTTCTGGTCCACTGCAGATCTTGAAACTGGAACATGCCCAGTGGGCTTGACGTGCGCTCAAAGGCAGGACCCCAGCTGACTGAAACAGGCTCCTCCACACCAGGCACTCCCTTGGGGATGGATTGGCTGTCAGGGAGTTAAATTTCTCAGTATAAAGAGGAAGCCTCCAAGAACCAGTAACAAATCTTCAGCACCTCCAAATCCAATCCTGAACATTGACCATAATACTAATCCCTGTATGGTCCCATCTTACTGAGTTCTGGCCTTGGAGAAGACGAAAACACTATTCCCACTCCTTTGTGCCTTATTTTGTCCCAGTCGGTTATATAACAAATGATATAGTGAGATGTACAGAGCCCACAAAACTAGCACTACACTCCACTGATACCTTTGAGTCCTGGGACACAGGAACTATAAGCAATCAGCAACCAAGCAGGTGACCCCATTGCCATGGGCCAAACAAGGGCCATCTATTAACTAAGGTCAACAACACTTTTACTCCAGATCCCTAACCCTAAGAATTCTAATCCACACTGTCAGCTTATCCCTGTGTCATTTGTTGTTTCCAGACCTAGCTACATGATAATGACTGGGAGAGCAAACAGCTTTGGCACTGATGAACCTGGAGTGCCTGGCTGGAGCCAGCAGGGCTCTGAGTCCAGAGCCCGAACTGAGACTCTGTCACCAACCGTGCTTCCTGTTGTACCTAAATTAATGATAATTCTTTGGCTTACTTCTGGCCTTATACTACACCAACCTACCTTGTAAAATGCAGAAATTAACCTAATGCTACAAATTGCCCAAATTCCCTAACTGCCTCAGACACAGGAAAACCACGCATATTTGAGCCACATATGGCAAAATCTGAGAAACAAACCCACTCAGCAAGTAAGGCAAACTCTCTCGTGTGCTGGGATATCAGCTGCTGATTCAAGTGCTTTAAATGCTCTGGTCTTGAGCAGACCATTTCCTTTAACAATAAACTGTGATAAAAATGCAGTAAGGATCATCTTCAGCAAGAACCTTCTGCAGTAAGGATCAGTGACTCATTAATTCTGATTTCTTTACAATAGCCATGGTTATGTGCATTCAGAGATTTGAATGGAACCGGAAGTCTTTTGTTTGTACATTCTTTGTATGTTTTCAACCATCCCAGAAGTTAAGTCATGTTAACGTGACACAAAACATACTTTATAAAACAGGATTATTATTCTGTTTTCCATGGTCCAGGGGAAACATAATGAGCTTCACTTCCTGGAGACAGATAAAGGAGGTCTGAGACCTGGCAGAAAACAACATATTTCAACAGCAGTTTCCAAGTTAGCGATCTGAACTCCTGTACAGGCATGCAGAAAATACAAGTGGATAGTTTTTAGGATTAATGGAGAGACTACACTGAAAAAGAAGGTGGGAAAATGACAGATTTGGAAGTGCTTAGCACACAGGAAAATCAGTGTGTTTTCATCAGTCATCTAAAATAGGTTTTTATGAATGGAAGCCAAGGAAATTCTACACAATCATTCTGACAAGTAGAACTGGATGCAGTTATATTTTAGATCCTGAGTTTGCAAGCTGTGATACTTTCCTTAATTTAAATCCAGAGAATTACTCTAAACTACAAAAATATCATGAGTCATCAGTGTAGAATGTGTGAAATGGTTTTTCATGAGGAGAACCTGTCATGGTTTAACCCCAGCCAGCAACAAAGTACCACGCAGCTCCTTGCTCACTCCTCCACCAGCAGGATGGGGAAGACAATCAGAAAGGTAAAAGACAGAGAACTCATGGGTTGAGATAAAGACACTTTAGTAGGTAAAGCAAAAGCTGCACACACAAGCAAAACAAACCAAGGAATTCATTCACTGTTTCCCAATGGCAGGCAGGTGTCCAGCTACCTCTAGGAGAACACCGTCTATCCCACGCAATAGTTACCTGGGAAGACAAATGCCATAATTCTAAATGTCCTGCCTTCCTCCTTCTTCCCCCCATGTAAGATATGAGCATGGCATAATCTAGTATGGAATATTCCTTTGGTCATTTCGGGTCACCTGTCCTGCCTGTGTCTCCTCCCAGCCTCCCATGCACCCCCAACTTCCTTGCCATTGTGGCTGTACAAAAAAGCAGAAAAGGCTTTGGCTCTGTGTAGGCCCTCTTCAGCAATAACAAAAACACCTTTATTATTATCAACTCTGTGCTCAGTACAAATCCAAAATATAGCCCTGTACTAGCAAGTGTGAAGAAAATTAACTCTACCCCAGCTGAAACCAGCACAGAACCACAGTAGCTTAGAACCACAGTAATTCTCTCCATTGGTGTGCTTTAGGACTTTCCTTGCCATGTTCCCAGCAATGCTTCCTCAGTTGCACACCACTCATGGATGCCTGCACTATCCCCAGCACTCCACTTCGGGTTGTTCCATAGCTGCCCTTGTTGTTAGAGCTCTGCCAGGAAAATCTGGTCCTTTCTTTATTGTTGTGGAAAGTGCTAGTGATACTCAAAGGAAAAACGTGAATGCATTAGAAACTATTACTAAGCAAATTTCAAACAAAGTAAAGTACAGAACAATTACAGAAAAATATACACTCCTTAACACAATTAATGCATACATATTACATGTCTATAAGACAAGCCAGAGGAGAGCAGTGGGCAGCTGTATGAGCTGCAGGTCAGACCCTCTGCAGCATTAGGAGTTCCAGAGATGATGCTGGGAAAGCCCTCTGTAAACCTTTTCATCCAGAACCAACACACTCTCTCAAACCAGACTCTTGGTTTTGGATGCAGATAGAAAGCATTGGTGCTAAACTTTCGCTTCTGAGAATTAAGAGATAAGAACAGCAAAATCAACCAAGAATTATAGTGAAAACCTACAGAAGTTTGGGCTTCTTTGTACACAAACCAGAACTTTTAAAGTGGCCAGTTCCCCCAAGATCCTTCTTTAAGCCCCAGATAAGCCAGCCAGTAGTTACAATTGCTTAACTGATAGGCGCTGGGAAAAGAATTCAAGCATTCCAGCTTGGCAGGAAAGACAAACCTCTGTTTTTACATTCTCAGCATAGAAACTTCAGAAGTTACCGTGGTATCTGTTACTTGGATTTTTATCAGCTAGCCTAGTCACTGAATGAAGGATTTGAATATTTTGAGGAACAGCCACTTAGTCTAAACCTGTAAGAACAAACACTGGATATGGTGTACCTAACACTGTTCAACCTGCACCTAGCCTGCACAAATGTGTAGGTGACACACACAGGTTTCCACCTCTGTATCAACATATACCTCAAAAATAAAGGAAAGGTAAATCACTAACAGTGAATCAGGAGGGGCACAATGCAAAAGTAACCTGCCATGTTCTTAACCATGTTCCATCAAGAGAAATCTCTTGCTCCATAGCAATGCAACAAGTACTGGGAAAGGGAAAAGGATTTTAGCTTCACAGAATGTGAGCGGTTCATTTGGCAGTTATGGGTCTGAAATTCTTAAAATTATATATGTCTTTTGGATGCATAAAAGCTGCATTGCAAGTAAGGCATTAGCACATCTGGGATGCAGACTGATTTCAGTCTCAGGCATTCAAAGCTTATCATAAAAGATGCAACATTTATATGTTATCATAGGGAAATGACTAACAAACTGCCTTTCACAATTTCCCAATCCAAAATACCTTATTGTGATTTGAAAGTTCACAGCAATTGATGCTGATAACTCACCTATGCTCAGGAAAGGACCAACATTAAAATGCTGCAATTTGACCTTGGGTTCCAGCCTCTCCATCAAGATAGCATCTGGCTCACTATTTGCTCTCTCTTCCATCTTTATTTTTTCATATTTAGTAAAATTCATAAAGCAGTGACACTCAGCACAATGGAATTTTGTGATGCACAATTCCCTATTAGACAGCCTGCAGTCTTATGAGTCATCTCAGCTCTTTCCACCACTGTCTGCCCAAGGTGTGGCACGCACTGTCCACTGGTTTAGAAGTTAAAAGCAGCAGAGATGAAAGAACCAAGCCAGAAGTTAGGAAGCTAGGAAAAGCAAGGAACAAAGGTGGGTATGAGCACACAGACAAAACCTTGATTTTAATTTAATGTCTGTGCAACACAGTAATCCCATAAGGTAAGGTAAGGAAAGGATTTCCCTGGGAAATAGCAATGAAAGGTAGTCTGGCACAACCTGCCCTTCTCAACCTTTGGGGCTGACATTGACCTTGATGTAGCAGGCTTTATTTGGGGTTAAGTCCCCCTTTTTCATGTGATTTCTTCTAGATGCATTTGATGCAGCTGAGACTGGGTTCTGGCCTTCAGAGAGAGTCTTGGGTTTCACATGAGCAGCTGAAAAAGAGTTGAAGGAACAACCAATCCCAAGACGGCTTGCAAAAGAGTGGCCTTACAAAAGAGTGGCGGGCAGGTTGTGTTTGGGTGATGGATTTTGGTAGTATAGAAGCCTTTTTCTTCTATTCCCTGAAAAGTGGGGACTGTAAGCTTTTCCCTAGGACATACTTAGCGAGCAACATAGATGGACATTATCTAGTTTTATCTATTTTAACATCTGTGTGGAAGGGATAGCCCACCAGTCCTTAAAGTTAGGACAGTTTAACACTGATTTCAAAGGAGAATTTGGTGGGACAGTAAATACAGACTGAACACAATTTCTAACATAACTAGATCAGCTGGAGGTATGAAAATTAAGTGAAAAATTAAGAAGTAGTCCCAGCCATGGCAAGCACAGGTTCTAGCTCCTGCATGGCATCAGTCACTCCAGTTTACAGAATGTGGTTTTCCTCCAAAGCAGCAGCAAACAGACTGACAGGCAAGCAGACTAGGATCTTCAGTCACAGGCTGGTTTCTGTGCTACTTAGAGAGCTTCTTTTGCATTATCCAGGCTGTGCAGGGCCATGACAAAAAATGCACAAAAGGCAGCTCTGTTTCCTTCACCAGCCTGGCCAAAGTATTTTTGACTGCTTGCTTCCTCACAGTCACATGGAGCCATACAAACAAACAAGCAAACATAGTACCTTTAAATCCACTGTGATTCTACTCTGCTAACATCTAATTATTCCTTATAGGCTTGTAATCACTGGCACATAATCACTAATTATCTCTAGATACACCACCCATTTTTGCATCAGTGTGCTCCCCTGAAGCCGCAGGTTGAAGGAGAGAGAGGCTGAAAGAAAGGACACTTTAGGTCTGCAATGGTTGATCAGGTCAAGTGCAACGTTATGGAAACAAGGAAATCTCAGCTTAGTCCTCCAAATCATTTCTGGAAGCAAAAGCAGGCACAGAGGAGAGTAGCTGGTGATCTCTAAGATAAGCTGGAATGAGAAGTAGTCACAACTACAATGATTGGAAGCAAGTCAGCATTTGCCATTACAACAGGGGCCAAACACACAGTGAGACCAGCCAAACCAGGCTTCACAGATTAGGGAAGATGCTGGACAGTGCCAAAAAAGAAGCAGGGAACAAACAGGACCAGGTAGAAAGAGACTGATTTTGAGATGCAGAACATGAACTCAGAGGAAGTGGGCTGATGGCTCTTGAAGTGAATCTGGTGGCACACATCTGTCAGAATATCCTGGGCTTCAAACTTATGTAGAATGTGTGTTTTCTTACATAAATCCATCTCATACAGGGCCTAACAGCCCACACCACACCAAGCCAGACAGCTGTTACAGTGGCTAAAATCTCACCAACTGTGATCCTGAACGTACCTATTGACATGCAAACAACAGAAGATGTCTACAAGTTTACTTGGCTGTTCCTAGAAATCTGGAGTGACATCTCTGGGTGTGTCCATCTTAATAGAAGGTGGCTGGAGCTCACCTGATGTGCAGAACCTCCAGGGTCACCACCTGTTCCCCCTTGTTAGTTCAGGTGGGCCCAGCACACTCTAGCCAGGTTGGAATACATGGGATTTCATACTGATGCCAGATCTGTGCTTCTGACCCTCTTGAAAACATTATCTCTGGTGCCTTTTGTCCCCAACAACTTTGTAATTGACTCAGTTTGCATCTGACTGCAAGGCCTGCAGTGCCATGGGAGTCCTTCAACACTGAGAAGACAGTAATCCTTCTTTGGAGGACTTGGTGAGGGAGAATGAGAGTCCAGATTCCCCACAGAAAATTTTTCAGAACTCTTTTTCCACAATTACAATTTCTTAATATTTTGACTAGCAGCTCATTTTAGGAGGAAAAAAATATCCCATGTGTTGAGATACTGGAATTTTCCATAGGGTTTTGCTCAGCACTAAACAAATCTGGGAGCAAAAAGCATTACTGCATTTCAGAAATATTCTTGGAATAACCAAGCACAGAAGATTATAACTTCCAGCTGCTTATCAGATTTGTGGTCTCTGTTAGTATGACAGACTGACAGCATGCTGAAGTCAGGCTGTGTGTGTTGCTTGAAGCTACTCCCTCCAACAATTCAATAGCATTCTGCAGTAGAAATTACCAGACTATTAACCCACTCTCCCTGTGGTTTTGGCATGAAATACTGAGCAAGCTTTTGACAGAGTCAAATGCTTTGCCTTTCTGACTCTGCAGTGGTTTGGCTTTGGTAAAGGATTTCACCAAGGACAACACCCTGTGCACAGCAGTTCCCCAGGGACCAATATGTAGAGCAGCCTGGAGGATCACAAAGGTCTGTCTCATCTTCTAACATGCCTATGTCTGAAAGCTTAGAAACTGGAGTGTGGTGATGCAGGCATCGGCCACTGGCCATCCCCAGCTGATTAGATAGCAGGCTCATCAGTCACCTGCCCTTCATAAACATGCCTTTTCTGTGTGAACAAAGAAGCCCACCCATCTCTGACCTCTGCTTCTAAATCTAAGTGGGACAATCAGATTTTCTTGACTCTTTCACTGTTTCTTCTGCATTTATACTTAGCCTGACTTTCCCTGAGACACATGAAAGGCAGTGCCAGGGGCTGTCCTGACAGTGCTGCAAGAATGATAGTAAAACAGCCCTGTTTATCTGTCAGCCTCCAGAAACAGGACACACTTGTAAATCATGACTGCAGAGTATGAGAAGGCAGCTCTAACTTTGCATGAAACAAGACAACTAGGACTTACTTCATCATTGCAACTTATCATGCATGTAATAAAGGGATGCAGTTTTATCAAATCCTGTAGGAATCAGAAGAAATCAGTGTTAACCTGCTATTACCACTGTCCTGCTGCTTCTCCAGCTGAACCCACAGACAATAGAAGAAAACAAGCTACAAAAGCTGATGTGCATTTATCCTGCTCACAATGTTATGCAGTCATTACATCACATCCTTTTCACATGCAATCAAAGATCTGCTGCCTCCAGACTCACAGGAAAATCAGTGTAAGACCATTCTGTATGGATCTGACAGCAAGGAAGGAAATGTCCTCGCTCAGGACACAGCTCAGGCTTGTCAGCTTTGGTGAAGGAAGGGGTCAAATTCCACCTAATGTCAACAGACTATTTCCTTCAAATAACACAATATTCTCTGAGTCTAGTCAGCATTGTAGTCACAGCTATGGAGCCTGAGATGCTTCCTGGTGTAATGAGCAACTTCAGTGACACAGGCAGCATTATGTAAGCAACGTCACAATCTGAGACATGCTTCACTCGTTTAAACCATTTTCTATTTTAAATAATTTTCTATTTTTATTACAGATAGAATGATGTTGCACAAAGCATCTGGGAGCTGGGAACAAGCACAGAAGTTTGCCAGCAGAGGATGTAGAGTTTTTCCAAATAAGAAACTGCCCACTTTCCTGACAAATGGAAAATAAATTAGCAAAGTCATCAGAAAATACCTATTGGAGGACAAGAGTGTCTTGGCAGTGGCAGGCTAAATGACTTAATTTGACTTCTCTGTCAGTACCTTTGCTATTTGAATGATTCAGTTGGCAATTTGAACTCCTCTTCAAACATTTAAAAGATAACAGTAAGTAAGTTTGAGAGCCTCACGAAGATAATGCTTGAGGAAGTTACATGCTACGTTGTGCCTCTCACTGGTCACTCTGAGGCTCGGGCGCTTTGAGCCTGCGATTGCTGCACAGGCTCTGACGGGAACCCAGCCGGTGCTCTGGCAGCAGCCAGTGAGGACAAAGAAAACCAGCACTGCGGTTTTGAGAGCACAGAACAAGAAAATGCACACCCCAGGTGGGATGATTATGTCCCATCTTATTAACTAATCCTTTTGCAGAAAGGGATTTGCTTAAAGACCACTTCCCAGAAGGCTGCACCATTCCCCCATTCATAACCAGTGCGGCTCACCTTGCAACATGACTGATTTCCATTTCTCAGTGTGCCTTAGTTCTCACTCAACTAGAAAGACATGAATTAGAAGCTTGCCACTACAGAATTTCCCATAAAATAAATGCTGTTCCATAGATCAGAAGAGCAGCCTATTTCTATTACTTCACGAGACAACCAGCAGTGCCCATCTGTCAGGCTCAGCTCAGATTCCTGACCCAGGAGGACCAGCACTTCTGTTTTGGGGTCAGGATGTGAATCCAGCCCTTGAGCCAAGGAAACCCTTGCAGGACTGACAGTTGGCTCTTGCGAGTCTGTGGCAGCACAAAGCACGTGAGGTCGCATGCCTATCATCTCCATCCTCCCTGGGCTCAGGCAGGGGAAGCAGCCTTCCCACTGGATCCCCTCCCTGATTTCTATCTTCAATCTACTTTGTACAGAGAAGCGAGAGGAGAGCTGCTTTGCCAGCAGGGTTTGAGGTTGCACCACTCATGACTGTTTGTCTGACAAACATTTTTGTCCATGAGCATATAAACATGTGATTTAAAGAAGAGAACATTTACTTAACTACAGGAGGCAGACATTTTGTTGTATAATTAAAAGCTTCATATCTGATCCAAGACATACATATACAGAAATATAAATAATGCCTTCTGCTGGGCTCAAAAGCAACTGTGCAGTGAACACACACTGAATACAAACTTCAATTTTCATGGTATTCTTGAACTAGTAGCCTTACAACACCTAACAAAAAAGATCTTAGAAGTGAATGAAAATTTGAAAAGTATAAATCAAGAACTGTCTTTTATACAGGGAATGATTTTCATTAAAAGTCAGATTTTAAAAACTTCACTCCCCAGAAGAGCCCTGTATTCCTTTAGTGGTGCAGATAATTTCAGTGCAACCATCTATGCAGCAAGGCACTAGGAAAGATAAACACTGGAATCAGGATTTAAATAAATATTGCTATTAAAGTACAATGCTGAAATTTTTGCATGTTTGCAGAATCAGACAAAGGCCAGGCCCTGTTCCAGAGAATTTTAATTCCCCATAAAGTTGCAGAGCTGTACAGAGATGTTGTCCCAGCCAGAACAAGGGGTTCACTCTAACTCCACTGCGGTTAGTGCACACAGGCACAGGGCAGCCGGCAGTGCTGTTCCTGCCAGGAGAGGCCCACTCCTCATGTGCTATTGCCTGGCCACGAGGAGGCAGGGGCTCAGCTGGCTGTGTGAAGCATGCCAGCCGCCAGCGCCAAGATCAGCACATCCCACTCACCGCGGGCAGGGGCTATCTGAGAGGGGGTTTCATCTTCTGCTCAGTGGATCCCACTTGCAGCAGGAGGACTGATTCCTTTATGCTAAGGCAGTCCCTTAGGAAGGTAAAGACCTGCTGGGCAGCCACTTTGTGTGCATTTGCTTGGCCAGTACTGGTGGTCTTGCTGCTAAGCCTCCAGTTACAGAGGAGGGGCATTTGCCAGGAGAATGGGAGTAGAAAAAACTGCGGAACAAACGTTTTCTGGCTATTTGAAGGGATACTTTCTTCTCTAGCTGTCAGCCACTGCTGCTGCCCCTGCATCTGAGACGTGACAGTGCTGGGCTCTTCTCCTGGCACATCCTGGTGAGGTGGCAGCAGGGCTCTGGTGCATGGCACTCATGGTGCTGAGCATCATGAAGCCACAATGCTGGGGCAGCTGCGTATTGAAGTTCACGTAAGAGCCCAAGAACAACCAAATGCAACCCTCTCTGGTGCTGCTTTAGAGAAAGAAAGGGCAGACACTGACCAGTATTTCACCATGCTGTGTAATGCGAGGCTTTTAAAGTAACTCTTCCAAGTTTACAGACACAGTCTGTTTTCATTTAGTCCATCTTCTCTTCTCCTAACCCTTTAGACCTGAATAATCCAGAAATTCAAGTTACCTAGATGGAGAAAAAAAAAATTGATTCAGTTAATGACACTGGTACAAGTCCACTTACAAAAGCAGACTGCTTCCCAGGGTGCAAAAGGAGGGAAATGATCCCAAAGCATTTCCTCCCACACAGCCTCAAGCCTCAGTCAGCCAGTGCCCAGACTGCCTCTCCAGGCTTAATCACAGGGTCATTTTACTGACCCATGATGGGTCAGGCTCCGTGTGGATTTTCCTTAAGAACCACCAGTCCTTGGAGGACTGGCAGAGATAATGGCACGGTTTTGTTTTTGCAGAAAAGGTTGAAAAAAGCATGACTGACAATATCTCATAACACAAAAATGTGGTGTGAGAAATCACTTGACAGTGTGTTGTGCCCAGGTACCATGCACACTTGCTCTAGATAAAGAAATGAGCACTTAGCAAAACGATTTTAGTCAAAGCTCCAGTTTTGGTTTTACGATGAATTTCACAGGTTACCACTGTGATACAGCCATTAGCATTTGTAAGACCCAGTCTTGGCTGTCCGTCTGTCCTTCGGGCCTCCAGTACTTTTGCAATGAAATCGCAATGGAGCTCTCAAAGCAACACCTTAAACTAGCCAACACACGGAGCTGGTTTGTGCGGTCAGCCAGGAACAGCCGCGGTCCCGTTTGGGAGCAGCGAAGCCTTTGTGCAGGGGGCAGTGCCCACGTCTGGCCGTAGCGTCCGCCTGACCGCAGTGGGGCTGCAGGAACCGCGGCCCGAGCAGAGGCAGCTACGGCCCCGGGCTTGCGAGCGAACGCTGTTTGCGGGCTGCAGCGCGTACCGGCGGGGGAAAACCGACACGCGGCTGTCAGGGCTGCTGCCGGGCACAGCC
This sequence comes from Haemorhous mexicanus, assembly GCF_027477595.1. Taxonomy (NCBI): domain Eukaryota; kingdom Metazoa; phylum Chordata; class Aves; order Passeriformes; family Fringillidae; genus Haemorhous; species Haemorhous mexicanus. Next base: position 234,504 of record NC_082355.1, read on the forward strand.
CGTCTGCCGAGCGCCGCGCACGGTCAGCGGCCAGGCGCTGCCGTGCTCCGCGCCGTCCTCACGGCTGGAGCGTCCCAGGAAGGCGGCAGCTCCCCGCACAGCAAGGTCCAGCCCGGAGCCCAGCGGAGCAGCCGACCCCAGGTCCGACCGAGCGCCACCCACCCAGGTCCCGCCGCCCCTCAGCCTCACGTCGGGTCCGCCCCGCGCTGCGGCCCAGTCCCGCCCCATCCCGCCCCGTCCGTCCCGTCCTGGCGGCGCGGCGGGGATGGCGGCGGACGGGCGGCGCGACGACGAGGAGCTGCCGGTGTACCTGGCGCGGCCCGGCTCGGCGGCGGCGCCTCGTCCGAAGCGCGGGGGGCTCTTCTGCAACGTCGAGGGTGCCTTCGAGAGCAAGACCCTCGACTTTGGGGCACTGCGCGTTGGGCAGCGCCGCGCCCCGCCGCCGACCGGCCCCGACCCTCCGCCCGGCGCGGCCCCCGGCCCCGGTCAGACCGCTGGCGACCTCCGCGCCACCTCCGGTGAAGAGCGGCTCCAGGACCCAGCCCCCGCGGACGACAGGGTAGGGCCCGCGGCGGGGCCGGGCCGGGCCGGGACGGCGGGCGCGGGCCCCGGGGCGGGGTCTCGGGGGCGGTGTGGGGCCGCGGGTGGGTCCGGCCGCCGCTCGCCCCCGGCGCCGGCCCTGGAGGAGCCGCTGGTGGTGCTGCGGTGGCTCCTCCGCCCCGGCTGCCCGCAGCGTCCCCCGGCGCCCCCGCGGCGAGGCACCGTCGCGGCCGTCCCCGGTGCGCGGAGCTCCGCCCGCCGAGCGGGATGTCGGCGGTCTCGGCGCGGCACCGGCAGAGTCAGAGTCGCTGGCTCGGTTTGCTGCAGGAGCTCTTTTATACTTTTATGAAAGAGTAGCTACTCCCGCGCCACCGAACATGGAATTAAAACAAAAACAGTGGTGATTTTGGAGCTGCTACTTCAAACCAGGCAGATCCTTATCTCTCATGGACACAAACTAGAAGTACCACACCAGCAGTGGGGGGCGGCACATTGATCTGGAAGTGACAGCGTTGAAGGTATCACTAGGCACAAAGTTTCTCAACTTACACCAAAGTGAAAGTGATAAAATAATCCATCCAGCTCCACAGTATAGTCCTTCTGCTGGAGGGTGAGATGGCTTGCTGTGCTGGTTCTGGTCCTGTTTGCACTAGCAGTTGGGCAAGAGATGATTAAGTTAATAGTATTGCGTGAATATCTTGTTTGGGATTTCAGTGGTCCTGTGGCTCATTTTTGCATCAGGCAAGTAAAGCTATTTGCTGTTGTTGGTCAATAAGTTTGTTAGGAGCTGAACTTTGGAATAGCCATCTTAAGGTCACTCTTTTTCAACTGTGAATAGGGGCAAACCTCCTCCCACCTCCCCATTTTTGAAGATGGAATAAAAAATCACCTGCATCGTAGCACAGAGAGGTGTAGTGGTTGTCTTCGTGTTCTGCAGAAGCCTCCACTTGGGTCTGGAGTGCAACCCCTGATAAACAGCAGACACTGGTGATCTGGGAGCCTAACCTCACTAGCATGAGCCTACTGGAAGCATGGCAGTGAACTGTGGTAACTTGAGCTGTCTTGATTTTGGGGAAAAGCATCAGGCTGTCCTAAGTGTCCACTGTCTTCTATAGGAATGTCTAGCTAGGCAGTGCTTAATTTGAGCTTTTTCATTGCACTTTAATTTCTTCAGCCTCTGCTTTTTGGTTTCTTACTGGCGTGCTTTGGCATGCTTCTCAATTCATGTTCTTGAGCTTTGCTCCTTTACAGCTGTTTTACAGAGTCAGGAACAAAATTAACATTATTCCTGTCAGTACCAACCTTGTCCTCGTGGTTTAAGTAGCAACTGCAGAACTAACCACTGCATTAACAATTTTATGCTGTTGCTTATTGGAAAAGGAGCTGAAGCTCCTGACAGCCTGTCTGCATGCTTTGCTGTGAGCTTTCCTTTACTAGCTGTGCCAAATTTTCAAAAAAAGCCTTGTTCCCTTTTAAGGTCTTATGTAGACCCTTATCTCCGGTGTTTTGTAGCTGAGGATTTCCTTCAGCAGCTCCTCTCTTCCTGATGATTTCTGCCTCTAGATTTCTTCATCTGAGGCCTTCAGCTGATAAGCATCAGGAAAGTAAGGGTCAGTAAGTAAGTAACCCCTTTTATCTGCACATCTTGCCTAAGAGGGTGGGCAACTTCATGCATGTGTTTTTGTGTGTGCCTGGCTAGAAGGAATCGTATGACTTGGTACTGTGGTTTTCAAGCTTTGGGATAACCCAGAATAGGACAGTGCAATGGGAAATGAACTGTGCATGCTGAGCCCTATTGCCTGCACAGCCATGGGGAGTTGCCCTGTGTTGGACTCTGCAGATTCAGGGCACACAAAGGCACTTTTGTCAAGGCAAATTGAACTTTGAATAATTTCACAGATTAAGAAACAGTGAGAGAGCTCAAGTCATCTACTCTTGCCCAAGCACCTTGTTTATTAGAGAAGCTGAAAGTAAGAGACTTGCCTGTGCCCAGGACAACAGACAGAGATCTGTCTTCTAATTTGTGCAGTGAACAGTTTATTGGAAGTACAACAGACCAACACACCTTTTTGTTTGTTTGCTTGTTTGTTTGTTTTCCTGTAAGGACATTAATTACAGTTAAAGCCCCAAGATTTCTGCTGGGAGACAACTCCAGTGAATAAATGCATGGTGATAACATATGGTGTCATGCAACTGGACAGCATAATATAGACCCAGGCACATGGTCCAGCCTTGCTTTGTTTTATCACAAAGTCTATTGGAAGGACAAAAGCTCGGCTGTGTATTGGAGCGTACTGAAGTCATAGTGGGGATATAGCTCAAAGCAGTTGGGAGCTATGCCTTTGCTCTGTCAGTGGGAGTTTGAGCTTTGCCAGTGGCTTTAGGGACAGAATGACAGTCATTAGCATGGTGGCCCAGGGGACTAAAGTGGAGGTCATAGCTATGGGGAGCTGCCTCTGTGGTCTGGTGGGCTTCCTGGGGAACAAGAGATGGGCACCTGAAGTGTCCTTCAGGTGCTCTTTGCTCAAAGCTGGAGGTTAGTTTCCCTGCTACTGAGTTCTGCTGCAGCAAGAGTTTTTGACACAAGACTTAAGATTTGGAGGAACAACACTGTGGGGCCAGATTCAGTGCTCATCTTGGCTGTTCACAGAGACCTTTTTTAATAAGAGTGATCTAACTCAGTGCAGGTTTTCATCAGTAATAGCCAGTGTGGACTCTACCCTTCTGAAGTGTCCTGTAGTTTTCTCTGAGAGCTGTCATGTCATTTGTTAAGCCAGAATGGATTACTGTGTTCACTTTGCTATCATGAAGTAAAAAGAGAGTTTCTCTGTAGGTCACAGACAACACCCTCTGAATTCCTGTGGCCAGGATGTTCACAGAAGGTTGGTGATGCATGTACAGGTACTGGAGAGCCACAATACTGGGTATCTGCAGAGGCAGCAGGGCTTTGAGGAGCGGCCAAGGAGCCTTACACTTGGTGCCTGGTGTCTGGGAAGGTCAACCAGAAGCCTTTGGAGGCATCCTCCACGTTCCTCCTCAGTGCTCAGCCATGCAGAGACCCTGCATTTTCACCCCCCTGTGCAGTCACACAGGCAGGAGCACATAGTGCTAACCCCCAGACACTTGGTCCTTCCTGCTGCATGGTTCTGCAGCTTAAGTTGTCATTTCCACTGCAGCTGGCTGTGGTCCCACAAACATGGAGTTGTGGCTTCATCTCAGGCTGGGGCAGCCTCTGTTGGCTGGGGAGGAAGGGGAAAAGAAATTCAAGGGAAACTAGTGGGCAGTGAAAGCAGGCAAAGAGTTCATCCCCTCCAGGAGACTGGGAGGAGCCAATCCTTTGCTTTTTCCTGGTGTGTGTGATACCACTTGATATCTAACTTGTGATACACCCTGGAAATACAGGCAGGGCTGCCTCAAATGGAGAACAAAACAAAGCTTGGACTAACTTAATCCTCCCTTCGTTTTTCTGACACTTGTAAAATGTGCTCTGACTTCAGCATTCAGCTTTTTGGTTTCCAATGCCAACAATTTATAGCAGGGACCCCACCAACAGCAGCCTGTGCCTCATGAGGCAGCTTGGCACAACCCAAAGTTGCAGTTGTGCACTGCCTTTAGCAGTTTAAAGTCCTGAATTTGTGGAAGGGATCCTGAAGCACTTCAATAGCATTAACACCTCAGTATCACTCCATTCAGCATCTGTGTTTTGGTTTTACTTGTTCTTTTAATAAGAGAATAATTTGGAGTTACATCATATCTGTTACTTTTACAAACAATAGGAACAAATCCAACCCACTGAACTAGTTCCTACATAACAATTCAACTTGCATTACACTTTGTGGAGTTGAATACTAAATATTCAGGTCTTAACTGAAAAAAATCCCACATATATGTGTTTGTGTTTTTTAAGAAATCTGATGCCCTGAAGCACAGCAATAAGAGTCAGTTCTTTGGCTGCTCATGCTAGGACAGAGGTTATTGCCAGCACTTGAGCAAAACTGTTGAGTTTGTTATCCCACCCCCCTGTTTAAAAAGACAGATATTGGATTCCATGGGAGTTATGCAGCAGGGCTAGATTTCCAGAGAAATTAGGGATTCAGTTAAGGAGTTCCTGCTTGCTGCAAAGAGCTTATGTTTTACCACAAAACTTACCCTAGCATGGAAGTAGTTTGATTTTTTCCCCCTACCTTGTGTCAACAGTCCTTGGTTTCCTTCTGTCCTCGTTCTCACTCTGGGGGGTTGAGGCTTTGGCAGTGGCTGGCCCCGGTGTGGGGGCAGTGCAGGGGTGGCAGGGAGCTGGCTGGCAGGAGTCGCCTCTGGGGTGCCTGGCCACTGCATCTGGGGCACTGAGGTGCCAGGCCAATCTTGCTCTGCCAGGGTTTTGATATGATGGTGTGAGTGTTATTTGGGCTGATGTGGTCTTGAAAACATCATGCTCTTCTCAGGACGTGTTGGTCATTATGGAATTTGTAAGCAGAAAAGAAACTTGGTTTTGTAGCCAGGTATAAAACAGATAGCCAGCCCCGCATTGACACAACCTGTTTTCAGCCTGCTTGAAGCAGATATTTCCAGGAACATGGCAGGGGCTCTGGGTGTGCAGGAACTGTTCTGGGGGCACAGGACATCCCACTTTGGTGCAGGGATGGTGTTTCTGTCCCTTGGATTCACTGCTTCTGAGATAACTTAACCCTTGAAAACTCATCTGCTAGGAGAGCAGAGGGGATGGTTTCATGCAAAGAGTATGTATGGGAGTAGGAGATGGTATGCATGAGGACAGGCTGGCCTGGCAAATCTGCTGAACATTATGACATTTGAGCCCAGATAGTTCCATGACTGGTGATACCCACTGAATGTTGGTTGTGCCTGTATAAGAGTCATTGGTCACAGACTCATAGGGCTGGTGGGATCTGCTTTTTCCCTTTGCATTAGTCGGGTCAGAAGCCTCCTGGTCCCCAGAGAGGGGGCTTGAGCCAGGCTGCTGAGCATTGGTGGGCCACAGTCAGAGCTGTGTTTGTTTTGGTGCCAAAGTCCTTGCAGCACCATGGGCCTTCTATTCTGTCTTCACACCATTGGTGCTCCTCACCCTGCTCTTCTCATTTGTGGCTGTCCACAAACACCTGGAGCCATGAGGAGCTTTTTGAGCTCTGAGGATTGCCATTTTAAGTAACTTTCAGATTGACCATGCTTCTCATAGAGGATATTTTAAAGTGTGTGAGTAGCGCCTCACACGCTGCACCTGGAAGAGATCCTATGGAAAAAGTTTTTTTTCTGTTTTGAATGTTTTGGGCCCAGGGCAGGGTGTTTGATTGTATTTGTGTGAGTGTCACATAGCAACCATGAGGAAAGCACATCTCTTCAAACTAGGGATCTGAAGTCACTGTGGCTGGCCAGCATCCAGGGGGCTGATGCAAGCTTGGCTCTTGAAACTGTCCAAGAGTTGAAGTCAGCAGCATCTGCATAGTCATTTATCTATTATTAACTAAGTAACTGCTGCTTTGAGTCTAGATGAGGTTAATGTGACACCACCAGACATAGGGATACTCATAAACTTTCCAGAAAATGTGTGAGTGAAGTTTTGAGAGGTTTGGTGATGGGAATTGAGGCTGTTCCTCACCTCCCAGACCCAGCCAGTCTAATTTCAATAGAGACCAGGACCTGTTCTTGGTGGAGTGTTGTGACAAGAACAGTGTGGTCTGGTACCTGATCTTCTCCCCACATGCTTTTAGTTGCAGAGGTTCTGGCACAGCACTGCTCCTCCATTCACTGTCTGGTGCCTGCAGGCATCCCCTGCCCACAGATCTGCTGTAGAGGTTTCCAGCCATCTCTTGCTGACTTCGGGGGCAGCAGCTCACCAGCAGTGGCATAGTAGTTGGACAGGGAAACAGGAGGGCCAAGCAGCCCTTGCAATTTTGTCAGTATTCTCACAGGTCTGGTAGTTATAAGTAAGTTGTTGAGCAACTGCTGACTTTGACTTCAAACTGGTGAAAGGTTTTTGAGTGTAGAATAAATACAAATTCAGTAAAATTTGCCAAGACCTTCAGCAGAAGCACACAGAGTAACAGACTCAGTGGGTAATAAAAGCTTTAGGCTGGGTTACTGCAGAGCACACGGTACTGACAGTCCACGCTGCTGTCACCCACTTTTCTCAGGGCTTTGTAGCAGTCAAAGTTGGCTGCAGTGTCAGGGGTTGTGCTGTGAGATGGCTCTGCCTGTGCATGCACCGTGAGCAGGGCGCTTGTCAGGCCCCAGATGCTGTTGTTAGGTTCTGGTTCAGAAAGCAAACTGGAGGGAGGGTTTGGGTGTTGGTCAGATGGCTTGTTTTTCTGCCAGGAAGTAGAATTGGATTTACAGCAATATCCTTGCCAGGTGTGGCTGTAAAATTTTCCTGGTGGAGCTGCCTGGCAGCAGGATCTGTAGGAGCATCTTGCTGATGGTGTTCAAAGCTCTGCACAAGAGTGTTGTCGCAGCTAGCCTGGAAAAGAAAGCAAGGTTCAGGGTGGCCATGGGTCTTAGGATCTGCTGGCAACACAGGATTGTGGCAAGCAAGAAAGGGTAGACAAATTTGTCCCATTGTGGTACAGCTCTTGCTGGCATGGTCCTGGCTAGCTGTGGGCCAGGCTCAGCATCATCTGTTTCGGCACACGCTGAGTACATGCAAAGGATTCCACCATTTAGACCTTCCTACCAAAGTCACAGCAGAGAAAAGGAAAGAAGTCCTTGGAAGAGTCCTTGCCAGCACTTGAAGTGTTTGCGTCGCATGTAGGATTCCTGGAGCCAGATGTATGGTGTATTTTATTAATTTTTAATGTTTCCAATTCTTGTGCATGTTAAAGAAAGTTGAGGTGATGCAGGTGCATTCCAGCAGCCCGAGACAGCCTGTTACAGACCTTGTTCATTCTACTTGCCGGTGCTACATGGAAAGTCTTGGCCAGCACAGAGCCCTGTTTGTGGCTGCTCCCATGGGCCGTCCCTGAAGGCTGGGTGGAGACGCAGACCGGACTGCGTTGGTGCCTGGGCCGGTATCGGTGCTCGTTACTGGGGCCAGTGCCCGGGGTCGGTACTCGTTGCCAGTGCCCGGGGTCGGTGCTCTTTGCCGGTGCCCGGGGTCGGTGTTGGTGCCCGGGGTCGGTGTTAGTGCCCGGGGTCGGTGCTCTTTGCCGGTGCCCGGGGTCGGTGTCGGTGCCCGGGGTCGGTGCTCTTTGCCGGTGCCCGGGGTCGGGGCCGGCACCTGCCGGGGCGGGGCGGGGCGGGCGCGCCCTGCGCGGGGCCAGGCCCGGGCGCCCCCTGGCGGCGGCGGGCGGCGCGGTGGGCGGGGCGGGCGGCGGCCGTCCCGGTGCGGCCGGTGCGGGCTCGGTCTCGCCTTTGTGAGAAGCGGCGCGGAGGCAGAACGGGCGGCGGCGGCGGGTCGGGCCGGACCGGCGGTACCATGTCGTACCAGGGCAAGAAAAACATCCCGCGCATCACGGTGGGTGCGGCGGGCGGGGCAGGGTGCCCCGTGGGGCGGGGGGAAACTCGGTGCCGGCGTCCGGCGTTGCGGGTCGGAGCGGGGCGGCGGCGCGCAGACAAAGAGCCGCCGCCCGCCCAGGTGTCCCGGCCCCGCTGGTGAACTGTGCTGGGCAGAACCCGCGCCCCCGCGGGCGCAGCGCGGGCTGGAGCGTCTGCGGTGGTCGGTGCCCGGCGGTGTCCGGTGCCGGTGGGGTGTTCCCCCGTGCGGTGCCGGAGGGGGCGGGCGGCTGCTCCAGCCTCCCGCAGGGCGCTCCCCATGCTCGATGCCCCCGCCGAGCAGCTCCTCGGTCTCGCCGCATCAGGTGCGGCGGTGTCGCTGCAGCGCTCCGGGACCCGCCCGGCCCGGCCCGCCCGGGAGAGGCGGCGGCCGGTGGGTTGGCCCTGGAGCTGCGGGAGCCCCGGTCCCAGCGGTACCCTGCTGTGGCGCTCCCTCTGGGGCTCTCCTGCTCTGATCTCTGCCTGGCAGTTCTGCTCCGCGGCTCGCCCTGCGGAGGCCGCGGAGGGCTTGCTCCTGGGAAGGCAGTCTGGTCTTTCATCTTGCTGGCTTTCCGCTGCCTTCATTGTAGCTTCTGATTTTTCTGCTGAGGACAGTTCTGGCCCTCTGAAGAAAAAGGAAAAGCAAAGCACTTGACTTCCATTATTCTTTTTACAAATGTGAACAAAATGCTCTCAAAGAAGCATTAAGATCTTGACCACTGTAAAGAGAAATTCCTTTGTCAGCCTGGATTCTGATGCTTTCACAAGCAATATTATGGCTTTACACAATCTGCCTTTTCTGTATCCTTAGACCACAATGGAGACACCCCAACTGCTGCTGCAGGTGGGATTTCTCCCATTCGCTGGGGCTTTTTCTTTATTATATGCTTTATCAATATGCAGGGCTTGTGCCTGCTCCTCTGGGATCCAATGGCAGCTCTCTTCCCTCAGTAGTAACAAAATCTTCCAAGCTGCTTAATTTATCCCTATTAAATCCTTTGCTTTTTTGCTGAAGCTGAAAATGCTGCACTTCTGTCACCCAAGCAATGGGCAGGTTGGGCTTTCATGAAGGACGTATTGGAAAACTGGGTATTTGTACTTCCCAACAGCTATTGTTTCAACTGCCTAGTGTATTTCTGGAGATGCAGGAACAATCCCTCCTGGTTTCTCTTGTACTCAACAGTGCTGCAGTCAGTATTTGTAGTCGGTTTCTGCCAGTAACATCTGAAAAATCAGAATTTGCCTATTGTATCTGCTTGCTGCAGTTTCTCATCTTTTCCAGGACAGCCATTTTAGTGGAGAGGCCAGGAGCACAAGTGAGTGGTACATGTGTTAGTGTGAGATAAATTTCTGTGCAAATTATTCCCAGCGTGGGTTCTAAAAGCCTGGTCAAAAGCTGTATGTGACAGCGTGACAGGCAGGACTGTAGTTATTGATGGAAGGCTGGGAAGTACAGGCATGGCTGTCAGTTGTGCCATGGAGGAAATGGGCAGGGAAGGTTAGCCAAAGCTTTGGCTTTCTCAGTGATGGCTCCATCAGCTTGGTATGGATGGGTTGCTCCTCACTGTCTCGTGCTGTGCACCACGCATCAGAGACCACTAAACATCATATTACTTTTTACGTGTGTGCTGATTCTAGGGTGCCCAGCTCAGGAGAATAGCAATTTCAGATCTTGTATGTCTGTTGAGAGACTTTTTATGGATTCCTTTTCTTTGGCTGTTTGGAAAGGTAATCAAAGTATTTCCCCTCTTGCAGTATGTTTTTCTGCAGGAAGAGAGGTGGAAGACTAAAATCATGTTCTGATTTTACAAAATACCTGTTAACAGAACTATTGGTTGAATCAAAATTGCTCAGTCTTTGTGCTTTTGTCTTAAAATCCTTTCCTAGGCCAGGTAGACTAGAGATCCCATATTTTTTCTTGGTGTGAGCCATGCCCACCCCAATTCTCCTGCTGGAGCCCACGGACATCATCTCTGTGATGTCTCTGCCACCTCTTAAAACAAGGAGGTCTGTATGGTGTTGGCCAGTATGGTGTATCAGGTACACATGGGGAAGAAGGCCTCAGTTACTGACTAGACAGGTTTTGGTGAACTGGTAGCTGTCAATATGTAATTCTAAGCCACAAACCGTAGGGAATCACAGTGCAGCTGGCAGCTATCTCTCCCTATGACACTAGCCAGGGATTCTTCCATGCTGTTGTGTGATGCATTAGTAAGGAGGAAACAAACTTCTGATGACACACCTCTGCAATTAGTGTGTCTGCTTTTACAAGGGAAAAAGCAGTAAAACCATACACCTGCTTCTGTGTTCTCCTAATTATGCCCTTGTGCTTTGTAAATGAGGTGAGCACTGTTCTTGGCTGGGTTCAGCAGCCTTCTGGAAGTGCTGCCTGCCTTTCTTTCTGCAGTATTGCTCTGAAGACCACCTGATACTTTGGGATCTCAAAATGACCAGATGATGCTTAAGGGCATCAGGAGCAGAGTGTGGGCATGAGGAAATGGGTAATAGGTTTGAAAGCTTGATCCCAAATGCAAACAGGCAGAGAGACAGGGAGAGTTCTGCATAAAGGCTTACCAGCATGGAGAGGTGTGTGGGGGGGGGGTGGTTAATCCGGCAGGTTTTGGCAGAGCTGTGCTGGAGGGAAAGCTCCAGGCTCGGCCTCCTAGGCATCTCTTGTGCCTGAAGGCACCAGAAGGCATCACACCAGTGGCAGATGAGCTGTCACTGGCTGCTTTGGAGGCGCTGTCAGCAGTGGGGGTCAGGCCAAGGGGCCTGGCAGGTCAGTGCCAGGGTCAGGCAGGGCCGCGTGCAGCACGACCAGGGCAGCATCTCGCACTCACGGGTGCTTTGGAGCCCTTGCCCAAAGGCTGTGCTGGGCACTGGCTCCTCCCTTCCTGGCTGAGCCCCATGGCTCCTGCTGCAGGAGGGCTTTTCCCTCTGCTCAGAGGCTGATGACACAGCCTGACACTGGCTGGCAAGAGCTGTGCTGGGTGTACAGAGACACAGTGAGCTATGATATGGGAACAGTGCATTTATTGTGGTCTGGGGCTGCTCTGGTAGCATGCACTGAGGAAGCCTGGCTATTAAGTCAGACTCATTTCCTCATAACTGCTTCGTTCTCTTCCTTTCTTCTTTCCCTGTCTCTTGACACCTGGGTGCACTCCTGAATGATGCCAGAGCCTGTAGGCATGTCATTTGAATTTTCCTTATTCGACTTAGTTGCATATTTTCCTTGCAGTTAGTGGGTGGGTGCTGGTGCAGTCCTTTCACAATTGGGTGGGCACGGTGGGTTCTAGCAGCGCCTGATCTCCTGAATGGACGCCTTGTTTGTGCTTCAGCCGCTGTGGATCTCTCAATTTTGTGTACTGACAGAGTTAGCACTGAGCAGCCCTTCACATTACCACAGAATGACCTCTTGTGAGTGTGGAGCAGGCATATTTCTTGAGCTCATATCAATACTGTATTCAGTAATTGTCAGTGTTACAGCCTCCTGCACCTGTGCTGCCTCTGCCTGACTCCCTTGGCTTCCTCCGGTCTGATGTGCAGGGAAGGGCAGGCCAGCATCAGTATTTGCTAATGCTCCTGCACTCTAGTGAGAGCCAGCTCCAGGAATTCGAGAAAGCAAGTTGGAGAGGGCAAGACAAAAAAATGGAGGGCTGTTAGTGGATCTGGGCAGGGAGAATGTTTTTGTTATCATGTCTGTGCTCAGGGCCCTCAGCCCCAAAGCTGAGCATCGCCCAGCATGTGCCCCATGGGGAGAGGCGTGGCACAGCTGTGCTCTGGCCCAAGCACCTGGGACTGCCGAGCCAGCGCACACCAGCTGTCCCTGTGCCTCAGCTGCTCCTGAGAGGTGGCTCTGGTCCCCAGGGAGACGTGGCTGTGGTCCCCAGGTCGCTGGTCAAGATCAGGATCTCTGTGTGCTCATGGAGTGCGGGATGTCTGAAGGAGCTGTGAATGGGGGCTGTGACGTGCCCTTGCTTCCAGGCCCCCCTTAGCACAGTTTGGGCACACCTCTGCCCGATGTGTTAGCTCGGGTCAGGGAAGAAGCGGGGCTGACCCCCGGTCTGCTCGTTGGAGAGGACGGTGAGTGGCAGGAGAACCGGGAGCAGCTCAGCTGAGCTCTTTTCGGGGTGGGAGGAGAGGCTCCCGGTGAGCCGTGCCGGGCGGGGAGGGTAGGAGCCCCTTGCCGGGGGTGCCGGCCGTGTGCAGGGCCGTGGGGCAGCGCGGGCAGCCCGCGGCCGCTCCCCGCGCCGGGCTGCGGCGGGCAGAGCTGCGGCGGGGCTGGGCGCGCCGGCATTCCCCTCCTTTCCCCACCCAGTTCCTTTGTCTGCGCTGCGTGTGCATGAGATTGCTGTAAAAACGCACGCGGGGCTCTGGGCTTTGGCTGCTGCCGGGGTGCAGGAGTATTCCTTGCATCTTTCTGTTGACAGAAAGGAAGCTGCAAATTCCCACCATGGTGGCGATACTTCAGAAATGGCCCCATGGGTGGCGGGTGGAGAGCAAACCCATTTCCCTGCAGAGCAATTAACCATGCCAGAGCGTCACGGGTGAGGCTGGCATGTGAGCCCTGCTGAAGGCTCTGGTCGGCCCTTGTCCAGGCTCAGACTGTAGAAAGGGAGTGTATTTACATGCCAAAACCTGGGCTGTGGGCAGCAGGGGCAAGAGAGAGGAACGTAAGGTGTGATTAAGAGCTGAAGAGTTGTTGAAGGTGTTTTAAGCAGTCAGGTAGACAACATGTTCTCTGGCACAGCAGTCAGCCTATGTCACCTGTATCCATGGCAGGCATATGTGAGATCAGCTGGTTTGCCCCTGTAGTGCCTGCAGCTGCTTGTGCAACTTGTGCAGGTAGAGGTAGGTAGAAGAGCAGGACCTCAGCCATCCCAGTTCCTCTGGACAGGGTCTGTTCCCCACAGGACAGTGCCCATCCTCTCCCATCAGTGTATACTGAGCTGACTGGTCCAAAAGTGTGAATGTAGGAAGAGCATAAGGACAATTCTGGTTGGGGTGTTCCTCTGGTGTCTGCTGCTGGCCATTTTGGTCAATAGAAAGGAGAACAGAAGAGGTGGTAAATCATGAGATTGGAGGGCAGTCCAGTGCCTCCTGGTTTTTGTGTAGACCTGTGAAATGCCTCAGAAGCATTATCCCAAGCCCAGCAGGAGAGTGACAGGTTAGCAGCTGGTTGCCTGTCCTGTTGGTGGTTTTTGTAAGGTGGTAACAGAGGAGAGACTAACTTGTCTTCTTTAATGCAACTTACTTTACATGGTATCATCAGAGACATGCCCTTAGTACAAACTTGCTCTAAATGCTGGTGTGTGGCTCATGCTGCCTGCCAAGTTATGTGCATAATGTCCCAGCATAGGAAGCTTTTGACTTCTCTCTCTGGCAGCCCCTCTCCCACTTAGAAACAGCTTTAGGAGTATGACATTTTCAATCCTTGCTCTTGTACTGTTGTTTGGAGTGTTAACACAGGTCCAGTGACCTTTCTGCAGCATTGGTGGTTGAGGTGAGCAGTGGGAGAGCACCTGTACAGAGCGCTGAGAATCATAAAATTGTAATATATTAAGAGGTTGGAATGGACCTTAAAAGATCATGGAGTCCAAACCCCCTCTAGTGGGCCACTTCCCACTAGATCAGGTTGCTCAAGGACTAAACCAACCCAGCTTTGAATACCGCCAGCATTGGAGCATCCATAACCTCCCATAACCTGCTCCAGTGTCTACCCACCCTCTCAGTCAGAAGTGAACGAAGCATGTGTGTTATGTGCTCCTGGCAGCTGCTGTGCTCTTCCCTTTTCAGAGTGATCGTCTCCTTATTAAAGGAGGGCGAATAGTCAACGATGACCAGTCATTCTATGCTGACATTTACGTGGAGGATGGCCTCATAAAGTAAGTATTGGATTTCTATTATCTTCATCTCCTCTTAAACCAGCTTCAGGTTGGGGGTTATTGGCTTTTTGTGTATGTGGTCTGTGCCCAACTTGCCAAGCAGTAAAACTTGAATTCTGCAAAGAATAGAGTGAGCAATTAAAAACCTTTAGTGATGGATTCATCTCCATAAAAGCAGTGGGAAGAGATGCTGATTTATTGCTGTGAGGACAGTAAAGTGAGCAGTTCTGTCCACAGAATTTTTGTTACACTGGGGAAAAAAACTGCAAAGTGAGTCAGCTTGAATGAAGTGCAAAAATGGAATTTGTTTCTCATTTTTACCTCCTCAGTGTGCCAAGGAAATCAGAAGTTTTCCACTAAAACCAACTTACCTTTAATCTTGATTTATCAAGGAGCACTGAGAAAGGCTTGATGAAAATAGGATTTCTGAAGGAAGAGATTTGAAGGCTGAGTTGAACAAATGGACACATAAAGGGGTTGAGGGAACAGGGTCTGAAAAAGGGAATGCTGAGGTTCAGGTGACTTGGCCTGCAGGAGGGCTGGCTATGTCAAGTTGTGCTCAAACAGGACAGGGTCCAGAGCACTATAGTAGTGTATTAGGTTCCATTTATGCTGGAACTCTCTAGATTTCCTGCTTCCAGAAGACATTTTTAGGTATTTGTGATTTTAGCTGCCTTCACTACAGTGTGGCCCTGCTGATAGCAGAGGTGTCCTTCAGGGTCGCAGAAGAGACAAGCTGAGAGAGGGGAACTGTGCACTTCTTGGGAAGACAGAGAGCCCAGAGCTTGCAGGTTGTGCCACAAGGCCAGCAGGCTGCAGCCTGTCTGCCTGGGCACTTGCTGAGTTGTTTCCCAGGTCCCAGGAGTCCCTTCACTCTTGGGACTTAGTGCTGTGAGCAGCATTGCAAGTCCCCGATAAGCCCTGAGCTGGTCTAGCAGCTGTGGCATTACAGTGGAAATCATCTTTATCTGTAAGTAAGCTCAGACTTGATCCTTACTTAAGGTGGGCAGAAGGACAGGAGACAGGAGAGATTAGGGGTGTAGCTCCCTTGGAAGCAGGGCTGGTGTCAGTTTTGTGAGCATGCACCCTGGGTGAGCAGTTAGAGCTGCTACCCTGGAAATGCGTGCCGCAGCCTGTTTCCTGAGCCTGTATGGGATGAGGTGTCCTAGGCAGGTTCTCACCACATGCTGCAGAGATTGCCATCAGAGCATACTCCCCAGCTACCCCAACCCAGTATGTGCCCCAGGCAGCAGGTGCCATCCAAGGCACCTGCGGAGTGGCTGGACAGATGGCAGCCACCCCTGGACTAAGCACAGCATAGGTGTAAGCAAGCCAGACAATCCTCTATGTTGCTGCAGAGTGGAGTGAGCCTGGGTCTGGGAGCAGGACAGAGTGGGGTGTTCCTGCTGGCAGGAAGCTGACCTGGCAGTCCCTGGCTGAGCTGTTGAGAGATTAAGTTGCGGCAGGTTTTCCTTTGTGAGAGTATCTTGGTGTGATCTTATCAGGCAGATTGGAGACAACCTGATTGTTCCTGGAGGGGTCAAAACCATAGAAGCCAATGGGAAGATGGTGATCCCCGGAGGAATTGATGTCCACACTCGCCTGCAGATGCCATACAAGGGAATGACCTCTGTGGATGATTTCTTCCAAGGAACAAAAGCAGCTCTGGCTGGTGGAACCACCATGATTAGTAAGTGTGGTAGGCATGGCCTGTGCATGACACTGCCAGCACTCCTGCAAGGTCACCCAGTTCTTTATTTTTTATGTGCTTTTCTCAGTCTTCTGTGTTTTCAAAGCCCATGACAATGTGTTCATACTTTCTGTGATCTCTGTCAATGCACTCAGGGGAGTAAGGATTGGGATGAATCTTTTGATCCTTTGTAATGATGAAATGAAAGGACAGGAGATGTGCACAGGACCCCTTGGCCTTGGAGATCCTGGGTTCTGCAGTGCTTGTCTGCAGCCACTGTTGCCTCTGGGACCCTCAAAAAGGAGCAATGGCGAAACTTGTCTGTTAAATAACAGTAAGGCAGCATGGTGCTCAGATGGCTCTGAGCAGAGGAACAGAGCAGTGTGTTGGCATCCCACACTGCTCAAAAATGAATAGTGCTAACGAAAAAGAAAAGGGAATTCTGAGGTCCTTCCCTGAAGGATGCTGTGGCTGTGCACTGGTTTGAGGTCCAGGTGTTGTCCTGTGCAGTGGTTACAGCTGTATGCACTGCAGGGTTTCTTGGTATGCAGGAGCAAGTGTTGATCCTTCCAATAAAGGGCTGAGTTCTTTGTCCTCCCCCCAACACTTTTCTTTCCTCTGTGCCAAAAAAAAAATGTTTTGTGAAATGGTCTGCTTCAAGGGTGTGGAAATTCCATGCTGTGCAATAAAAGATGCATTAGTGTTGCAGTGTGGCAGGAGGCTGTGTGCTAATGGGGTGGGAGTGGGGATGGGGAAAGACAAGGCTCTTCAGCTTTCAGACGGTTTCTCAGCAGAAGCTGAGTATAAAAACCCCTGATCCTATGCCAGAGGCCATTAAACAAAGGCTCTGTGCACTTCCCTGCCAATAAATGCACTTGAGGAGCCGAGGCCTGTTGTGGAGGTGGACTGCCCTGAAGCTGTTGAGGAGGCCAGCGTGGGGTGGTGGAGCTGCCAGGCCACGGTGGAATGGGCAGGCTGGGAAGGGAGCCCTTGCCCAGCCCTTGCTCTGCTGTGCCCCTGCAGTGGATCACGTGGTGCCAGAGCCGGAGTCCAGCCTGGCCGAGGCGCTGGAGCGGTGGCGGGAGTGGGCTGATGGCAAGGCCTGCTGCGACTACGCCCTGCACGTGGACATCCCCCACTGGAGCGACCGCGTCCGGCAGGAGCTGCACACCATGGTCCAGGAGAAAGGTTTGTGTCTTGTGGCTCCCTGCCTGGCCTTGGCCAGCCCTGTCCCCTGCCCAGGGAGGGCAGGAGGTGCCTGCGGGGATTTGCAGAGCTGCCAGCAGGAGCTGTGCCCCAGAGGGCAGCTGGTGGGGAGGGTGGCCAGAACAGGCAGCCTAACTTACCCAGCTCACCTCTCTCTCCCCTCTGCCCTGCCCCAGGTGTGAACTCCTTCATGGTGTATATGGCCTACAAGGATTTGTACCAGATGTCCAACACTGAGGTGAGACCCCCTGCACCATGGTGGTTGTGTTGATTCAAGGAGCAGTGCAGGATGACAGCCATGGTGGGCGTGGGACAGCTCATAAGGCTGGTACCTGCTGCTCCTCACCTCTACCCTGGCTGCCTGTGCAGGGCTGAGCCAGGCTGTGCTGTGGGCTGGCTGGGCTCCTGCACTGCCAGGTGGAGGCACAGGTCTAGTGTGGAGATCACCAAGAACATCTGCTGGTGACTGCATCCTTCAGAGAGCTGGTCTCTGCACAGCCAGAGCTCTGCCTGGCATGGCTGCACTGGGTCCTGCTGCTGCCAGGGCCATGGGTGGAAGGGCCATGAGGGGTGGCAGGGCCATAGGCAGCCTGCTCACTAATCTTTTTTTCTTGTTTCTCTTTTAGCTGTATGAGATTTTCAGCTGCCTAGCAGAGCTGGGTGCCATAGCTCAAGTTCATGCAGAAAACGGGGATATAATTGCACAGGTAACTAACTACTTCTGGCATGCAAGAACTGAAAATATGGCAGGCAGATTTGGTCTGGGGCATTAGCAAAATGGCTCTGAAGCTAGACATCTTGTGCAAGGTGATATTATTGCTGTTCAGCAGCAATATCAAAGTTAGCAAGATTTTTTTGCTGTGAATACCTTGTGCATAAGCAAATCTGAAATAGTGCATTAGCAGTTACCTAAATGGAAGTGAGTGTCCATCAAGTAGGATATGTTTGCTGCAGCTGCCTTCAGTGAGGAGAGGCAGAGACCTTTACCTTGCACATAACAAGGAGAGAGGTAAAGTCCATTGAGAACTGCCTTGGCAAGAGATTTTCTCCCTGTAAGCAAACAGGTAGCTAATGAAGCTGGATTCACAAGGCAGATGTTCTGAGGGACGTGGTTGAGTGATCAAGTGGGTAGTGTGTATTGCCCTGCTGTGTTGTAGTTGGTGCTGGGTGACAGAAGGTCCAAACTTTTTCGACTCTCATTAAGACACAGAAGACATTGCTCAGTTAAGCACTACAACTATTTGATTTTTTTTCTCTCTTGTTCTTGGGAGTTAAGGAGCATGAGCCAAGAGGTCATTCTTTGAGCATCTTTTCAGACTACAAGAAGTAGTTTTTGTTTGGACTTTTTAGAGCTGCAGTGCCCAGTTGGATGGCTCCTTCACATGAGAATCGAGTGGTCAGAGGAATTGTATTGACCAGAGCTTATCTCTGTTTTAGCACCTGCCTAATCATAAAATGCCCCAGAATTACTAATTGGTATCACTTCGCAGACCTGGAAAGTGGAGAGGATTGGGAGTTTTGTAGCCCTGTTTTATTGCCACATTGTTCTTGTTTCACTGAAGTGATTTAACTCATTGCTTGCCCTCCCACTGCCCCATGTTCCCTCCTCTTTCAAATCCCTTGAGGGTACAGCAGCCTCTCACCATGCCTGGTGGTCCCACAGGACATAGGGTGTTGAAGGTCCTAAGGGAAGGGCTTGACACAGAAGGGATCTGCTTTTTTGTGGTCAGTAGTTTCAGTTCTGTAATATCCCTCTGTTCTTTTGATGTCCTAGGAACAAGCCAGGATGTTGGAGATGGGAATAACAGGCCCTGAAGGCCACGTGCTGAGCAGACCTGAGGAGGTAAGATGCAGAGGACAGCTCAGCCTTGCTTCACTGAAGAGTTTTCCCAGTCACAGTAAGGCTCAGCGTGTTCAGTGGGGCCGAGCAAGCATCAGGGCAGGGGAGAGTGTGTGTACATCCAGGGGTATCCATTTTTACAGGCACTGCTGTCTTTTTCATCAGCAGCCCAGGAAAGAGCAAGTGCATGTTTGTGACAGACATTTCTTAGTTGTGCTTGAGTTGCCCAGCAGAGGCAGAAGCCCTTGTTCTGAGTCTCGCAGAAAGGAATCAATCAACCAAAATGTCTGTATGGCTGTAGCAGTCTTTGAGGCTGCTTTGGGGGCATTTGTCTTACATAGGTGACTCCATAAGTGTGAGAAGCCTAAGAAGAATCTACTGATGAGTTTTAGAATTCACTTTTCACATGTAAGTGCTGACAGATTCCAGACTTTTCCTCCTTTATATCTGCTTAGTCTCTAAAGTGTGTTTCAGAGGCAGATGGATGAAGCCATTGTTTGAAGGAGTGGGAGGGAAAGAGAAGGGGAATTCCCTGGTTATAAATCATTGTCGGAACACTAATGAGATTACTTCTAATTTTAGCTTGTATGGATTTTTCTGTTTAGACTCAACTCATATTAATGGACCAATTTTAGATAGGTTCCCTTCACATAACTCCCTGCTGAGAGGTGCTTTGACTTCCCACAGCATATGAAAGAAGAAAACAATAGGAATTTGGTACAGTAGCAAAGTTGGGCAGGGAAGCACAGGGACAGATTTGTACTTCAGGTCCTTCTGAAATAAAATCCGTTGGCTTAAATTAAAAGTGCAGGAAGTTGGCTGTATCTGGGCTAGTAACAACAAAAATGGCCTAGTGTAATAACAGTACTTGCTCTCTTTGAAACACAAGAGTATAAAGCATTTTCCTGTACAGGGAAGAGTCTCAGTGTCAAACACAGTGGCTCAGAGTCTCTCTTATTTTTATGACTCTAACCTGTTGCCACTAGTTGGCAAGCTGAAGTGCAATTACGGGAAGCTGTGGTTGTGCCCAGATTTGAGAACTGTCCTATTACCATAAGCAGTGCAGATCTCATCAAGAAAACATTGTTAGGTTTTTGATCTTGAAATGCCATTAAAGTATAAGGCAAGTGAGAACAGTGCAAGGCTGTAGATCTTATGCATTCAGCCAAATCCAGATCTCATTGCCTTTGAAAATAAACAGTGTCCTTCTTCCAGAACATACTCTTCCTTGGAAAATGTTAGGTGGAGCACAAATGACCCTGGCTACCACATAAAGCCTGCAGGCAGATGGCAAAGCATTAGGGGAGTGGTCTGTGGCTCTGTGGGTCTTCTCTTCTGTCCTGGAGGGACCTCAGTGGGGGTTAAAGGCATGTTCTTCTGTCACGTGATGGTGGTGACTTGGTAGGGCAGGATGATGCAGCTCCAGATTGTAACCTGTTCTGAAGGTATGCAGTGATGGCTGTTTGCTCCTGTCCACATGTGAAACCCCATCAACTACTACAGCCCATAAGTATGGTGATATAAAATCACTTCTCGCTTAAATTTCTATTTAAAGAGTCTTTAAGAAGAGAAAAACCTCTTTTCACTGTGCAGCAAATAGATCTGCAGAAGTGTGAGAGGAGTAGAAGTGCATGTGTGTCTGGATGCAGTGCTCTGCTTCTCTGCCCTGGGACATTTCGGCTGGCATGGTCCCAGGCATTGCCTGCAGGCTGGATCATTGTGTCTTTTTAAGGCTTCTGTTTTGAGCTTTTTCAAGCCAACACTTGAAGCCAAATTGTGGAGCAAACACTTGGGGAACTCTGGGGCTGAGCTCAGGCTGAGCACAGGCTGATGTAATGTTCCAAAGATATCCTTCCTGGTGGAAATCTACCCTCCACTAACAGCAGGACAGTGAGATGAGGCAGCTATCAGCAGGCTGGGGCGAGCAGAAGCTGCACTACAGGATGGCTAGGCCTGAAACACAAGCAGCCTGCCACCATGCAGCCCTCTGCACCCTGCCATGGTGGTGACAGGGGACATCTGGTTAAACCTGCTGCAGCCGTAGGACAGCCTGGAGCAGAGGAGTGCTGTGAAAGGGTGGCCCTTCCCACTGCTGGGCAGCAGTCCCTGGGCTCCTTGGGCTGTTGTGAGAGCTGGAACCAGGCAGTGGAAAAAACAGCAGATGCAGCTCTGCTGGCCCCTGAGCAGGGTTCAGACAGTGCTCCTGTGCCAGTGCTCCTGTGCTGCTGTAGCCTGCCTTTGGGCCAGGCCCTGGGGAGACGGAGGCTTCCCCCCTCAGGTCTCCCTGCTGAAACTGCCCTGGGGGAGTCAAGGGTAAAAGCGAGGGCACAGAGTGTCTGCAGCAGTCAGTGGTGTGTTGGGAGTAACAGGGGCTCCTCCCTGCCCAGCCAGTCCTCCTCTGCAGCTGTGTGCCATCCTCTCTTCCAGCTGGAAGCAGAAGCTGTCTTCCGGGCCATCACTATTGCCAGCCAGACCAACTGTCCTCTCTACGTGACTAAAGTGATGAGCAAAAGTGCTGCTGACCTCATCTCACAAGCCCGAAAGAAAGGTGAGTGGCAGCTGGTGCTACACTCAGCCCTGCTGCTGCCACCAGGATGCTGGATTACGTGGTCCTGGTGTCCTCGTGGTTATTTTGCCAAGATCAGCACTGTGCTTCAAGTGCTGTCTAGTGCTTCCCCTTCTAGGGAGCAGTTAGCTTAGGAATTTGCCTGACTTGTGAAGGGCAGGGTGACACTGTAGTAGGACACATGGAGCCACCTCCTGTCAGGTAACATCCGTATGTGGGGCACAGGTAGGAGCAATGTTTTAAACACCACAGTTTGCAGCTTGAAGGGCTTAATGAGGATACTTGTTCAATGCATGTGGGTTGAGCTGCTGTGTGGAGCTCTGGCCTCCCTTTGAAGTGCTCGCCCCTCGGAAGTGCTTGGGTGCCTTGTCAGGTGTCTGGAGCTCCGTTTGTCAGTGGTGCTGGAGCACAGAGATGCCCCACAAGCGCAGGCATGTGCGTGGCTCTGTTCAGTGGGCTCTGCGCCCCTGCCCCAGGAGCTATGAAGGGGTGCATGAAGATTTGTGCCCTTGAGCAGGAGGACCCTATGGTGATGGCATGGGTCTGAGTGTTCTCAGGACATTGCAGGCTCTTGGTAGTGCTGTGGAGCAGAGAATGCCAGCAGGCTCTACCGAAACACTGTTCTTTCTGTGCCCTTCTGCAGGCATTGTGGTGTTTGGAGAGCCCATCACGGCCAGTCTAGGGACTGATGGGACACACTACTGGAGCAAGAACTGGGCAAAGGCTGCAGCGTTTGTGGTCTCCCCGCCACTGAGCCCAGACCCAACCACTCCTGACTACCTTAACTCCCTCCTGGCCAGGTGAGTGACAGCTCTGCTGGGGGTACTGCTAGGAGAAAGTGGACTCAGGATGGGGAAGAAAGAGGTTAGTCCAGCCTGAACCACTTCACTGTAGGTATGTAATGAAATGGCTCTGACTCCAAGCCATGTTGGTTTGTCCTCAAGTTAAGGACACGTTAAGCTTAACATCACTAATGAGAAAAATACCAGTAGTCATGAACCATTTTAAAAGCCCTGAAGAAGACAGAGAAATGAGGACAAGCTAAAACAGACTTGTCAATGGAAGGATTCACCGAGCTGGAGAAGTGGGGAATGCATGCTTGGATTGGGATGCTGGATGATGATGCACGATGCTGCACCACCATGGAGAGCGTTAGAGGTTAGACAGGCTCCTGGGGACCCCAGTCAAATACAAAGCACATATAGTCACACACCTATACAGGTGAGCAGTAGCAGAGTCTGCAGAGTGCAGGACCTTCAGGAGCAGCTCCTGCACATCTGCCTGGGATGGCAGGTTGTTTTTTCATCCTGAAGGCAAGAGGGTGAACAAAAGAATTTTTTGAAAACAAAGGCAAGCAAAAAAAACCACTTCAGCAATTTGCAATGACCTTTCACAGTTACACTCCATCCTCTCACTGGCAAGGCCAGCACAGCAGCTGAGGACACTGCATGTTTCTGTCTGTGTGCCATGTGTCCATCCCTCTCCACTCTCAGCCCATGTTTGTACATCAGTTGTGCATGTGCTGCCTGGTCTGTTAGCCAGGGGAGTGGCTGATACTGAGGGGATTGTAAATGGAATTATCCTTTCAAGTGATGCTGGAAACATCTCTACCAAGGTGAGCAAGGGATGAGGAGTCACTAAGAGGTGTCTCCAGCAGGGCATGTTAGGACAAACCTGGGTTGTGCCAGAGTGGAGATGCTGTGTCTGCATGTAAGAGAAGTGCCAGTGCATTTGCAGTCTGAGTATGCAGCTTACCCTGCATTTTACATGAGGTGTTCATTTGTCAGTGAACAAGAGAGACCTCAGTGCATACTGGATGTATGATATAGGTGCAGGTCTTAACAAGTGGCAAGGAAATGTGAGCCCAGCTCCTGAACAGGTTTTCTACTCCTTTCCTTCCACTTCTAATGTAGCCCAGACCTCAAAGAAGACACAAGCAATTCTTGGTCCCTGCAGCTCATAGGTGTCTGTCCTGACACCTCTGCCATACCGTGTTCTGTGAGGCTGCAGCAGGAGGAGAGACTGTGAGGTTCCAGCTGGGCTGGATGGCTTGTTTGTCTCCAGCAGGAGGCATGTTGTGTCACCATTCTGGGCCTCTGTCTGTACAGTTCATCAGACATATGGCAGAAATGATCAGAGGAAGGTGGAGATTACCAGTGGATTAGGGCAGATTTGCAGCCTCAAGGAGAGTCACTGTCTGCACTGTCGAGGTGCTTGAGGCCCATTGCCTCATGCAGGCAGTGCTGGGAACTGGCCTGCCTTGGTCTGCTTCCTTTTGCCTGGCAGCAATGACTTCCCAGTTGCTGCCTGTTCTGTGTTACCTGAGGAGCAAGCAGCAGCTGGGTGACTTCCAGGGAGCCATGGACAGCTGCTTGCCCTGCCTTGTCTGTGGGCAGCTCCCTGGCCTTTCCTATTTACTAGGAGCAGGATGGGTCAGGGTATCTCATCTCTCCAGGTAGCCCTTTGGGCAGAGGGTGTAGCATTTCTGGGCTTCCTGCAGAGAGCTGCTTCTTGGCAGTCCAGACTCCCTCCATCCCATTGCAGCAGGCTTTCACGGGGTGGGGGAGGACTGTGCTAGCCCTCAGCATGCAGCAGCTGGCAGTCCACAATGCAAGGGCTGGCTTGTGCAACTGGGAGACAGCCCTGGAGCAGAGGGGCCTCTTCCTCCCTCTGTGGCAGAAGGGTTCTCTCAAGCAGACCTGACAAACTGCCAGAAATGGAGTCCAGTATGAAAGGACATCTGGCCTAACACAAAGACCACCCTGTTCCCTAGGACCTGAGCTGTTGGCTTTTCTTTTGTACAGGATGCTGTCCGTGCTCAGGTGGGTGGCACAGCTTGGCCGAGGTCTCTTGCCCCCAGGGGCTGGGTCAGGTGGAAGTCTTCAGGCTGAGGGAATGTGGGAATGAGGGTGCAGAGTGAAAAACTGTGCACAAGCACAGAGCTTGTGCCAGAGGAAATCCCTATGCCTCATGTCTCTGTTGCTGTCTGACTGCAAACGACTGACAGTGGGTTTGTTCCACCCTGTGTAGTGGTGATCTGCAGGTGTCAGGAAGTGCCCACTGTACCTTCAGCACCGCGCAGAAGGCCATTGGAAAAGACAACTTCACAGCAATCCCAGAAGGAACCAATGGCATAGAGGAACGAATGTCTGTCATCTGGGACAAAGCAGTGGTGAGAGTCCAGCCAGGGAAGGGGCAGAGTGGGAAGAGTTGGTTGCCATCTCACACACCCATGCTACTGCTCCGTAGAGCTGGGCACCCAGCTTGTTCCCTCTCTGGCTTTGAGAGTCAAGTCAGGCTGGGGCAGGAGAGGTGGTTGTTGCAGGCTTGGGATGAACATCCAGAAGCTGTAACTGTGCCTCCAGTTCTTGGTCTGTCTGGCACTAGCTAGTAAGATCAGCCTCAGAAGCTTGGGCCCAGCCAGCCAGTACCTTGTGTGGGAGTGAAGATGGTGCTTCCCAGGGCTCTTACTCACCCTTTCCCCATAGATGGACTTAGTTCTCTTTGTGTGTGTGCAGGCCACTGGCAAGATGGATGAAAACCAGTTTGTGGCTGTGACAAGCACTAATGCTGCCAAAATCTTCAACCTGTATCCACGAAAAGGGAGAATAGCAGTGGGCTCGGACAGTGATCTGGTTATATGGGATCCTGATGCAGTAAAAATCATCACAGCAAAAACCCATCAGTCTGTAAGTCCTCTGCTCTTCTGTGTGAACGCTGGAGGGTGGCGTGTGAGTAGTTTTGTAGAAAGGTCGCCTGGCTGCTGGGAGCTTGGTACTGTGCTGCTTGGCTCTGAGGAGGAGGGACTGAGCCCAGGCTCTGGGCAGTGCCTGTTGTGACTAGGGGTTGAATGTCCATGAGCCCTAGGCCTTTTTTCACCCTGCTTCAGTATTCTTCTCCTGACCATGGCCTATGCAGGTGGAAGGACACACATTTCTCCTTACCTTGGTTCCTCTTCCAGGCACAAATATTTTTCCTGGCACTGCCACAGTGCTTTGTTCCTGCCTTACCTCGAGCCTAGGTCCTGCCTTTGTCTGCTCTGGGAGTTCTTCCTCACACTGAGCTTCAAACCAGCAGGTCCTGGTTCATGCTGGGAATTCTGGTGGGCTTTTACTGTGATGGGCTAGTGAGCTACAGGAGGCCTCTGAGCATGCAAGGCTTTAGGGGTGTCTTCTGCCTGCAGTGGTGACTCCAGCAGTGAGGTGTGGGGACTGACCCACCCTGAGTGGGCAGGCAGTGCTCTTGTCCCTCCTGACCATCATCCTGGGGTTGCTGCAGGTGGCTGAATACAACATCTTTGAGGGGATGGAGCTCCGTGGGGCCCCACTGGTTGTCATATGCCAGGGGAAGATCATGCTGGAGGATGGCAACCTTCATGTGACCCAGGGGACTGGACGATTCCTGCCCAGCAGCCCTTTCCCTGACTACGTCTACAAGCGCATCAAAGCCAGGAGGAAGGTGAGGAGGTGGGGATGCCAGGAGACAGAGTTGGGTTATTGGTAGGCCAAATTACCCTTAATAACTGCTTGGTTTTCATTTGCTGTTCTTGCTGGATCCTGTAAGCAGTGCTGCAAATTGCTGTTGTGTTTTGAATATACAAAATAACTGAGGCTTGGATAGGGAGCCCTTTGTGTTAGTGATGTGTCATGGTGGAGACAGATGCTCCTTAAGGTTAGCAGTGGTAATGTCTCTCTTCATCCCGTCCTGCTGCAGCAGGAGTCTGGAGGGAAACACTGTTTAAAAGGAAGAGATTGGCCAGAATCGCCTTCTCCTCCCTGATTTGTGCAGCATAAACCCCATCTGGGTGATAGCCCCTTGCACTGGCTCTGCACACCTTGCAGGGCCGTGGGGCTGTGCCAGGCCTCAGTGCTGCAGGACATACATAGCAATGTCCCCCCTTCTGCTGGGGGACTGAGGAGCTGGTGGATGGCTGGAGCTTGATGTTCCCTGGGCTCAGAGAAGCGTCATTGTCCTCTTCTCTCTGGTGACAGATGGCCGAGGTGCATGCTGTGCCCCGGGGCTTGTATGATGGACCCGTGTTTGACCTGACCACCACCCCCAAGGGGGGCACCCCTGCGGGGTCAACTAGGGGGTCCCCCACACGTCAGACACCGCCTGTCAGGAATCTCCATCAGTCTGGATTCAGCCTGTCAGGTGAATATGTGTTGTGGCTGGGCTGGGAGGGGGCAGAGCCACTGGCTGTATGTCCCCGTCCCTGGCCTGGGGCAAAGGGCAGTTAGGGGTGGCCTGCAGCAAGGTAAGCACAAGAGTGGATCATGGCAGGGTAAGATCCTGTATGTCCCTCAGAGGACATGGCTGGAGCTGCACCTTGCAGGAGTAGCCAGGCAGACTACCTGGAGGCTGCTGTGGCCATGGAAGCCAGCACAGCATCCGATGCTGTTCCTGCTGTGTGGGTCTCTTCACAAAGCATCTGCAGAGACTTTAAAGCTGCTGCAGCTCTGAGTTGCTACTGGAGTTGGAGAGGGAGCGGGTTGCAGTAGGTGGCCTCTGGAGGGCCTTGGCAGGACTCCAGGCTGCCTGACTGCTCAGTCCTGTGAAGAAGATGCTCTTACCATTACTTTCCCCGTTCCCTTTGTACTGTCTCATCCTATGCCAGGTACCCAGGTTGATGAGGGCATGCGCTCAGCAAGCAAGCGCATTGTCGCACCCCCGGGAGGCCGCTCCAACATCACCTCCCTGAGCTAAATGTCCTGGCTGAGGAGGAAACAAAACCCCTGTTCAAGCAAAGGAAGAAAAATGGTACATTGGTGTTGAAGAATGAAAAGAAATAAACCTGTTCTGAAGAATCAATAAGCCTCAAGCCTTATGTTTCACAAATGCTACTTGCTACCTAGCTTTAAAGATGTTGCTTCATTTTGTTTTTGCATAGCCTTAAAGTTCTGTTGTTGTTACTGTTGTGGGTTTGGTTGGGTTGTGTTTTGCTCTTCCTCTCTGTATGCATGCTGCTCGGACAGGTTGCTGGGTTCAATGTTATTGGTGTTGAACGTGTGTGGGATGCCGTGGTGTGGGACAGTGGGGGTGGCCCACAGGGCACCCGGCCAGGCAGGGGAGGGGGCAGGGTCTGGCCGGAGGCAGGATGTCGGATGGGGAGGGCAGGTGCACTGAGCTCGTAGGGAGAGGTGGGTCTGTCACATTCATCTCCTTCATCTCCACCCAATGCTCTGGCGTTTCATCAGGAGGCCTGTGGGGGAGCTCGAATCATCTCTGTAACAGCTGTCACAGCACCTTGTGTAAGGAGTTTTACTACTTTGTACACTTTATTAAAAAAACAGTTGTTCCTTCAAACAGCTCATGTTGTCGGTTGGCTCTTCTCTTCTCTTCCTGCTGCTTGGCAGGGGCAGTGCCCAGCTGCACCCACAGGGAACTGGGCTGGGGCAGCAGAGGGGTTTGAGTGCTGTTGGGGCTGGAGGGGGCTGCAGCAGCCGCCTGTCGGGGCAGCACCACGCAGTGCTTGCTGCTGCACGTGTCAGGGTCTTGGTGTAGCTTCTCAGGCAAAGGTAAAGGTATTGGCAGAACAGCACAATGCAAGTATTTGTAACAGCTGTTCCGTTTGTCCATGCAGTCTCTGAGCCACCATGGGCTGTGACTGCCTGGCAAGAGCTGTGCCTGTCTTCTGTGTGTTGGCAGGGACCAGCTCCACCTGGGCATGGCTGTGGGGTCAAATACTAAAGAAGGAGGGAAAAAAGTGTATTCGTTTAGCATAGCTGAAACTGACCCATAGCTGAAACTGACCCTAATTTGTGTTATCCAGCCAAGCCAAAACAGTGGAGACTGACTTATCCATTGTCTTGTGGTCCCATTCCTGCCCCCAGGAAAGGCAACGTGATAGGATCTGAGTCTAACCAACTGTGTCCAATTGCAAGGCAGCCCCCACAGTCTCTCCCCCCATGCTCAGCACCCTCTGGCTGTGGGGGACGAGCTGAGGGACTGGTGCCCCAGCTCTCCTCTGTGTCCTGGGTGGCTGGCTGGGTCCCAGCATCAGAGGACAAGTCCATGGCCTGACATTGTGAAGGTGCATGGGTGGGTGAGCCCCAGTGCCATGAGGAGGTCCCCTCCAGGGGCTGAGCTGTTCTCAGAGGTTGTTGTTTTGATTGTCCTCCCTGTGTTCACCTCCACTTTTTGTCATGGTCTCTTGGATGCTGTCATGGTGGGGTCTTACCCTTGGGGATAGAAAAGGATGATTGAGCTGTGAGGAAAAGCCCAGGCAGTGCCAAGACCCCATAGAAGTACAGCTGCCCTGGAGCTCCCCACTGCCTGGTGTGAGCTGCCACCCACTGCACAGCTCCTCCAGCCCTGAGTGCCCCCAGCTCCTCCAACACAGGGCCCCCACAGCCCCCCCTGCCCTGGGCCCCCAAAAACTGTCAAAGGCTTTGGCAAGGGCCAGTGCCTCTTCTGCTGCCTCTGGATCAAAACTTACTTTTCTCTGTTGAAAACAATGAAGTCCCTCTGGAGCATTTCCAGGTGCTTCTGAAGGTGGCTGGCCTTTCATATTAGAATGGAAAAATTAAAGATACGGGGAATAAATTCACAGTTTACACAGAAAAACATTGCAAGGACAGTTTCAATAACACATGGCAATATGTTGGCAGAGCACCTTTAGCCCTGCAGTGGCAAAAATGGCATTAAGGTTCCCCTGCAGTAAAGCAGTGCATACGCATTCTGCCCTTCACCACAGGGAAGATGGGGAGAGTTTTAGGAATAAAGTTTGTCACAATGGAAAAAAAATATTCTGTTCAGTTTACTGTGGTCTTGCTAGGTAGCAGTCATTGAAAAATGAAAGGCCTACTGTGCTTGTTCCTGTTTGCTCTCACCTGGGATGAATTGCTTTTGCTTGTGTCTTTCTCCTTCTTAGCCAAGCGCTTTTTTTTTTTGTGAAGAGGTTTGGATTCCAGGATCATTTCTTCCAGTTCAAAGGCTGGGTCACAGTTCAGTCTGCCTTTCTGGAGGGGAGAGAGAATTGGCCTTAAGTGATCAGAGCCTGTCTTAAGGAGCATCTTATAACCTGGACTGCATCTGGGAGATGAATTTTGTAAAAAAAATGCACTAATTATGATTG
Source organism: Haemorhous mexicanus (assembly GCF_027477595.1). Lineage (NCBI taxonomy): Eukaryota > Metazoa > Chordata > Aves > Passeriformes > Fringillidae > Haemorhous > Haemorhous mexicanus. Next base: position 263,787 of record NC_082355.1, read on the forward strand.
CACTTGCAGCCAAGAGCACTGGCTATACTCTTGATATACTTTATCAGTCCCTTCAGCTATGGGCCATATTCAAGGTGTCACAATGGCTCCTTTTGTGCTCCTGCTTCTACTCTGCCCTCTGGCTGCTTTGGAGTGGCAGTGAGGATGAGGACAGTGTCCTGGCTGGGTTGTGCCTTTTTGAGAGTAGCACAACAGCCCAGTGGAACAGGTCTTCAAGCAATACAGATTCATACCCACCACAGAGACACCCAGCAACAAGAGCAGATATACAATTAACAGATATTCATAGTTCAGCCCAACTTCTGCTGAAAATCAGTTGGAGTAGTTGAACTATTCTTCATAAGGGTTATGTTACTTATGTGCTGGTTTAATTCAATTTTTAAAGGCCCATAAATACAACTCTAGTGTATGTGCTATTTTCTGTTAACAATGTGCTTGTTGGGGAAGCATTCCAGGAGAAAACAATTCCCATAAGATGGTGGGTGACCTCCAGGCTGCTGCTGAGTCCATCCTGGTGCACGAGATGTTTGCATTGCTCAGAGCATGGGTCAGCACGAGAGGCTCACACGCACTATCCATCCCAGACAGATGCAGTGGGCTCTAACACCAGTTCTGCACCCAGAAATTCTGGGAACATTACAAACAGGGCCTATCAGTTTTGGGGCTCCCACACTACAGTCTCCCTCCATTACGCTTTCCTACACACTCAGGGAAGAGACAGCTCTGCCTGGGTCTCTCTTTTCCCCTTGTGACACCTGATGCTTCAGTGGAAATTTGTCAGAATGTCCCAGTGCTGGCTGTGAGGAACCTTTACACTCAATGGCCTTACCATGGGAATGAATTCTGGCAGTATTCTTTTCTGGAGAACAGCATCCCAGTTCACATCAGACAGGTACGGGAAGGACTGGATGTCCCTCAGCTGAGAAAAACGTTTCTCGGGGTTCAGCTCGAGCAACTGCAGCAAGAGTTAAAGAGAAGAGATGAGACCATGCCCCAGGGCAGACATTCTGTGGAGCACGGCTGAGGACACACCGTGCCAGAGACACTGCACCACTGCTGGCATTTGGACCAGTGCCTCTCCTGCTCTGGCTCAGAGTCCCTTCACCAGGGTATGCGACAGGCTCACAAGCTCTGCCTCTGCTTATTCCCATTTTTACAAATTACTTTTATCCCCATTGTAGGAGCAGGCAATGAGGCTGTACAGTGGCATTAAACAATTTGTCCAATGTTAAAAATAAGCATTTGTTTGGAATGGGGAGTTCCACTCAGGTTCTGCTTTTAATACTGGATCAGTAAAACATCCTATTTTCTTACTCTACTAAAGTAATATTCTTGTTTCAGTGTGAAAGTATGCCTTCACACTGCTAATTTTCATAATTTTTTAACAATCTTGTAGGGATTACTTGAGTGGAAGGAAAGGGTTGAAGTGGTCTCTGTTCAAGGATTATATATTGCATAAACTCCTGATACCTTGCACTCCCAAAACTCAGCAGGAAAACCAGATGATCCAAATGCTTTGGGGAATTTACAGGCAAGGTGACCTGCACAGCCTGCCCGTGCTGGAGTGCAGCCAGGCACAAGCACTGTCCCCAGAGCTCAGCTCTCTCCGCAGAGCTCCGGGCTCCAGCCCAGCGCCAGCGCTGCGGCTCCGCAGGACAAACATCTGCCTGGGCCAGGAACGAATGCAGAAATCCACAGGGCATGGCTGGGCCAGGAAGGAGCCACAGCTGGCTTCTTATATAATACATATGGCTGTTAAACCAGACGCAAAGGAGCACTGGGAAATCGAAATAATTGCGACATTGTATTATTTATTCTCAAGGGAGCCTCCGTGACTTGCGGCCGGCTGTGGTCCAGGAAGAAACTGCCAGCATAGCAACACACAGGACATCCACAGTAAATATTCCTGTATTACTGTTAGACTTCATTAAATACTGGCTTCATTGAATTTTCAGCAAATGGAGATATTCTGCAATTTTCTTTCTGGAAAATATGCCATGATTCTGTCTCAGCAAAGAAATGACAGCCTCTTTTTGTAAAATGTTTGATAGTCTATTTCATTAGAAATTACAGAATACATATATATATTATTTGGAACAAAAGCCAGTTGAAAGCTACATGAAGTACTACTTCATTGCCCACACTTATTTGAAATTAAAAACTATTTACATACTTCCTTAAAATTTGCTGCCAGTGCTGCTGTGCAGAGTGTAAGTGCTCAGCTTTGCTGCCACTGTTAAGCCCTAGTCTTGTTTATTGAAGCAATGGCTTCATTTCAAATGGGATTTCAGCTCCAAAATTATTCCAGTAATGATTTTGAAGCAATTTTTATAAAAGCTTTATTGAAAAAAATGCAGTGGTGCATAAACAGCACAGAATCAAGAGATTACAACAGCGTCAGCACTTCTTGCAAATATTTCCATTACTGGAAAAAATGTTTCTTGAGGATTAAAAAATGTGATCCTTGGACTAAATTTATTGACACATGTATCAATATCTGCTTCTAAGTCAGTTAATTCCAGAGTGCAAAGTTATAGAGGAAACTCTGGAAGCCAAGGCTGCCCATGTCCTTAGAGAAGCTGCAGCAGCCGCTGCCACCGCGTCCGCTCTCTGCCGTCACCTTTGTGCAGCTGACATTTGTCACGCTGAGCTTTGGGGGTCACTGACCCCTGACCATTTGCAAGCACTTCCCCCCGTGCAGGACTGTGAGTGGCAGGAGCACTGGGCACTGCCATCCCCCTCACCTTCCTGATCAGGCCCACCATGCCCAGGCTCCACGCCGCCGGGTACGTCACTGCCGCGGTCCTGAACACGCGAGCGATTTCACTTGTGGAAATGCTGGACCGAATCTGGTATGGCCTCTGTGGAAAAACACCACAACACAAGCATGAATTTATCTGCTTTTCAGACTTCTTGAGAAATCTGGTTAGAGCACAGAAGCTTCATACAGTCTCACTGTCCAGTCCCCAGCCTCCTGTGGGACATCTCTCCCTGTGTGGCCATGGCTCAGTCAAAAAAACAAAATGTCAGCAAGAACTAAACTAATAACTGGGCATTTAACAGCAGGAGAGGCAGGAACTAACCCCAGAAGTCAGAGTTATCAGCCAGTGGGAATTTGCTTGGTCTTTTCAGTGTTTTTATCTTACAAGACTGTGACTCATAGTGCTGTGGTTAGACCACTCCTGATACTCCTTGTAAAACGTTTTTCACTCATGCTGGGGACAATGCCAGTGAAAAGAAGACAAATATCCCCCAACAATAAAATCAGCTGAGAAAAGGATGTCCCAGGAAGGGTCATCAACCTCAGGTGGGCATCAGGACTCAGGGTGTCAGTCCCTTTTGCCCTGTGGCCACTGTCATGCCACTGGGACAGGTGAGCCACTGCACAGGAGCTCAGGGCACAGTGGAGCACCAGGGACTCCTCCTGCATCAGCCTGCAGTGCACAGCCAGTGAGTGACACACGCACTGTAGAGTGCAGGTGAAGTCACCTCCCTGTTTATTTTCCATGTACAATTCTGCCAATTTATCTGGAAAGAGAACTTAAAATGGCCGAGTGTTTCTATCATGAAAGTTTTGATTCACAGATTTTTTACCTTATTTTGAGGGGAAGAAGGCAGGAGCGTATTAAAAGTACATTTAAAGAATAGTGGCTATAGACAGTGAGATCAGATCAGGTGCAGTGTTCTTGACATGTACCAATACTGGATGGACCTCAGGGCCCCTTTCTTTTCACCCATGTGGCAGCCATCCAGGTGCCACCATCTCACCACGCCCGTGCCCTCAAGTATGAGCACAGGACAGCATTGCTGCTCCTGCCTTTAGAAACAGTGCCATCAACTCAAAACCCAACGTGATGCACAGTCCTGCCCTTCATTTAGCATTGTAGGTGGAAAACTCAAATATTACGTTAAGATGTTTATGGAGGGTACATTGCTTCAGCTACCCAACAGGTCAGACAGCCACATCTCCTCAAGGTCTGCTAAACTGATCTCTTGCAACTGAGACACTCAAATTCAACTTAAAAAAATCTGCTCATCAAAATGTCTCCTGCAAAGACTGATGATAAGAGGTTTTAAAAGCCATGTTTTGCTTACTCATATGGAAAAACCTTCTGAGCCTCACAAGATCTTAAATGATCCTCTTTCAATTACATTCTTTTGTTTAGAATAATGTAATTTAAAAAATTTTGTCCCACTTTTTTACACAACACTTTCAAAACACTCATGTATGTGTTTATCTACAAAGCTCCCAACCTCGCCCAAGTCAGCAGCAGAGCCCTGATGGCACAGGCAGGGATTGGGTTTTTCCCATCATTTGTTCCAACTGCTCAGTCTTGTTACAACAGCAACAAGGGTTTTTTTTAAGTTTTATTTTTCCTCAGAGGATAGAAGCTCCAGGTAAAGGATATTGCACCCCAAACTTCAGGAGCTGTTGCTTGTTTGCCTCAGCTGCACAGGGAACTGCCGCAAGGTGCTGTTCTGCATTCCAGCAGCTTTTCTGAGCTCTTAACCATGGTCACAAGAACCCTGGTGAAGATGTGATCTCTGCTTCCTCTGCTGTAATAAGTCCTAAAGCCTGGAATTCAGCTTGGCCATCTCATCTCTGCTATAAAGCATTAACCCTCCCAACAGCGTGTCCAGGGGCAGAGCAAGCCAGGCCACGAGCCCCACACATACCCGAGTCCGGAGCAGCTCGTAGGCAGTGACTCCCAGGGACCACCAGTCCACAGCAAAGGAGTAGCTGGTGGGTTTTGTGGAGCTAAACATTTCAGGTGCTGTTAAACACAGGGGGGAAAAAATTGCCTTGCTGCAATCCCAGGTGGAAATGAGCAACACAGAACCCCTGACCCCTGTCCTTCCCGTGCTGCCAGGCTCCTGCACCAGGGCCACCCAGCAGCCCCACTGTCCCCTCCACATGAAATTCTCTGTGTTTCTCTGCCCCAAAGCCCAAAAACAACAAATGCCTTTTGCTGACACAGGGACTGCCTGCCATTCACAGTAAATGTGCTCCAGAATAAGCACATTCACTCAACCCAGGCATCAGGTGGCCCAAGTGTCTCTTCACCTCCCCCCTGAAGTAGGACACACACATTCCCCAGCTGCACTGAGCATTTCTGGGGAGACACTCCTGTCCCCACCCTGCCTCCCCTCTCCAGGGTGCTCCTCACTTCAAACTCTGTATGTTTTGATGTGGATCAGGAAGAAAAGAGTCCCAGCTCCAACCAAAACTGCTTCACCTGTGTCCCAGCACAGCAGTCCACCCAAGCCCACAAGATGCAGATTCCAGAGCATGCAGCTGCCTTTGGTTCTCACCCATGTAGGGCTTGGTGCCAGCGATGGTGGTGACAGGGCTGTCCTTGGTCAGCAAGGTGGCAATATTGAAGTCAGTGATGTGCACGTGTCCTGAAAGACACAGGCTAACGTGTAACAGGCTTGGCTTTAATTTCACACAAGAAATAGCTCTGAATCAGAAACACAAAGTAAAACACTCAATGGAAAGGAGTTTCCAGGTAAAAAATTCTGGTGGGAGAACTGATAGAAAATATTTCAGCTTGCAGGAGGCTTGCAGATGTCTCTTATTTCAAATATCCCCTTATTTTCTCTTTGGGGAAGCAGAAAATACAAGAGTTCTCCAAAAAGTAATTTAGCAATGATTGTTTTGAGTCTTCCTATATTTTAGGATCAGTCTGGGAAAAAAAATGAACTCTGTGTGTGTCCAAAGCTTTCTTAGCTTTTCTAAGTTTGTTGGAAGACAAACCTTTGCTGCCATGGATGAAGAAAAGGAATACTACAAGTCACAGACAAAAGGACACTGGAGCCAAGGGTATGTCCCCAGAAAAAACACTCTGAAACCTCTGCAAGAGAGTGTTAAAAAATCAGAGTGCACAGAGAATAGACTCAAAATTCATCCCGAACTGCAGCATCATTATAAAAGTTAGTAAGTTGTGTCTTCCTGGGCTGAATGCAGCTGCAGAGATGAACGGAGCCTTTTCCTGTTTTTTTCCCCTCTTCAGGGAGTGCTGACCCACATTCCCATGGCCACGGTGATCCCAGCTCCTCTCAGGAAGCTGTGCCATCCAAGTCTGAGCGGCAGAGCTCTGGGAGGATGGTGATGGGTCACCAAAGCAGCCAGCAGTGAGCACTGACCAAAAGCAGTCCCACATGAGATGGGCAGTGCCAGGCCCTGGCATGGCAGGGAGGACAGGGGGCAACAGCCGGAGAAAGATGGAGCAAGGCAGGACAGGGGCTCCAGCTCCTGGAGGCAAAGCCACGTTGCTGCCAGCTCCTAAATAAATAATCAACCAGTGCTCTGAAACTAGCGGTCGTGCAAACGGAGCGAGTCTGAGCTCGGTGCTGCCAGGCAACCTTGGTCACACACACCCTGTCACAGAGCCAGGCAGGGCCTCCCTCGGGAGCTGCTGCATCTCTGCCTCAGCCCCTGAAGCCTCAGCAAAGGCAGGTATGCCTCCTCCCTGCACGGACTTCTCAAGCACCTTGCTCTAGCCGCTAACGAAGATTTCTCACAACAATACAGTTACTTGGGTTAAAAAAAAATATGACCTAACAAAATGTTTCTCTAATGAGTTGCAAACTAATAAATAGCAGACAGCTCTTCACTGTGAGATCTTTGCCAAGGAAAAAATGTGACTGAAGAGCCAGGCAAGAATATAGTCAAGGGTTTTGCCCATGAAAAACTATAGAAAAACCGATAGCAACATTTATAACATACCTTGCCTCTAATCCTCTTCAGAGCTCCCCCCCATGCCAAATGTTCAAGAAAAAAGAAAATATGTGACCAAAGCTTATGCAGTGCACCATAATTAATTCTGTTGTGCACAAACCCTGCAGTGACACAAGCTTTGCCCTTCAAATTATGCATTTTGAGGAAGTTTTAAACGAGAACCAAGAAAATGTTAAAATCAGGTGTGCTGGGCTATTGACCCCAAGGGGCACCAAAGGTATGGTCCCTGCCAGTGTCTTGTAGGGACACCATCAAGTCAGTGAACCAGAGGAGGTGTTGGCTAAAACACCAAGTCAACCCCAGAAACACCACAGCATCACAGGGTGCCCTGTGCCCTGAAGGTACAAGACACTGCTGCTCAAAAAGCTAGAGACAGCAAGGGGAGCACAAAAGGATGGGATGATCCTGCTCCCAGCTGGGCTGAGCGGGAGAGCCCAACACCAAAGGATGGCAGCAGCAAGCACCAAGCATGCAGCTTGCCTCCTGTCTGCTGCTTATACATTCATATATATATACACATATACAGTCTCCTGTCTGCTGCTGTATATATATATATATATATACAGTCTCCTATCTGCTGCTAAACATTTATGTATATACAGTCTCCAACTGCTGCTATACATTTGCATGACCACAGAGCACCTGGCACTTACCATGCTCATCCAGCAAAATGTTGTCGGGCTTGATATCTCTGAGAAACAAAGCAGAGAAGGAGAGACAGCCATTAGCCTGGAGAAGCACGGCTGCTGGCACCCAGGAAGGCCAGGCTCTGGGGCACTGGCAGAGACACTGCACCCTCAGAGCCTGGGGCTCCCCAGCTCTGATGTTCCCCTCTGATTCGGGTGTGAGAGGGTGACCAACCAACCAGCACCTGCAGCAGTGGGTATGCTGCCAGGCTGCAGGGCTCTGGGTGAGCAGCACTCAGCTAAGTCCACCACAGTTCAGTTAGAGAGCCTTTTTGTCATTTTCCTCCTGTTACTTTCAATCTATTTCAATACTGTATGAGAAGGGGTCCCCAGTACAAATTAAAGTATTTTAACGTCTTTGTTCTAGATACAAACGGCTTTTTGAATAAAACAGGTTTTATGCCTAAGTAAAAGGACCCCAGAAAATAATACCTGTAGCAAGGCTGTAAGGAAACACTTTAACTGGAGGGAGGAAATGTACACCTGATACTCTGGTACAGCCACGGTGTCCACCCGAGCGACTTTACAAGCCATTACCTGGCTTTAATGAGCTCATTACACCAGTCCCCAGTGAGCAGCTGGCCAGCTGATGCCCCAGAGAAAAGGTCCCAGCCAGGAGGCACGCAACAGCACAGTGACCCTGTGCCAGCTGGTGCTCCCCACCTGGCACAGGAGTTCCAAGGGAAGAAATGGACACGATTAGGATTTTATCTTTAAAAATTCAATCATTAGGATACAGTTTGAGTTCTCCAAGCCACCTGGAAACAAAGCCCCACAATATATCTAATTGCCATCTAATAGCTTACAGTTTTCTGGCATCTTGTTACCCAAAAAACTTCCAGTGAGTTACAAACACTGGTTCCCTTCCAGGTGCCATCCCATGATACAGGTCAGTATAGGGACAGGCATCATTAGCAGGGCACAGGGCAGTGTCAGGTAAGCAGCTGATTTTCCCCCTAAGCACAGTGGAACTGTTTCCATTTTTTTGGGGGTTTTTTGTTTAAATTTCTAGTGTGGCTGTTTCTGATCTCCCTCAGTCTGGCATACAGCCTCTGAAATTACACCAGCACAGTGAGATCATTCTCAGGATGCAAACAAATACCAGAGATAGTTCTTGTTATTGCTCATTTGTATATTTCTTTTTTGTAAGCTGGTTATATAATTTCCTAACCTAAAAGATATTAATATTTCCCATTCTTTTACATCTAGATGGCAAATAATTACAGCCTGAGTTTGGTGTCTCTGCAGTTTTGTTCAGCCAAACAAAACCATTGCTTCCCTGTCTCCCGATGTTCCCAGTTACAGCTGTTGCAGTGTAATTGCCTCAGCTGAATCACTTTATCAATCAAGAACTATCCCACTGGGTTACAGTGTTAATTAAACAACTTGCATTACAGTGTTAATTAAATAACTTGCAAATTTTACAGCCTGCCATACATATTTTGTTGTACTTGATTTACCTGAAACACATGCAGCTGTGTGAAAAGCACACTGCAACCTCACCTGCAGCTTCTCCCACTCCTATTCACACTGGGGCAAAGATCCATGCAGGTAAAGCACAGAAGAAGCAGTGTGAAAGAGGAGACCCTGAGGAGGTGGGAGCTGTCCCTGGGCCTGGCCCCGCTGCAGCAGAGCAGAACTGCTCTGAGCTCTTGTGCTGCAGGGACAGGCAAGGGGTCATTCTGCCCTCTGCCCTGGACACTGGACACTGTGGACAGGACAGGCACTCACCTCCCCAGCCCCTCACAGTGTGTGCCTTCCCCACTAACGGCCAGGACCATTTCCGTTTCACACTTTCCATGCTTAATTCTTATACTGCACAAGAATGCTCATCTGGAGGGGCATTTCTGAATGAAGTGACCTTCTCCCTGCAATTACTGACCCTCACTGACCCTCTCTGATCATCCTCCCTGACAGCAGCTAACTCAGTAAGCTCTTGGGCCCCTGAGCTCGACGCTGCCCGTGACAGCAGCAGAAGAGCCACGTGTCTGTCCATCCACAGCCAAACCCTGCTTGCCAGCCAGGGGAAACCTCTGCCTCCTCTGCTATTCTGCAGGTCTTCAAAGGCATGGGAAGAGCTCAGGCCAGGAGAAATTGTAGTGGCCAAAAAGAAACTCTCTGCACTTCTAAAAAGGGATTTACTTCATACAGGGAAAAGTTGTGTTTGGGCCCAGTCCTTGCATTTTGGTGCAATGCAGAGGGGGGAAAAGGGAGACACCTTCAAGCATGAGCACAGGAGTTCTGAGTGCTGACACCTGCTCTCCCTGGATGAGGATGGACATTAATGAGTTACAGCTAATTAAAACCTATCAGAGACAAATTTTTGCAGGATCAGTGGGCAATCAAATACGCTATTTCACAGCTACCCCAGAGGGACAAATCAGATGGTCTCTGCTGTATATTAAATATTTTTCTGGGGGAAGCCTTGTGTTTCACATAGAAGCAAATACACGCAGGAGTATATGTTGTTTATCACTTAAGCTTCTATTTGTTGTTTCACATCAAGGAGTAACAAGCCTGCCTGTGGCCTGGCTGACCTGTGGATGATGTGCCTGCTCTGCAAGTAGTCAAGGGCCAGCACCAGCTCACAGATGAAGAGTTTCACAGTTCCCTCTTGGAACCGCACATTTTGTTGGAGGTGGTAGCGCAGGTCCCCTCCCAGCAGCAGGTCAACCACCATGAACATATCCTCTTCATCCTGGAATGAGTACCTAAAGCAGCACACACACGGTTCAGGGACAGCAGCATCGAAAAATGACAGGTAATAAAGGAACATGTGTTACCTCTGGGAATACTCATCATTTCTTGGAATTTTTCACTCCAAATTTCACAACCTGTACCTTGAGTGCAGTTCAGTGAACTCTTGGTATTTTGCTGCTGTTGCCATTTAGAGTGGTTCTTATTGGGGTATGAATGGTAAAGGTGCAGCTACACCTCCCATATAATACCTCCAAGCTTGTCTTTCCTACCGGAACACAGAGCCCCAGGCAAAGCTCACTCAGCAGCTGAAAGCTGACCAGGGTGTGTCTGTCTAGAGATCTGTACAGAGCAAACCATCCAAGTGTCCCTGCTGCTGTTCTTGCCGTGCCATCCCTGCCTTCAGGATGCCTTTAGCATTCCTGTGTAAATGTAATTACGCACAACCCTAGAGGAATACTGAAACTGCAGGATATTGGAGACTTTATCGTGCAATATGTGAGCTCACACACCTTGGAATGTTACTGGTGTCCTCATAAAATTAAGAAAAAAGAAATGTCAGGGGACAGCCAGCAAAGAGCCCTGCCTGGCCATCAATCCCACACTGCCAGAAGTTGCTGTTGATTGCAAAGAGCTCCTTTCAGTACAGGTGGGGTTATGATGATAGCCAATACCTGCCTGGGGGACACTGCAAAAGGACACATGAAAACTGTCTTGTGCTGTCTGAGGGGACAATGGAGATAACTGCTTAACTAAACAGGATTCCCCTGAAACAAGAGCCCCAGTCAGTGGAACACACCAGTTGCTCCCAGCACAGGCTTGAAGCAGATGAGGAGGGTCTGATCTCAAAAGTGTCTGTAATTGACTCAACCAGTGAGCCAAGGCACCACCTCTTACCATAAATTAACCAGGAAAGGGTGTTCCAAGCCCTGCATAATCTGCAGCTCCTTGAAAACATTTCTCACTTCATTTCGCTCCACACACTTCTGTTTGTTCATGTACTTCATGGCATACATCTTTTTGGTGTCAGTCTTTTGCACCACGCAGACCTAAGAGAGCAGTCAGGGGATAAAACAGAGATGATTTGTCAGCAAATTTGGGCAGGTAAAGCCCAGTGACATGAGTGTTTTCCAGTGCTGACCCTGCCAGGGCACAACTCCATCCACCAATGCCGCAACACTGACACTGCCTGGGAATTTCTTGTGAATTTCACCCAAAGAGAAATCTTTGGGGGAAGATAAGAGGAAGAAATTTATCATCACGACATGGGAGACAGGGAATCACAGAGAAGTCAACATTTTATTTCATGTCATTCACTAACCATCATGTCCATTCCTCCCACACTAGTTACTGCTGGGAGGAGCCCCCTCCACCACAGAACTGCAGGTCAAGCTCTGGGACCAGTACCTGATCCTCACCTTCCTGAGAAGTGTTGCTCAGTTCACAGGAAATCTTGGGCTTTGTTTAAGGGGTACTGGGCTTTGATTTGTGCCGACAGAATGGATAAGGATTTGGGCTCTGGTTGCTTTCTGATTACCAGGAATTGAAGGTCAAGGCTCACTGATAGTGCATGGGCTTTGGTTCTGTACTCTCATGTGTGCCTCCAACTCGTCTGTTTCCACCCAGTTACATCTCCAGCTGCCCACATGGTGATTAGTTTCCAAAACACTCACTTTTCCAAAGCTGCCCTTCCCAATAGCTCGCAAAATCTCAAAATGGTCAAAGGTAACTGCAAGAAAGAACAACATTTCAATATTAAATGGCTGAGCAAACATTTGATGATATTATGTTATTTCTACTTTTTATCCCTATGAGCTTTTGCCCTTCAGGGACAAAACTCACATGCTCAGCTCAAAATTCACCAGCTCAGACAAACTGGTTTAAGAGATGCAAAGACAGATAATTCCATTGCCATAAAGAAGCAACTGGTGTATAATCATGAAACGCTGTTTTGTAAACAGGGGTCATATTTCCAAACCAAGGTTTAAGGAACAATGTTTAGATAAAAAATACTGACCTAACCAGCCATAAAAAACATCCTTAACAAAGAGCAGTCAACACTGCTGAAGTCCCCAGGCTCACCTGCCAGGCAAAGTCAATGCTTAGGGGCTCAGGTTCCCTCATCCCTGTTGCTCACCCCAGCACAGCCAGCACAGCACCACATGGTCTGTTACAACTCATCTTCCTTTTCTCACTGTTATTTCCCCAATTTTCATTATATTCCCTCCCTCCCTCTCTCCTCCTCTGCTCTGCAGCTTCAGGAGATCCCTGCCACACGGCTGGGAACAGCCATGCCAGTCCCTCCCCACCAGGGAGCGGGATGTGACACAGAGCCAGGCAGAGGAACAACGACACAGCTGATGCTCTGCTTGGTCCAAGGGTGATTTAACCACAGCAGCTGCTGGTGGGCTGGAGAGGACACTGGCAAAGGCCCACAGACTGATGTGCATCCTTCTCAACCCACCGCTGTCCTCACCTTCTACCTATTCCTTCTTTATCTTGCAGCAAACTCGACCAGCTGGGGGGAACATCTGGCTGCCATCCCCCAGGACACTTCCCACACCCTTCTGCCCAGGAGCAGCACAAATAAAATCTGGCTTCTTGTATGGTCTCATCTTGCCTACACTGGGAATCAGATCACTTTGTAGCCTTGAATCTTCTGTCTGGTTATTATATTTTCATTTCACTTGCTTATTATCCACCATGGTCTGCTCAGAGGAAATGCTGAGAGAAAAACAATCCTGTCACCCTACTTCAGCTGAGGGTAAACAGAGCCCTTCAAGAAATTCCAACAGAAATTGTGGTGCTACAGGAAATAGTGAAATTATAGTAACAGCAATTTGGAAAAATATGCAAGAATTATTAGGACTGGCACTGGAGCACCTACACAACTCTTGCTGCTCCACCGACCCTCACGGGTCCCAGAGGAAAAGTCTCCCTGTGGCACAGCTGCAGAGATGGGGTTGGTGCCCACCACCTGCTGCCTGGGGGGGACCTGCCCGTGCCATGGAGCAGTGTGCTGTTTCCTACTACACCTAGAAGCTCTTAATTAATTACAATTTTAATTGAAATCAAAATGAGGACAAGATTGTGACATCTAAGGCGATACAGCCCCTGGTTACCAATTTGCAAGATAACGGAAAATTCCCGAGGGGACATCTCTGTTTCAGCTGGGTTCTCTCCCCTCATTATATTAGAACATGACTTATTAGAGAAAAAATGCAGTAGCACTTTTTAAATTTGTGCAGGGCCATGGAAACAGAACTGCACTGTTCTGTGCACTGTGTCAGCGTGCAAGAGTGGTCCCGAGCCCACTGAAACCTGACAAACTGACAGCAAACCACCCAACACAGTCAGGACAGAGCCTTTCCTGGCATTGTGTTTCTCAGTCACAGAAGCTGGTGCTGTATGAACACTGAACCAAGAGAGAGAGCCAGCAGAGACCAGCCACTCCCAGGAAAATCCCACAGCCAGAGCACACCACCCTGAGGAAGGTGGTCAGGAACAGAACTGCTTATTAACCCAGGCAAGCAAAGGTGGTTGCTTATGAGAAATGCCAATACTGAGCATTTAGATGCAGCAGGAACAAAATCTTCAAGAAAAGTTCACAGCACAAATTTCTTTTGCACTACAGAAATGGAAAAATATGAAATCCAAAGAAAAACTGCAAGCAGTTGCATTGATAATTTGGAAACTGAAGCTGATTTTGCTGAGCAGCTGCAGACTGGCAGTGGCACCACACAGCAGCTGATGTGGTATCCAGCTCTTTGTATGTTTTAGGTTTATTACTATATATTTGTATTTATCTACATATGCATATTGTTGTTGTACCTAGGTGAAAGCCCATATGGCAGTCAGCAAGCTGACTCATGCAACAGCAAATACATTTATGGAGCAATCTTTTAATGACTGTCTCTTGGCAGCACAGGGACCCTGGCCTCCAATACTGCTCCCAGAGTAGTTTTCCAGCTCCTTTTCCAGCCAACCCAACCTGCAGGCTTGGCCTCCCAGTGCTGGGCAGCCACCAGGAACACCCATGGGAGCATCCATCGCTCCAGCCACCTTCCCACTATACTTCTACCCCTCCTCCCTGCACCAGGACCTGCAGGACAGACCTCTCCAGCCCCCAGAGCAGCAGCATTTTGTCCCTGCCTTCGAGGTGCCTGGCAGTGTCCCAGGGACTCCTCAACACCAAACCTCTGCTGACAGTTTTGCTTTCAGAGCTGCTGGGAGGGGAGGCAAAAAGGACCCCAGCAGCAGACCACAGCTCTGCAGGAACCAGGGGCACACTGCTGCTGCCACTGCTGACCTCCTCAGCCCTCTGCTGACCTGGGACACCCAGGAGTTTGCAGCCCCAGCACAGGTGCTGGCTGGCACCCTCACAGTCTGCACTGGAGAACTCTGCAGCCCCAGGAACAACAGGAAAAGTTCTTACCATCCTCATTGCCATCCAAGGGTGGTGACTTGCTGGAGGTGCTTGCCCCCATGGTGTGCTCAGCCCGGGCTCAGCACTCTCCACTGCTCTGGGTTCTGCTCCCACACTCGAAGGCTCTGGTTCAGCTCTGCTGTGGGTCAGTCCTGCCAGACCTTGGCAATGTCCTGCTGACGCATCCTGCAGAAGGCAGGAGGCAAAATTCATCATTTACAGCTTGCAAATGTCTCACTGAAGGTTCTCTGCTCTGAGGACATGACTGACTGTCAGGGAAAAGCGCATTGCAATGGAGCTCACTAGAGAAACCACTAACACCATAGCCTTGTGACTCAGAGCAGGACTGCTGCCCACTACAGGGAGGGTAGGAACAGACCAGCAGACCCAAAGATCCAAGGATCTGGCTCATGTTTTCTATATCATCCAGCATGTATTTTGTAGCTTTGGGGGTGACTTGTAGCGAAACCAATATCCAAAATAAATGGACATACTGACTTGGCTAGATAAAACCAAAGGGCACTTTTGACTACTGAGGTCATGTGGAAGGGTAAAAGCCATGGAAGAAGAAATTCACAGTGTCAACTTTGTGATTTAAGCAGTTACACAAGTCTTTCATTTGGGAAAAAATCATACCATTCTGGTATTTCTAACGAAAAGATTCCATGTAAAATCAAGGTATAGTTTCCAGTCAGGTTCTTCAGATTTTTCTTGGATACGAACTATGAACAGAACAGCAAACCTGTTTTCTGATTTCTCTCCCACTGCAAAGGGACAGGAGAAAATCCCTGTGCTCTTTTCATTAGCAGGGAGCACAGGAATTTTCCAGTCTTTCCTGACATGTCTGTAGAGTTTACTGACACTTGAGAGAGCTTGAACACTCTCTGTAAGTTACAGCAGCCACTATATTTTTTAAGCATTCACATTCAATGCACCTTTATGAGCTTGTTTTTGATACTGATATCCCTGTGACATACAACTTTATTCCTTGCTGTAAGTACAAAGCCTTAAAAGAACAAAAGGAGGGAGTACCAGTGCAGCAAGATCTGGACTGGGTCCAGCCCAGAGCATTCTCCAGGGCACCCATATGTTCACTGAACATTTCCTCAGATCTACACTTTGGAAACGTCTACTAACTAACTTCACTTTAAATTAACAGAATTATGGTACTGAAGCAGAAAAGGGAGGAATCATAAGAAAGATGTTGGAGAAATGAGAATTACTGGGAACTGGGTCTGTCATGGGATACAGTGGGTTACCCCACCAGCATATGAAGCTCCTTTTCTCCAGCTAACCAAAACAAAATCCTAATTTCCCATCTCAGAACTGAAACAAGATCTAGCAAGAAAACAAATGAAGCAGCAAATGTTTACGATTCCAATCAGTGCTTCTGGCAGGAAAAGATCGAGCCTTCAGTCTCAAACAAGCCCACAGCTGTAACTCTTTTTGAGCCCCAAAACTTACTCTTCAGAATAAAAACAGACCTTCAGATGCAACAGCCATGAATCAGGTTCCCATATCACAGGTTCCCAAGGAAACTTCCTCACACAGCAGTTTGGAGCCAAGTTCATTTTTGAAAACACATCAATACATACAAGCTCTGAGGAAGGACTGCAGATATTTCTTGAAGTTAAGCTAGCTTGAGTAATAATTAGAAGGATTTGCACCTTTACAAAGTGTAGCCGGGGATGGAAATGATAAATCTTTTACTGTTTCCCGCTGTAAAGTCACAAAACTATTGAAATTATTACTTTTCCTCGCGCCAAATTTACCAGGTCTTCCACGCTAACATCATGCTCAGTCGGACCCTCGTTCCCTCAGCAGCGCGGCAGCAGCTCCGCTCCGAGCGCCCCGGTGCTCCTCGGTCACCGGGGGATTTTACCGGCGGCGCGGCGCTGCCGGGCCATCCCAGCTCCCAGCCCCGGAGCCGCAGCACTCCGCACACGGCCGAGCACGCCTTAGCCACAACAGATGAATGGAAACCCCGAAATCCCGAGGGGAGCTGAGGAGTGCGGCCACCTGCGCGGTTTGCGCTCGCACGGCGAGCAGGATGCGCTCCGAGGGGACGGGAGCGCAGCGGGACTGAGGGAAGGGCTGGAGGCTCAGCCCAAGGATGGGCACCAGCCGCGCCGGTAGAGTCATCCCTGCTGGGACTGCCGAAACCCCGGAGGGGACGGCTGCCTCCGAGGGTTCGCCGCCAGTTTCTCTCGGCACCTCTGCACTACCCGAGCACTGCTCCGCCGAGGAGCTGGGGCTGGACGGTGGCACACCGGAGGGACATCACCCTGGGCTTTGGTCCCAGAGGAACTAACGATGACCCTGAACTGCCCTGCAGCCACAACGGCGTTCGGGAAGGACGAGGGGAGGCGCCCTGAGTTTCAGCATCCGTGCACTGGGCGTCTCCTACGGAGCTACGGGTGTCTTCTGCGGTTCTCCTCGCCGCAGCCGGGTCTCGGACAGGACCCGCAGCCCAAACGCGCTGCGGGCAGCGGCGAACCCCGCTCGTCCCGAGCCGCAGCCGACAGTGAGCGCCGTCCCCCTCTCGCCCCCCGCCCAACCCCGCCACGGGGACCGCGGATCAGAGCCCGCTCTGGGCAGCGGCACCGGGGAGGCGCCTACCTGGGGCAGCGGGACCGAGCAGCCTCCGGCCCGGGCGGCACAGCCTGCCGGAGGAGAGGAGCCGGGGCGGCGGAGCCGAGGGAGCGGCCGGGCCGGGCCGGGTCCCGGTGGCGGCGGGAGGAGCCTGCGGCACCGCGAGCGACACTCGCCTGGGGCCGCGCCGCCGACACGCCGCCAGGAAGGTGTCCCTGTCCCTGTCCCCGCCCTGCGGCGAGCAACGACAGTCCCTCTGGCGACCCCACCGCCCGAAGCCCTCTGCCGCCCCTCGCTGCGGGGTTATCCTTTCTCTGCGCTGAGCCTCGTGCCTTGCCCTCTGCTGTTTTTGGGAATGGGGATGCGGGCTCCGGGTGCATCCAGCCCCCCAGCAGCCTCGGGGGCAGCTCACAGAGGGCGGTCCCGTCGGAGCCTCGGTCACTCTGACCGGGGTAAGGCCGGGTGCCGGGGTCACGCTGCCTACCCTGCCCGTTCGCATTCCCCCTGGAAGGATCCCACAAGAAGAGAGACACCACATTTATCGAGTAGGCCAAAGAAACAGCAAACGAGAGGACAGAAGGCAGATCTGCAAGAGCTCCTGAGAAACAGCCAGCTCTGTCTCCCGCTGGGCAATGGGAAAACACCAACCTGCTTGGGGCATCAGAAGGGTTAACTTTCCATGGGAAACAGAGACCCTCCTATCCCAGAGCTGGAGCTTTGGGCTGCAATAAAAAGAGGGCACACTTAGGGAAAAAAATCAGTTAAACAAGTCCCCCAGTTTTCTCAAGAAATTGAGCTTTTCTACTGTGTCAGCCCAGGAAGAGGAAGCATGTCCCAAGCTGGGGATTTTTTTCACTTGTAGTAGAAAAAGAAACTCCGGGGAGTGCAGTGGTCTCTCCAAGTCACCCGTCATGCACAACAGCCACCGCCGCCTTTCCTGGCTTGGGAAATGGGAGCGCCGCGGTGGATCTCTGGTGCCTTCTAATGGACAGGAGGCACGGCTCATCCCCCTCCTCCAAGAGGCTCCTGCCACCAACCCATGCACTCCTCCAGCACATAAACCCCACCTCTCCCCCGGCCCGGGCACGCCAGGCAAATCCCTGGGGTCTGCAAAGGTCAGAGGGGGCAAAGCCCCTAATGGCTGCCACTGAATTAAGAAATAATTTTTAAAAGTTTTATTCACCTTTACAATTTTAACTATTCAGCTAACTATACTTTTGGTTCAACTATCAAACTAATTTTTATCAATGGCTTGCAAAAACAGAGTTTTGCTATGCTTATTCTATGTATTTTCTGGAACCATAAGTCTTCAAAGAAGTGAAATTATACTGAGCAGCCATAACTCAGCTGTAATTTTCCACCAAACTTTAACGTTATGGTATGCCTGTAATGTGTTAGATTTCAATACCCATTGCTGGCATCTCCTGTGATTAAAGTGGGCTCACCTTCACACACTGCCCACAGCTCCTTCTGAATGAGAATTTCTGGTACGCCTTGCAGGTGGCTGCCAGTCCCAAAGGGTAGGCAGTGATCTACATACTGAATCAAGGATAAAACTCACTGCCGGCTGTGCAGAGGTGTGGACCACCAGGGCTCCCCTCCTGTAGCAGGGGCTCTCCCATGATCAGGGATTAAGTGTTTTCTGGATGGGTAAATCTGTCCCTGGTGCCTTATCCCACTGACAGTTTCCCGGCCCCTGACTCAGCAGATGATGGTACCTGCACCCACTCTGATATATGCTGTGAGGTGACTGCTTCTGAAAATAGCTTGGACATCCTTTTCACAGTGCAAACCCCGGTGTTCCAGAACCTGCCTGTTTAAACACACCAATCCCAGCAAGATTTCTGCAGAGTCTGAGCTCCATTTCACAGAGCCCACTGAGGAATGTCTTTTCCTGGCTGCAGGATGTGAAGCACTAGGATTCCTCAGCTAGGGGTCACTAGAATTTAAGGCAGGACAGGACTTCAGAATCCAAAGTGACAGCTGTCCTCCAGCAAGCTGGGTTGTTAACAGCGACTAACAACTTTTCAGTGCAGAGAAATGGAACTCATTAATTAACACTGGTTCATTGTCACACAAGGTGTCAATAGATGGCTGGGATGTAAAAGCACTCCTCCTACTCCTTTTCACTAGTATGTATCATGATCTCTCCCACTGGGACAGGATCCCTGTGTACATTCCCATCAGCATTCCAGGCTTGTTGTGTGCACCTCAAACAGATGCTCTCCCCCAGCATTTGGACTTGTTCAGTCCCAGGGCTGGATGCAGTACAGATAAAACTGATCAATATCTATGTGCAGCCTTTCCCATGCATATCTGATTTTTAAAACATTTATTCAAATTCTTAGAATGAAAAGGCTTTTAGTTTGCATACTGGCAGGAGAGAGACCAAGCCTGCAGGCAAGATTTCCCTAGACATCAATATCATAGACATGTACTTCATTAGTGAAATTCCATCCTCAAAGCAAGAACTGGTGTGCCAAGAGAAAGAACTCCAGAAATTACAGGTGAGGTCTGCACAGTCCAGAAAGAAATTTCACAAATTAAGTTAGCAATAAATCTTAAAAACCACAACAACTTTCTTTAAAACACCCATCTCCAACATAGGAAAAGAGGGCTCAGTTACAACAAGCTTTGCCCAGCCTGAGTCTGCAACAGTGCAGTGTTTGTGCTCTGGAAGTCTAGGGTAGCACGGGCTAAGAAACCTCTCTGCTGCTGTCAGCCCTTCCAGTGCAAAGCAGGAATAAGCCATCCCTGGCGTCAGTGTGAGAAAAGGTTATAGTGGTGAGGTTATAGTGGTCCTCACAGTGGTGAGGACAGGAACAAGTCGTGTCAGAGACTGTTGGGCAAAAAATATATTGATCAGCAATGTTCATGAGAGTGAAGATGTGAGACAGAACCCTGCAAACTGCCCAGATGTTGGACTCACTGTCACTCTTATCAAAGCTCCTGCCCAAGCTGCAGGAAGCACCACAGAGCCTCTGGAAAATGGCCATCTCCTCATTGCCTAGATGCAGCATTTAATCCTCACCCTCCCCCTTTCATACCCTTAAAGCTCCATCTTTTCCTTGTATTTGGCTTGAATAATCCAATAAAGCTCATTCTTGACTTCGTACCTATTATGTATTCTAGATTATTACATTACTTTTGATATATACCTGTATTAATATACAAAAACCTAAATAAAATCAGACAGAAATCTTACAAAGACATCCAGTTAGGCTACAGTATAGTCCATATAGCTTGGTCGTATCCCCTCCTGGACACTGTCTCCCAACCCCGTGTTTTCCTTTTCTTTTGTAGAGAAGTAACAAGTCAGTGTCTCCATGGCATGACCCCAGACTGAGCCCAGTATTACACCTGCCAGCTGTGAAATACCTACATTTTCTGTTACACCTGTGTGTAAAACAGCTGAGATGAAATTTACTGGTCCTCATGGCTCCATTTTCCTGCTTTCTTCATGCCTGGAAGTTCTTCAAGATAAAATGTGTGCTAGGATGAAAGGAAACAAGTTGTCCTTTGAGGCAGTGGATTTTTTTGTGGAACGGTGTAAACTGTGTTACAGAAAGGGAAATTCTGCTGAGCTGTCAAGAAAACAAGGAGCATTGGTAGATGAAATCCTAATTTCTCTCAGAGAGTCTTAACACAGTGTATTGCTGCAGCAGCAAACACAGTTGAAAGCACTACAGCTCAATGACATGCCTGTCAATGGAAATGTCTGTAGTAATCTTTTAAAGCAGCTATCAGGCACTTGTGATTGCAGGTAGATTTTGAGGAAAGTGTTATAATGTGTTGTAAAGCAGCTCCATGCTGTTTGGGTTCATTGCCAAGCAGTTCAGAACTACACTGACCACAAATGTGAAAAAAAATTCTTGTGGTAGTAGGAGCAGTTCTTTTTTTCTGTTTCACTCCTCCTTTAACTGTGCTGGGAATGACTGGGAGCATTAGTATTCTGACAGAGGGAGGCTGTGACAAAGACCATGACTACAGGGCCTCCTGACTCCTGTGCTGCTGCCAGTGATGTGGAGGGGCTGACTCTGATGGCTCCGCTTCCCAAGAGCCCTGCCATGGCACGGAGAGAACAGAGGCTGATTCATCAGGCAGGCACAATGCTCTTGGCTCTGCAGTGCTAGCTTTGCACTTTGCGTGGAACTATGACACCAGGTGAGCAGATATTTATCTCCATGCAGAGATTGCACGTGCCTGTGTGTGCGTGTGTGTGCATATATGCTCATTTAAAAAAGGACAAGCTACGTACCAATGTGATTGTGTCTTCTTTCTGAATGTGTTTTCCTGGCAGGGTTTGGAAGCCTCATGCAGGATGTGCTGTGGTGCTTCAGTCAAGTAAAAGGAGCTATAGATGCTGGGGTGACAGAATGTAAGTTTATTTTTCCTTTTGTTGCTGCAACCTAAAATAACTTGTCACATACACCTTGCCTGGCTGGTGTGCAGGGAGGTCATTTGTGTGCTGTTGGGAGCTGCTGGGACAGAGCTAAGCCACACTCCTTGGTTTCTGCCCTCCTTATGTGCCTGTGCATCTGAAAGAGATGGGCCTCTTGAATTAGCTATTGATCCAAGAATTCATTTGAAGGCATTATAGCTTAATCATATCAATGGCCTATGAAATAGATTTTCTTTTGGTTTTCAGCTGTTATTTAGAGTTTTTCAGGAAATTATGAGACAGCTTCTGCCACTATAACCTTTACCAGAATCAGTTCTGGAACTGAGATGGACTATTAGACACTCTCTTTATATTTTGTTGTGGTCAGTGAAATGTGATGACTTTTTAAAAAGCACAGTCTTGTGAGACCAAGAGGACTGAGTTGGCCCAGGCCTCTGAGAGCAGAGCTCTGACTTCTGCACAGCTCTGCCAGGAGCACTGTCACCTGTCCTGCTTCAGCAGCAGCTCTGTCAGACTGCTTTTGCAGGAGAGGGTTTCAGTCTGTAATCTCTAGAGACTACAGTGGGGCACAACACTCTGGAGAATGTCTAAAAATGTAATAAATCTCTAGAGAAAAACACCGCCGTAGTGATTAAAGCCAAAATATTTTTTCCTGATGTTTTGTTTTGTTGTTTGGGGTTTTTAAAAATTATTTACAAGTGTTTTGATCTTTTACTGTAGAATCTGCAGATGATTGTAACTGGTCAGGAGTACTTGTTTGCTACTTTAGGATAAATGAAATGTTGGGTTGCCTCTCTTGCTCTCTATTATTTTCTTAATGTAACCACTTATCAACTGAGGGCTGTATGCTTTTTTTTTTTTTTTTTTTTTTTTTTTTTTTTTTTTTTTTACCACTGCTGATTTAGTGGATGAACCCAGAGGCATGATGGCAGGAAGGGACCCCTGCAATTTTTTCTTGGGGTAATCTGGGCTCACAGAACAGTAAAGGCTGATGAATAGAACTTTAAAGTTGTATTCAGTAAAACTAGTAATGAAAAGCTGATGCCATTGGTGCATTCAACCTGAACAGGCACAAACAGCTTGACCATGGCTGAGGAGGAAGCTCACACAAGTGTTCCATGTGGGGTGGGCTTGGTTCTCCTGCTGGTTTGCCTTGCTATGTGAATGCACACGTGTACAGGTACTAATGTGTGTACATGAATTAAGTCATAAATGTGGTGTTGCCGGTGCCTCCCCTTCACCACCAGTTTATCCATAACTTGTTACTATTATGCTAGTCTTTGCAACACATTTTTGACCTTCAGAACTCTTGGTAATATCCAAGGATCCTGAACTTGCACAATGTGATTTCTTTAGTGACTAGGAAGCACACAGTTGTGTATGGTCAGGTGAGAAGAGATGTTACTATTATTAAAATGCTCTGTATCTTTGAATGTAGTAGAGCCTACCTTCTTCAGCAGAATGACTGTCATTCTGGCTTTCAAATGATTCTTCAAATGCCACCAACAATAATTCTGCATTAATTTTGTGGTAATTGTGTACTCTTATCCACACAGAAGCCACACAAACAGATCTACATAAACCACCTCATTTTGTTCTCTCCTTGTTCCTTGCTTTAACTTGGAGAATGGTGTCACAGTCCGTGGTACTTGCCCCGATGAAACCAGGGGTGTAATGGATCCTTTATATGAGCAACTGTGGGGATGAATGAGTTCCTTGTGCATGGATGGGAGGCCTGAGACATCTTTCAGCTGCTCAAACACTGATTTCAGTGTTAAATGCGAAGTACATGATGTTGCTGACTGCCATTGTCATATCACAGTGCTTTCAACTACATTTCAGCACTGCCAAAAGCAAACAAGTTTTTGAGATCTTGCCTTATTCTGATATATTGACTATCAGGAGTCTACTGTAGAAAACGGATTAGCTCGAACTTTAGATGTGGAACCTGCTCGAGGCTGGTGCCGTGCGGTGCGGGGGCGGCTCGCTGGGCTCCGGGCGTGCGGCAGTGCCGGGACCCGCGTCCGTCCCTCCGGCCCTGCAGCTCCCGGGATCCGCTCGCGGAGCGCTGCGCCCTGCGCGGCCCCGACGGCGGCTCGGGGGGCCGGGGCCGCTGCGGCGGAGCGGGGCGGGCCGGGCGCGGGGCTCTGCGGCTCCCTGCGGGGCCGGGGCGCCGGGGGTGTGTTCGCGGGCGGGACGGGCTTAGTCAGCGCTCCCGGCCGTGCCGCACCCGATGCGGCGGGGCCGGGCCGGGCCGGGCGAGCCGGGGCGCTCCGCTCCGGCAGCAGCGGGACCGGCCCTCCCGCCGTCCAGCCCCCGCCGCTCCGCGCGGGCCGGGGGCCGCTCTCCCGCCGGTATCGGCCGGTGCCTTAGCTGGGTCCGGCGCGGAAGATGAAATGCCTCTCGCGGTACCTCCCGTACCTGCTCCGGCCGCACGCCGCGCTCCGCTCCGCCAGCTGCCACGCGGAAGGTACGCGGGGCGCGGGAGGGAGCGGCCGGCACGGCCGGGCCTCCCTCGCACCGGCGGGGCCGCGGGGAACGCCGAGCTGCGGGAGCTGCGGTGCTGGTGCTGCATGGCTGCAGGCGCGGGTAGCTTGTAGATGTGGCTTTAAATGCATCCGGATATTCCCGAGGAAATGGAACAATCCTGCCATGCTCTGCCTGCCTCCGGTCACCCGACCCCTCTCCCGCCGTCAGCAGAGAGTGTTTCCAGGTCTTGGCGAAACAGCTCTGCAGCGATTCGGGAAAAAGGAAATGTTCTCAGCAGCGTTTCAACTTTGCATTTCCATCGTAGGAATGCAAAGTAGCGGGACTGTGTTTGCCGAGACTTCCGCGGGACTCTCGCAGCGGAGAGCCCATTCTTGCGGATTCATCCCCGAGTGACGCGGTGTGAGAGCTGTCGGACGGGTCTACGGGTAATCCGCAGGCACCAAACAGCTCCTGGGATTTACATTCCCGGCACTGCTGCTCCCCGTGTGGAACCACAGCGGTTTTCCTTATTTGCCCTAAACAAAATCAGTTAGTTATGAAAACCATCACCCTGTCACCCAATTTTCTGCAGACCCATCAGTCTGTGAACACGGCTGAGTTGCCAACCTGTCCCAAGAGGAAAATCCAGGTGAACGCTGGAGGGATGTTTGGTTGCTGAGGGTGTGGAATGGAAGGGGCAAGCAAGGAGCACTTGGCAGCAGATGATGACACTCCAGGCTAAGTTATTACAGCTACTCGGGCTGCTGTAGTTCAATCCAAGTAGATGGTATAAACTTTTTTGTTTTAAAGTTTCTTTGAAGTTCTAAGCAGATCAAATTATCCCAATAGATATCTGATTCTTAACGTCTTTCTTTGAGAATTTTCCTGAAGATTTCTTTTGTTTTCACCTTGACTTTATCCTAAGGTACAGTTCCTTAAGATATCCTGAACAAGTCACTTCTTGATTATTGTATGGGAACAAGTAACTCAGTGGAGAAGCACGCCTGTGTGCTGTTTTAAGGAAGGTCATATGACAGGACTGAGGAAAAACAAAAGGAGTTAAAAAATGTCACACTGGTGTGCTACTCATTCTCCATAGCAGCAATGTAGAAAGAATGAAACTTGAACAGCACTCTTTCTTAGGCCATGATTAGATGCATAGGATAAACTTGGGGTAAAACTGAGGTCTGGAGAGTTTAAAGAACCCTGTTCCACTCTAACTCATTAGCAAAACCAAGAAGAGAGCCCAGGTAAGAGTTGCCTCCTGCCTGAAAAGGCAGTTTAATAAATAGCTTTTAAAAGCTCAGTGGGGTAAATATTATGTTTTTGGCAATGAATGTTTCTTTGAAGGCCTCTGAAGAACGGCTGGCCCCGCGCCGAGGCTCTGCCCGGGCTGCAGCTGCGGGGACACAGGGCAGGGACTGTGCAGCGAGGGCGAGCGCCGGCCCGCGGGGCAGCCCCGCTCCGCTGGGGACACAGAGCCCTTGTCCTCGACCTCCAGCGCCCCTGAGAGAGGGCACAGCCCCCGGAGCTGTCCCGAGCCCGCCGGGACGAGTGGTGCCTGCTGGCTGGCGCCGGCGTAGTGCCCCGAGCGTGGCCGGCCCTGGGGAGCTCTCCTCCCGCCAGCGGCCCGGGTCTGCCTGCAGCACTTGAAACAGAATTTACATTTGATCTTCAGAAATTACATGTGCTTCCAAATTACACACCAAATGTCAAGAGAGCAGCACAGGTGAATTCTGATCCCTGCTGCTTGAAGAGTCACAGCAACTCCTCTGTCCTCTTTTGAGTAGCTCCTGTGTCTTTTCCTGTTTGGAAGTTATGATAATTTCCAGAATATTTGTATAGTAGTACCCTGGCTCACAAATGCCCCAGAGTGGAGCGATGCCTGCATTTCAGTAGCCCTGAGGTAACTCTGTTTGTTTTCTCTGAAGCCTTTTACAATTCTCTGGTTTTTCACATCTCTCAATTTGTGTCTAGGCTCTGAACCAGCATTTTAGGAGGTTCCAGTGGAGGTGACGTGCAAGCTGGGATGTTCAGTTGCTTGTGTTAGAGCTGATACTAAAGCTTATCTCAAAGGTGCCCTTAAGCTAGACTGTGAGCTTTGTAGGGGTCTTTAAGATGAAAGCTCACCCAGAGGCACCTTAAAACTAAGCTCTTTACCTTAGGGGCACCTCTAGGCTAGACTTTTGGCCTTTTAAATACTTTTGAGTGATGCATGTAAAAAGTAATAATTATTTCCTCATATGCTCCAGACAGCAGATTCCTCCATGGGTAACCACAGAAAGTGTGGTCAGGTTTCAGTGGGATCAGTAGGACAGGCCAGTTAACAACAAGAAGGAAAGTTCTGCTTGGGAACTGTTTCAAATGTGCCTCAAAGCTCCTGGTCCCTGGTGCCAGCTTGGAGATGGGATGGAGCAGTGAGGGGACCAGCTGGCTGGGGGCCAACAGGCTCCTCAGTCCTGGCACAGAGCAAACCTCTGTCCACATGCAGGAGAGCCCTCACACAAAATCATTCACCAGGAGTGAACCTAAAATAGTCAATTTTCTGGTTTGGAGACTTGGCCTTTGTTTTTATGATGACTATTACACTTACCACCGCCAGATTGTCAGTTTTGTTGTTGCTGTGTTGACCACAAGTGGGTTTATTTTCCTGGTGAGTCATTCCAATGGTTCCAACCTGAGTTAATCAGGCACCAGCAGCTGTGAGCTTCGTGGAAGTCCTTATGACTCTGGAGAGAAAACCAGAGAAATTGAGTTTACAGCAGTCCTAATTCTACAGGATGGAGTGTGAATTAGTGCGATTGTGAAAGCATGCAAATATGGTTTGGTGTAATTAATAGTCTATAATTACACAAAGAGAGGCCATTAGTGTAAGGCTGAAGGAGGAGGACTGAATTAAGATTGAGCTTTCTACAATAATTACATATCCTGATTTAGCTATTTTGCAGTTTCTTGTTCTGAGTGCCGCACCAAAAGCCCTTGCTTTTGAGTGACTGGCTCTAATTTCAGGTCTCACATTTATCAGGACCTGCACCACATGCAAGAGTCCAACTGCCTGGTCAGCTCATCCTTAATAGCAAATGAGGTTAATTCTGTGTGGCCACAAAGAACTGGAGTTTGGCTAGGGAAAAATGGCGAATTCCCTATCCCAAATATAAGGCGCAGTGTCAAACTGAAGCAGTGTGGAAATTATTTATTCTCCCAGTGAGCTTAAGGCCTTGTTTCTGTGGTACCCATTTCTTCTCTTTTGCGTCTGCTTGCCCGAGGGGGGAATCCCAGAGCACGGCCCCGTTGCTGTAGTGGGGCCTGGTGTGAGGGGCAGTGCCACAGCAGGGCAGGACAGATGCAGGGGCATCCTTGGGCTGCTTTCTTTGGAGACACGAGGAGCTGTGTCCTGACAGGACGTGGTGGGGAGCTCCCGTGCCAGAGATGCTGCTCAGAACACGATGGGATGCCCAGCCCACGCCTCAGGCTGAGGTACTGGTGTTCAGGCTCAGTGCTGGTGCAGGTAGGTTGGTTTTCTCCATTGGGGATGATCAGTGCACCTGTACTTTTGTTGTCGTGACTCAGGAGCTGGAATTACTCTCCTTGGCTGCACTGATTGCATTTCCCTTGCACTTCTCCTTATTCTGCCCTATCAAGGCTTTTTACAAAAAATGACATTTTTGTGTCTGTTGCTGCTCCTTGTACGAGCAGGCTCCATCCCCATGTGAACACTGGACTGTGACCTGGGAGCACATGTGAAAGCCAGATTAAACAGGAACAGAGGTCTGTGATCCCACTGTTCTCTCACCAGTTCAGGACGGAATTTTTCCATTCTTATGAGTGTCATTTCAAAACCATTTAATGCCACATAAAATTGCTTTGTGTCTCTAAGTGAGCTCTGATAGTATAAACATTTTTATACTGAGGCCGTGATACCTCACATGATCTTACACTGCTGTAAGTTTACAGCCAGAAGTGATAAAACTCTGCTTAAATAGGTGTTTTTTAAAGGAGGAAAAAGTAAAAATCCTGAGCTCCTAGGCTCAGACATGGCCTGATGTGGAAATCAGCTTTAATTATTTCAATGCTCTGTGCTTTTTGCACTATATTCCAGGCTCATGACCTCATTTGTGTACTCTCAAAGCTGTTGGGTAGAGAATGGGGCTGAATGTGGTTTGAGTCATGGGTGTGACACTGTTTTAAACAAATTAATGTTCATGTTCCCCTGTGGCCCTTTTGAGGGAGAGAGGAAGCATTGCTAAGGGCATTGTTGGGGTGTTCTCCTGGGGTGGGCAGTGGGTAAGGCCACAGGACTTGTGTGGAGGACGTGGGGCTGTCTTTGGTCAGACTTTGAGGGTGATAACTGGAATCAGAGTGCTCTGCAGGCTGGCTAATGGGACTGTACACCATGGGTGGAATGGACTGGGGTGAGTCTGTCCTCTTAGGTTTTGCTCTTGGGCAATACTCTTTATGCTGGTTGGCTAAGAAAAGGAAAATTCCTGACCACGGAGTTCATTATCAGGAGTAGAGCTGAATAGAGAGCTGGGGGTGATTCTGCTGAGATTGGAGTCTTGAAAGCTTTGATTAAATGCAGTTGAAATGGTGGTTCGCGATTAGCTCTGCCAGGAGGGGGTCATGAGAGATGCTTGCGGCTTGCTTTAAATAGCTCCTTGGGGGCGTTGTGTGTGATCTGTGCTGAAGCTTTGTCTCCAGGCCTTGAAGCTGCAGATTTTATCTTAAAAAAACAAATTAAATATTACTTGTTTGCAGGAGACAAACTCCACCTGTGGGGAGGTGTCAGCTGGACATGGCAGGGACTCAAAGTTCTGCTCAAAGATACACCTGGAACAACGCCCCGCCGGCCCCGCCCTGCTGGCCCCGCCCCGCCGGCCCCGCCCCGCCGGCCCCGCCCCGCCGGCCCCGCCCCGCCGGCCCCGCCCCGCCGGCCCCGCCCCGCCTGCGCTCCCGCCGGCGGCCGGGCGGGGGCGGTCTCGGTGCCGTTGGCGGTCCCGGTGCCTGCGGGGTCCCGGTGCCCGGGGCGGTCCCGGTGCCCGGGGCGGTCCCGGTGCCTGCGGGGTCCCGGTGCCGTTGGCGGTCCCGGTGCCCGGGGTGGTTTCGATGCCCGCGGGGGTCCCGGTGCCCGGGGGGTCCCGGTGCCCGGGGGGTCCTGGTCCCGGTGCCGGCGAGCGCCCCGTTCCTGCGGGGAGCGCCGACAGCCTCGGCGGGCGGGGTCCTCCGGGCAGGGCCACCCCACGGCCGGCGGCGGCAGCGGCGCGTCCCGGTGCAAGCCGGCTGCTGGGAGCAGCGGCCGCTGCGGCTCCGTGCGTTCGCCTCTCGCCGCGGGGTCTGACATCGCCGCGGGGGCTGCTCGGAGTGGCCCCGCCGCGGCCCGCCCCGACCGGCGCTGGCCGGCGAGACGAGCGCTCGACTTGAATGACGCGAAATGTCGCCCAGGGATTTTTTTTCTCAAAAATACTTTTAGTTGTGAGTGCTCCATCCTGGCGTTGGAGGATTTTGAAAATTATTTTTCTTCTCCCTCTGTTTGTGTCGGGATGCTGCTCCCCACATCTCTCCCTCTGATCCAATTCCTGTGAGACCATCGGCCTCTACAGGCTTCCTGGAGCTCAGACTTCCTGCAATTTTCCATGTCGAACGGCTCCAACAAAAGCATAAGCTGAATTATAAGCATATTTCCAAGATATCTCTGGAGATATTTCCATTCCGTGACTGTATTTTCCTCACTACAGATGGGTTCAGCTGTAGCTTCCCAGCGTTCCCCTGTTGTCTATATTTAGCTAGTGCTTAAATCAGCACAAAGGTGCCTTCTGTCATTCCTCCCACTCGGAAGGGACCTGATGGAGGTTGCAGGGAAATGCTTCAGAGCGAGAGGGAAGAGCAGCTGGCGGGGGCTGAGCTTCAGAGCAGATCTCGGGCTGCGGCTGCCTTTAAATGGAGTTATTTTAGGCACTTGTGGGGAAGGCAGGATGCTGAGTGTGGTGTGGTCAGGATGACCCACCAATGGGAAGAAACAGGGAAATTGTCCCTCTTGTCCCTGCCACGGGCAGCTTTGTCTATCGGTGGAATTGCTGGAACCATTCTCCTAGCCAGGGCCAGATCCAAGGGTGCCCATTTTCCCCAGCACAACGGGCTGCATTTGACACAGCCACGGGCACAGCTCAGTGTCTCTGATCAGACCCACAGATGTGTTCAGCTGCTGTACGGGCTCGGTAGAGCAGATGGGAGATACCCAGTGAGAGCCTGCAGCCCCTTGGGTTTTGGGTGCCATCTCTACCAAGCCCACCCAGGACTGTCCCAGGTCACCACATGAAGGGTCACAGGGCCACACATGGGACTCAGCGAAAACATTAAAAAACCCAGTAGTTTGAGATTTAACCGTTTTTTCCTCTGCAGGCAGCTTTGCAAAACAAGGTCACCAAAAGGTCTCTGAAATTCCTTGAGTATGTTGTTGTGGTGGAGCTGTGCAGTGTACTTGCTGTACATGAGATGCTGCTCTTACTGTGAACTCCTTGTGTTACACCAGTCACTCCACAAACCGTGTTTGATACTACAGTCTAAATAATTTTCTGACATGGATTATAAAAGAAAGCCAGGCTGTCAGAGGCTGATTTGGCTATATTTGGGAAATAAACACTCAGCTTTGTAAAGCCATATGGCGGATTTATTCACAATCAGCAGTTCCTTTCAAATGCAAGTTCATGTCATTTAGTAATACATTTTCCAGTATACAGCTCAGCACTCTGTTTCTCTGTTTCCTCTTCCAGCGTGTGCTCTGGGAGCGGTCAGCTGGCTGCAGCCATGGGCCACCTCCTGTCTCAGCAATGCACATTCAGCAGTAAAATTAAGCACTTACATTAGTGAGTTCTTACCAGCTCCTGTGGATTTCATCAGCAGTTTTTGTCCCTGCTCGTTTCCAGTGCTGCTGGCTGCTATTTTACTTTCTGTGCAGTGTTGCACAGCAGTGCAACTTTTGGCTTGGTTTCTTCTGGAAATGGGGCTGTAAGACCCTGCACGGGAAGTGTGTCTGGGCAGCTGTCAGAGCCATTCTCCTCCAGTCCAGCTCGGGGCTTGGGGGTCTCAGAGGCACCAGCTCTGTGGGAACGGGGACAGGGGGACATCCTCCTTGTGCTCTGTGGGCTGGGGGGCAGCTGCAATCCAAGGGAGGGGGCTCTGTGTCAGAGTCAGTGCCAGAGGTGCAGGGCAGCAGGCTTGGCAGGCAGGCAGGTGTGCTCAGCACCTGGCCAGGGCACAGCCAGTCCCCATGGTGGCTGTGGGGGTTAGTGGGGCTGTGAGAGCTCGTGTGGCTGGGAGCAGTGGCTGCACTGCTGCTCCCCATGCTGGGGCAGCCTGAGTCCTCAGGATGGGGCCCTGGGGGGCCTTCAGGAGAGTTACCAGCTGGAAGATCTGGAGCTCTGTAGCTCGTGGGTGGAGAAAGTCAAGAGTTGCTGGGAGGTGCTCATTTCCACAGGATGAAGGATGGCCTGGTGCACGAGCGGGTCCAGGCCAGGTGTGGAGCATGAAGCAGGGCTTGGCCCCATGTAGGGTCAGCGGGGCCTGCCCAGGGCTGTTGTGTGCTGCCAGGGGTGTCCTGTGCCTCCCCTGAAGGCAAACAGTTCCCCATATTTTTCTGAGGGTTCTGTGTCCTGACTGTGCACATGCACAGCTGCACAGCAAAGGCAGAATTACAGTCCCCTACTGCTTGGGCTGCCCTGAAATCTTCTTCTCCTTTTTGTGCTGGCTTTGTAATTTCTCAAGGGTAGTTGTCCTTGAGAGGAAAGATATTTCAGGTTTGCTGTGCTTGACCTCAATCCCCATGTTGTTGAAACTTAAAAGCCATAAAATTCACACTGATGAATTTTCACATGTGAGTCTGCGAAGGCCATGGAGAATGTTTTTGATGGACTGTCATGCCCATATTTTTCTGACACCTATTTTTGGAGGGCAGGAGTGAGGGGAACCTTGCTGTTACATCTTTGACATTCTGTTCCCATAAATTTGGGTCTCAGGAAATGAAGCACCAGAGCATCTTTATCAAAGCCCGTTGGGAAAGATGTGTATGATGGTGGTGGATAGGTCTAAAATAGACTCTGCAGTCAGCAGGATAAAGTGACTTTTCCTTGTAAGTTAAGGCAGGTTGGAGTGCAAGGGCTGAGTGAGCGAAGTGTGGGAAGTGCTGGGGTGGAGCTGGGGAGCCAGGAGCTGCCGGGGGAATGCCTGTGGTTCGTGCGGGGTGCTCTGCCTGCTGTCCTGTTGTGGCACTGCTCTGTGGGCTGCTGCCCAGCGGCAGAGGGAGTTGCTACTGTGTGTGACCTCACGTGAAATACACTGTTCAGCTGCCTCTTTGGAAGGAGCACAAGTGCTTGCTCTAAGTCAGCAATCAAGGTGAGACTGCTACAAGCTGCCAGCAGTAGCTGCATGCAGAGGGATGGGTGTGCAGCACTCCATGGACTGGGTGTCCACAGAACAAACACATGGATGGACAGTGCTCATGCTAATGATTCAATCACTCTTCTTGCATGGATGTTTCTCCCTTTAAATGTTCAGAAATCACTCACAAACATAGGAGGAATTGAATCAGTTTTGTTTATTGAATTGGATTAAAGTAGCTGTATTCCCATGTTTACAAGGGCAATTGGATTTAATGTTACTTTGCACATTCCACTCTCATCTTCGGGGGAGTAGTTGTCTATTTTAGGAAGTAATTATTTTTTAAAGGACAATAAAATCTTAATGATCACATCATCACATTTCAATGTAGACTTGTATGCCTAATGTCATACTGACCTCATTGCTGAGGTCCTGTTGTTGTAATATGTACAGGAAAAAGGAAAAAGCCTTGAGGAAAAGCCTTTTTCAGGAAAAAGCCTTGGGAAAGGCATGTGTGTGCTCCAGTGTGCTGGAGCCCATGTGCTGCTGCTTGATTCATGGCTGGGCTGGGGCTATTAGATCTCTTTCCCCCAGGCATTTTATAATCTGTTTAACATAACACAGTCGTTTGTCTTGTTTGCTGACTGCATAACAGATGGATATGTGATTTTCATAATTACTATATGAACATTAATAAGATGTGATATCTTTTATTAAGTAACAGTTTTCCAGGTTTATTTTTTTCAAATGACATGAGGTAGATTATATGTAGATATTAGTGACATACAAATATTAGTTTTACAGCATTGGCATTCTGAGAAGTCGGGCAAACTTTTAAGGCTCCTCATGGTGTCTCCTGTTTTTCTTTTTTGTCTCCCCTAAGCTGTACTTCATGAAGATTCTTAGGTAGCACAATTGGGCTTATGTTTTGTTTATGTTTATGTTTTGTTATGGTATGTTTTCCTTAGTGTGAGGAAAGCCTAGACCTGGCTGATGTCCTAGGCCATCCTCTATATTTATCCTGCCAACTCAGGTTCCTCCAGCCCGTTTCTGTCCTCGTGTGATGCTGTCATCCCATTTTCCTGCTGGACATCCCCAAAAGTGGGAATCAGTGTAAGCAAGCAGGAAGGCTGTACACCACACAGAAGAGAAAGTTTCTCTCCCTGCAGCCACGGCTGCCCCTGGGAGCTCTTCCTGCTCCGCGGCTGAGGAGGAGCCTGGAGGCAGGAGGGCAGTTTTCCTGGAGGCGGTGGGAGGCTGGCAGTGCCAGGCAGGGCTCCCCAAAGCCACACCTGGCCCTTGCATTGGCACTTCAAAAAGGAGGTATGTTTTGTTTTGTGATGAAGCAGCCCCTTCTGCTGCCAGGGATGGGGATCTGGGCCAGCCCCAGTGCCACCTTTCCCAAGCTGCTGGTTTTTGCTGGAGACACCCAGAGCACCCAGGAATGATGGGTCACACTGGAATGCTGAATTTCAGGTGATCCCAGAGGATGAATGGCTGACCTGGGGTGAGGTGGAGGGCAGGGGCTGGGCAGGGCAGAGCTGGAGCTGAAGGGCTGGAGCTGCTCCGGTTGCTGTCGATGGCCACTCCCTGTTTGTGGCTCTGAGTCATGGAGGAGTGGTGCAAATAACTGGATTTAGGACCATGTGCACATAAGAAATGTTGAACAGGATCAGTGTAACGCTCCCTGACCCTCTGTCAATGCCTGAGCTTCCAACCAACTCAGTTTAAGCTGACAGGTTCCCTTCTTGGGGTCTCTGTTTTTTTGGATCTGCTCTAATGCATTGTATCGTGCTGTAATGGCCCGTGGGGCTGTGAGGGGAGAGCAGGGCAGCCTCCCCTGCAGCCCCCAGCCCGGGCTGGGCCAGCCCCTGCTCCCCGGGCCTGCCTGGGTCCTGCAGGCTCGGGGCACCCTCAGTGCTGGGGCTGCTGTCACTCGGGGCAGGACTGCCCTGCTCACCTGTGGCCACAGATCCCACAGGGAATCACAGCCTGTGGGACGACCCCTTGTTATTTCCCCCAGAAAATACCAGAGTAGTTTCCTGCTTGGAACACATTCTGGGTTAACCAGAGCCCGCATGAGCCAGGCTGACTCTCCCGGGCTCTGCTGGGTTCCACACTGGTTTGTCATGGGCATTGCCCGCAGATGGGGACCCTCTGCCAGGGCAGCACGGGGGGAACATGGGCCCTGGGGCAGGCCCTTCGCTCATGTTGGCTTTGTGAAGGACCACGAAAATTGACAAATTCCTGTTAATGTGGAAACAGTAGGTCCGTTGATCACTTCTGACAGGCTCTCTTGGTTCCCCAGCTCCCAGCATTGCAGCAGCAGCTGTATTTTGCTGTATCCCATTTTGCACTTTCCACCAGGCTGATTTTGGGTCACCATCCATCCTTCTGACAGTTGTGGAACTTCAGCTAATCCCTGTGCAGGTCAGGAGTGCTGCTCTGCCAGACACGCAGTTTCCTTTCCTTTGGGGAGTTAGCTCTGACTGATTAGCCTTTTTGCTTTCCCTTTTGTGAGGCTGGCCAGGCTATGTCTGTGTGCTTCACTCTGCTGCTGCTGGGTGACATCTGAGGACAAGCACAATGATTTTTATAAGATAGTAATCCCAGCCTCGGTTCCCAATGCTCTGAAACTTACTGTGTTTGTGTTGCAAGACAGGGGCAGCCCTATTTTAATTTATAGCATGATTTCATTACTTTTTGATGTGGGACATACTCAATTAACTGAAGGCTGTGAAGTAATTGCAGTTTAGGAAATACAATTCACAGTGACCTGGATGTGTTTCGTTGGTGAACATTCTTTCAAATAAAATCCACCTTTGAGGCCAGATGAAATTTTGCATATTAATTGCTAATTTAACAGAATAAATGCTAAATAGTCATTGTTGCAAATAACATCCCAGGATATGTGGGGAAGCATCTAAGTGTCTAATGTACATACGTTACATGACAAAGTTTTCTTTTTCAGCACTCAGACTGGTCCCTGTTTCTCTTTTGTTGGTTCTTCTGATAATCAGCTGATGGATTAACAGTTGCAAATGGGATTTTTGTCTGTTTGTTTGTTTTATTACTGTGGTGTGTGATTGCCATCTTTGCTCTGTGGAGCTGGTTTTTGCCTTTGCCCTGGTGCCTGACAGGTTTGAGGGACGATGTGGGGAAGGCAGGTGCCACTGCCCTGATGCCCATGGGGAGGGTCTGGCTGGGCTGAGAGCAGCTGGGGCAGGGGCTGGGTGTGCAGCCAGCTGACCACAAGCACTTGTAGCTGTTCCACTCAAGGGCACGTGTGAGTTCACTTATTCCCTCCCACAGGGTGACCTAACCTAATAAAAACATTTTGAGAGCTGTATTTCCCTAAGAAATAGTCAAATTAACTCAGTGATTTTCTTCCCCAAGTGAAAATAAATCAACAGAAAAATCCAGGAAGCAAAACGCTGCCTTTATTTCTGCATCCTGTGCTTGCTCAGTTTAGTAATTCAGGCTGAGCCCTCCTGTCCTGGCTGTCTCAGGGGCCGTGTTCCAGGGTCCTGCTGAGCCCTCCTCAGCCCTCTCCCAGCTGCGGCGGCGGGCGCCGTGGGGCGCGGCGCCTGGCCTGCCCCGCTCTGTGCCCAGGGCTCCCACGGGCCCGCGCTTGCGCCCTGAAATGCGCTTCACTCCAGAGACACGGTCAGTGCCCGCCTGTTTTGGCCTTCTGCTGTCACCTGTGGTGGAGTTTGTTACTCCAGGTAAAACCCAAACCCAGAGCAGCAGACAGAGCGCCGACACGGACAAGCCTTGACTGCAGCACGGCTCACAGAAGCTGCTTTCAAGAAAACTCTTCTTCCTCAGGGTATACGGTGCTGCGCTGGCTCAGATGCTCCAATGCTGAAGGATGTGGCCTTAATCTTCAGGAGTGGCTAATCCTATTTACTGTGCAAGTATTT
The DNA here is from genome assembly GCF_027477595.1 of Haemorhous mexicanus. Classification (NCBI taxonomy): domain Eukaryota; kingdom Metazoa; phylum Chordata; class Aves; order Passeriformes; family Fringillidae; genus Haemorhous; species Haemorhous mexicanus. Next base: position 300,094 of record NC_082355.1, read on the forward strand.
AAGCTAATTATATCTCTGATGTGAGGAACATGTGACAAACTGTTCACACTGTATCCTTTAAAAGACATTGATGTCTCAGACCCTCATGAAATATTCTGTGCCTCATTCCATTCTCGGCATGTTGTATGTGTTTTGCAGTGTATTTAGCAATAGAAGAACTTAGTAACAATATAGAGGTAATAAGTATGTTATGGCTGGATCATCTAGAAGAATGATGATCATCTAGTAGAATAGAATAAGAAATAATTCATAGCAAGTTTTTCCTGCAAGCACCATGTTTGTGTTGCTGTTGCACAGGTGCATTATATTGTTGCTGTGCAGCTGTTGCACTATAGGAGAAATCTGAAGAACAGGAACATGTCTGGGCTTTTCTAAATCCTGGCATAAAATGCTTAGTAAGGAAAGACAGAATCTGAAGAAAGCTGCTAAAATGCAGCAGAAGCTGGTTGGTCTAATGGAAGGCAGGAGGGAAGCCCTTGGGGAGCAGCTGTTCCCCGAGCCAGGCTGGGTGTGTGGCTCGTTACTGGCACACTGTGAATCATGTACAGCCTGTACCAGCACCTGTAACAGCATGGCAGGGGTCAAGGCCAAGGAGATCAATTTATCATTTGACCTTTGGGAAGCAGAAGTCTTCACCTACTGTGCATTCAATGAACTGATTCTTCCCTTTTCTGCCCCGAGGTCCTGACTCTTGTTCTCCACCATATGGGAGGAAGAGGGCTGGCTGCAGCTTGTCCTCTGCATGCAACCTGGCTTCCCAGTTTTCTTGATCTTGGTTTAATCTGGTAAATTGTTTGTCTTCCCCAAGTCGTGCTAATTAAAGTTCATATGATAGGGACTTCATCACAGATGTGGGGTATGGCTTCCCCAGGTTGCTTATGTGACTTACAGGAGAAAAGGTGAAAAACAAATTGGCTTAGTGCAGAGAAATCACAGTCAGGTCTTGCTGCACTGCAGGAGCACGGAGGTGGGGCTCCAGAGGAGAGCAGAGGGTGCACAGGGGCTCAGTGAGGATATTAGCATGTGGTGGGGTTGTAGGCATTCCCTGGGGACCGTGCAGCAGCCCAGCACACTGTAAGGGGATGGTCCTGCATGAGGGTGTTGATCCAGAGAGGGTTCACCCTCCATGCATGTCCCTGCATGGCTGGGTGGGAATGGTCTCTGCTGGCTGGTGCCCTTCCTGAGCCATGCCCAGGCTTCCTAGGCTGGAAGACAGGAGCATCAGTCTCTCTGGGACAATATTTATAAACTGGCTGTGAATGTGAAGGACTCAGCCATCTGTGGTCCCCTGGAGACCAAGATCCCTGACTGACCTGGTGTCTGTGTCTCTGGCCATCCCAGGGAGCCGTGCCTGTGGGGTTGGATGTGCTCAGCACAGGGGATGGTGAGAAGCTCTGGGTTCCTGCAGGGTGTGCAGCATGGGGGGCTCTGCCCTGAGACAGCTTTTTCCCTTTGGAGTTGTCCCTTAAGTATGGGCCAGCCAGCCACCAGCCCAGGTGGCTGACACAAATTATATGTGGAGAATAGGAGTACAATTACCCCATTTTTGCTGCATAGTTAGCTCTTCAGGTTTGTGAAGCTAAAGTGCTGTCTCTACTGGAATCTGTGAGCTGAAGGACTTGGAGCACTGGACATGATAGGAGAAATTGTACAAGGGCTTTAAGTGCTCTTGTTCTCAGAATACTAATTGTGTGCCATGACCTTCACCCAGATCAAAGATCAGGTGCTGGCTCTGATATGGGATGTTGACGTGTGTCATGAAAGGCTGGTTTCCCTTCCTTAGCAGAAATGGGCTTTTAGTTAAAGCATCTCTGGCCTGGTCAGTGCAGGTGGACGTGCAGCACCTGTGTTGGTCCATAGTTTGGTCAGTCAACAAGGCTGGGATGCTGCAGAGTGAGAGTATGTCCATTCCAGGAGCAGTTTTCTGTCCCACCCTGGGACAGGGGGATGTTCCACCCAGGGGAAGGGACAGACAGGGGGAGGCAGTGCCTACGTGCAGCTTCAGGTCGCTGTGCTGCTCACACCTGTGGCAGGCAGAGCACAGGACCCTGGGGCTCTCACTGCCAGCCCTGTCCCTGTGCCATGGGCAGGAGCTGTCACCAGTGCTTCTGCCCACAGCCTGACCTCTGGCACTGTCCAGAGAGCTAGTGCCCCACTGAGGACACTGAGCTAGCCATCAGTTAACCAACAGAAAATAATTCTTACAGGTTTAAAAGAAATTTTTGTTATCTATATTTAATGGTTAAATGATGAGGGTATTGTTCAAAGAGTAATTAGGAAAATAGATTGAGTGCTCATGGATGGGAGAGTAAAATAAATGCTGTGAAGGAAGTTCTGTACTGAGCATAAAATTGGAAGTTTGATTCAATTATTCTTCACACACTGTTTAGATCCCACAGAAAGCTGAGCATGGAACTCTTCAGCCTCTCTAATTAAAGCAAAAATCATTGGAGTGGAAAGTGTCCTGGCTCTTCAGGAGATGTCAAAGTACAGAACATGGCAGACACCTGGGGGTTTGGGAAACTGTGACAGCTACAAGCCGACCTTTGGCAAATTTAATCTGCAAATGGATTCCTGCTTAGGACAGCTAATGCTTTTAGTTATTGTAAAGGCTTGTTCCTGGATTTTAAAAAGCTGAGAATAAATGGATTTCATGATGCAGCTCCTATGTGTGTTGCATAACAAACGGGCAGCTTCTGGATCTGTTTAAATGATACAGTGTATTGAAAAACTTTGCAGAACTTATGAATACATAAGTATAGTTCATGCACAATGGGGGATGATTTTGGCTACTTAATAAAGGAGAAGGGACTTGGCACTTGTTGAAATGAAACTACACTGAAGATGGTGTCTACTGAAAAGGAAGGGAAGGAGGTCACTGGTTGTGTTTGTGATATTCACAGGCATTGCAGGGGCTTGTTGCTCAGCTGGGCATTGCCTTTGGCCTGAGGTTTGGCATCTGGGGTCTGCTGGGAGGAGGTAATATGGTAACAATTGCTTATTCAAAATCTGTCTTTATTTTTCTTGTCTGAAGCTGATTTTGCCTCTTACAGGACACCTGCAGGTGAGTGTGGCTTGCAGATAGAGAGAACCCAGCTCCTGGGGAGAGCGTTGTGGTGCAGATTTAATCTTTCCTGTCCATCTCTCTTTTCCTGCAGGAGGTCTGTGTCCTCCCCTCGGCAGACAGGGCTCCACAGACAGAGTGCCAGCTGACTTCCCCAGAGCCAGCAGCAGTTCTAAGTCCTGTGGTGTGCTGGAGTCTGGTACCCTGGGCTGAGGAGCTGCCAGCAACATAAAAATTATTTCTACAGCATGATGTTAGTGCTGTGGCTCTCTTTGGCCTGCAGGAGAGCTTTGGTCAGCATATCTGTGCCGTGCTGAAAGCCATGGCCAGGTCCTGTGCCTTTCCACAGGGGGCGAATTCACACTAACGTGTGGCTCCCACCCACTGCAGCCAAGAGCAACCTCAGCCTCAAATACAATGGGTTTGCTTGACTAAAACGTGTGCCTGGTGATTATGGCAAGTAAATCACACTGCAGTATAATTCAGTGAAGGCTTGGGCATGGAGACTTCAGGCTTATGCCTGTCTGATGAATGCTTCTGGCTTGTCACATTAGTAATCCCTGTATTAATGAGTGGCCTGTGACATGATGTGGTTGACTGGCAAATCCTGAAGTTTTATATGCATATGGGTAAGTGCCAGAGTTTTCCAAGGTGCAGTTTTACAATGTCTTGTATCAGCCTCTATGTGACAGCATGTCAGAAAACATCCTGGGGAGGCAGGCAGCTGTGGGCCTGGGAATTCACCTTTCCTCATAAGGTCACAATGGATGGAACAAGATTTCTCTCTTGCCTCTCGTCTGAGGGTGTCCACACACTCCTCAAGGGACGTGCAGTGCTTGTGTGGCACAGGTGTGCTGCGTGTGCAGCACAGGTGTGCTAGGTGTGCTCCGTATGCTCTGGCTCTGCCAAAAAACGGTCGGCTGCCAGCCCTCGGCTGGGATCTTGTGTTCGGGCAGGCAGGTCAGGGAGCAGCAGCCCTTCTGCCTGAAGGCTGCAGGAGCTTCCCCATGGACAGGGGTGTCCAGCCGGGCCAGTGACGCCCCGGGCAGGAAGAAGCAATCCCCGGTCAGGACTGTCCCTGGGGCAGGGATGCCACCACGTAAGACAGCATCCCGCGGCAGGAGCGTCCCGGGGCAGCAACATCCCCAGGCAGGAGGGCGCGTCCCGGGGCAGGAGCATCCCTCCCGGGCAGGAGCCTCTCCCGTGGTGGGAGCATCCCCGGGCAGCAGCGTCTCCGAGCAGGACCGTTTTCGGGGCTGGGGCTGCGCCGCGCTCCGCCCGCCCGCGCGGTGCCGGTCGGTGCCGTATGGGAGGAGCCACCGGGCACCGCCGCCCCTGCGCCCCCCCCCGCCGCATTTGGCGGCCGCCGCCGCGGAGCAGGGCGCGGGGGGGGATGATGGATCCGCGGCTGCGGCTGCTGACGCCCCGCGCCCGCCTGCCCGCCGTCAATGGAGGAGGACGCTGAGACCCGCAAGATCAGCAGCAGTTTCCTGCGAGACCACAGCTATGCCACGGAAGGTGAGCCCGGCCCGCAGCCCCCGGCCCGCCCGCAGCAGGTGAGGCCGCCCCGCAGCGGCCCCGGCCCCCGCCCGCCCCGCCGCGCATCGCTCCGCGCCCTCCCCCGCGGCTGTCCCGGGACCGGCCCCGCTGCCCCGGCCCCGGCTGGCCGGCCCCACGGCAGCGGCCCCGGGGGTTCGGTGCGGGCGCGGCGAAGCCGCTGCGGTGACTCAGCAGCGCCGGTGTCGCTGGGTGGGCTCCCCGGGACAGGGCCGGTCCCCCGGCGGAGCGGGGGCGCTGAGCCGGGGCACCGAGAGCCGCCGCAGCAGGGCTCGGGACGCAGCCGCCCCCAGCCCCGCAGGGCACCTCCCGGAGCTCCTGCGCCTTGGCTCCTCCGGCTCCGGGAGAAAGGGGGGTCCCGACCCCCCGAGAAACCCTTCCCCGCCGGAGCGCAGCCCGCGGGGCCGGAGGGATGCGGGCGGCGGCCGCGGCTCGAGATCGGCTCCCCAGCCCCTGAGGGCGTTCGCGGTGCTGCAGGTGGCTGAAGCCGCTGTGGGGTGCGGGAATACGGCAAACGCTGGTGCAGATCTCGTCAGTGGAGCAGCGGTTTCGGGGTTTTCAGTACAAGCTGCTTCGGGAAGGTGTAGTGAAGTGCATCCCGACTGGTGCTTTGCAGATGCAAGGAGATGCCAAAGCTGTTGCACATGGATAATGTCACAGCCCTGGTGAGGCTCATGGTGCATTTGAAAGTGGTTTCCCATAATAGCTCAAGAGCAGAGAAGATGGTGTGGCCATGTTCGATTCAGGCATCAGAACATGAGCTCAGCCTGCACATGCTGCTGCAGCCACCACAAAGGCAGCCCCAGCAGAGAGGGGTGAAGGAGGGATGGGGATGGAGCTGCTGTTGCCTCTGCTATCTTCCCTGGTAGCTGAAGAGCTGTCAACTTCACATCAGCTCTGTCACAACCTCCCTTTGCTCTCTCTATTCAGGAGGAAAGTGCAGCTGGTGTAAAGCAAAACTGAACCCCCACCTTTTCTGGTAGCACTGACACCTTCAATGAGGCTTCAAAAACCAGACTCCATACCAGAGTCTGAGCAGGCTAATTCATAGCTTAATTAGTAGCCAAAGAGGCTTTCACTTACTGTGTCATCCTCATGAGACTTGGAGGAAGCTAGACTTTGGGAATTTTGTCACATGGCTAACGGAGGGTTTATCTAGTGGAAAATCTTTGGCTTGATACAGTAATGGAAAGCTTTGAATACCTGATGAGCCAAAGAAATCAGGTTTTTTTGTTGCTTGTGTGTAGCTGGAATGCGAGTGTTCAGTGTGACAGCCCCAGGTGCTGGGGAGGGCTTGTCCTGGGGCACCCCTGGCTCTGCTGCTCTGCTTGGGAGTCTCAGCCTGAGGGCCTGGGGTCCAGCAGGACGTGCTGTGGGGCCAGGTGCTGCTGCACTGTGGGGCTGAGTGGGCAGACCTGCCCTGGGCTGAGTGATGGACCTGTGGAGGCCACACCACGCTGACGTTTCTGCTGGGAGGGCCAGTGCTTCCAGGAGGGTGCTGTGGCCAGGATGGGACTGAGCTCCCATACCTCCCAGCTCTCTGGCTCACATCACCATGTGCTGTGCTCTCTGAAGGATGATTTTGCTGTTGCTGCATTCTGAAAGGCAGCTGCAACAGCCAGCAAATGTAAAATGAGGCTACAGCTACCTTATTGTGACCTGCTGAGAGCCAAGGTTTCCTGGTGGGGAAGGGTGGAGGGTTGAGATGGGCCCGCAGTGATTTCTGCCGGTGAGCTGGGGAGGCTGTGGATTTTCAGTGCTAAGATCCGGTCTGTCTGTAGTCTGTGGCTGTATGCTGGCATTTTCAGAAGGACCTTGAGCGTCGTACTAGGGAACCACAGCAATTCTCTCGGTAGAAATGAAACAGACAGAGGCATTTGTGCCGTAGATGACCGAATCAGCCGCTGTGATCCCTGCTGCGGCGGCAGGGCAGGGGGAAGTGCAGGAGGGGATTTAATGGCTGTGTATCAGCTGGGAGTTTTTCTTCCCCTCGTGCTGTATAGAACTCCTGACCCCATGCAGTGGTTCTGCTAGAAGGAGAATGACTGCACTTTGAAATGGTAGATTCTGCTAAGATAAAAAAATTGAGTTTTATTTTTTCCTACATGTGAAAGCAGCATATGCCTAAAATGCTGTGGTATCTGGTTTAGAAAGAAGAAAATCCTTCCAAATGCTGTGCAGCAAGTGCAGACTTGCTTTGGAAATGAAGGTGTCTCTGGTGTGTCAGCTGAGGGAAATAGCCGGTTATGTAATTTGCTTTAGTGAAGTGTCGTTGTCACTTAAATAGGTCTGGTATTTTCATGCAAATGTGGGGTGAGGATGGTATTTCACAAGTGCACGTTTGAATGCCTTGTTCTCGTGCAGCTCAGAGTATTGCTGAGAAGAAACGGGGCCCTTGTACTAATTCGACTCGGGTTGCCAGGGAGGTGCTGAGGTGCAGCCCAGGTCCCCAGCTGGGTCACAAGGTCTGCCGGGCACAGGGAGCAGGGCGAGTGGGTTCCAGGGCAATGCCAGCTCAGACCTCAGAGCACTGCTGCAGGACGGCAGATCTCACATGAAAAGTGTCCAGAAAATATGCTTGATTTCTTGTTTTGCTTAAATCTATCTTCATTGGCAATTCTGCTGAGTGCCCAGCCAAAAGTAGGACAAATTGAGACACTTGAATACAAACAACCATTGGAGCAGCTTCCATTTCCAGATGTGCTTGTTGGAGATGTGGCTCTAAGGGTCCTTCACGGGGAGGTGGCCTGGCCAGGTGGTTGTGCTGCTGGAGAAGGATCCTTGGGAGCGCTCATGTCCCGTGGCCATGGTGTGGGGCCACTCTGGGGGACCATCCTGGCACCCCCTGAGGGATGTCCGTGTTTCCCAATGGCTCTGCCAAGGGAACTCCTCCCCGGCAGGCACCGGGCTGGCCCTGCTGGAGCTGCATGGCCTTGGGGATGTGCCAGGGCTGATCCTGGCGGGACAGTCATGACACCTTGCAGCCACTCCTGGGCCACTGCATGGCTGCTGCCTGCACCTTTCCCTGGGTCTGGCTAATGCCCCTGCAAGTCTTTAATCTCCTGAGGGAGTGTTTCCCAAACCGAGTAGGTTTTGCTGTTGTGAAATCTATCACTGAGCCTTTATTTCCTTTTCCTGCTTTAATTTTGTTACTCCCTCTGTAACTCTTTGTCAGCATCTCAGTCATTCCCATCCTGCCTGTGTCCCTGCCCTGCCACGGTGCTGCAGGAAGGGGCCCTGATGCCAGGGAAGTTTGCCTCAAGCTCTCTGTGGAACAGTGGTTGCTTTTTTAAAAATCTGCAGGTAGTCTCAAGGAAAGCACCAAGTGAAGCATTTCCCAGTGCTGGTTTAGGGCAAGAGCTGTTGGGTATTTCTGTTGTTGCAAATGATGCAAGTTGTTTTTTGGAGATCATCTGGGTTGAGATTTAATTAATCTGGGAACCTCTGTGAAGTTGTTTTATCACATGAGTACTTTGGTTACAAAACACAGTCACATCCTTTCTGCTTTTTATTTATACACGTGTGCTGTGTTTAGACATCCCTTCCTGTTTCTGAGCCTGTGCTCCCCCAGGTGGGAAGGACCCACAGACGTGGGTTCGTCCCTTATTCTGTCTCACGTAGGATCTCTGCAGAAGCACAGCATAACTCAACTGTTTGCAGTGCTCTGCATCAAAGCCGATTTGGGGATGCTTTAATCTACAGATTAATGAGAGCAGAGATGTGCCTAGGGACTCTGTAATCTAGAGATTACTGAGAGGACTGGGAGCGGGTAATGATGTGACTGACCCACTGCAGATGGACTGTGAGGAGGCTGCCTGGTCACTGGTGATGGCTTGCATCTGTCTCTGTCCCCTCAATTCTGTGCAAGAACCAAGTTGTTGGTTTGCCTCTCCAGTGCTGGGGAAAGCTGGGTCACTACCAGCAGGCACCAAAGCACCTGGAGGGGTCTGGTCTTACCACCTGGAGTTACCCTGGTCCCTGGTGCTGTGGGGTCTGCAGCTGCAGCAGGGCAGAACCCAGCACTGGTCAAGCCCTCAAGCCCAGGACCCTGAGCTATGCTGTGGGTGCTTGCAGGTGATCCTTGGGGTGCCAGCCAGGACTGCCCCATCATCAGGTTTTGAAATAGAATTGAGGGCCTTGGTGGAGTGGTCAAGATTTAGTAAATGTAGAGAGACCACGTCTGGTCGATGAGCCCCCTGAACATTGCAGAGGGTAGGAGAATATTAGTGGAAACGTTGCTGGTTGCTGTTTGTGTATCAGCTGTTGTCTGTTGGAGACGGGGTGCTGGATGGGAGGCGCTCCTCATCTGACCCACAGGAGCAGATTGCTTCTGCTTGTGGGAGCAGGAGTCTGCAGGGCTGTGCCAAACCCCTGACGCCTCCTCCCGAAAGAGCTGGTGAGGTCTGGTGCCTGTCAGTAGGTGGAAGGGCTTGGTGCCCTGGCAGACAAGGTAATCATCAGCTTCCCTAACTCTGCAAGCTGGAGCAGAGCTGTACCCCTGCCGGCAGGCTTAGAATCATAGAATCATTAGGGTTGAAAAAGACCTCCAAGATTATTGAGTCCAGACTTGCTTATTAGTGATTGGCTGGGGGAATAAATGTTTGCGGAAAAAATCCTTTGAGAATATGCGTGCCAGCTGCTGGATCACTCGGAAATGCTGCTGCCTGAGCGGGTGCCTCTCCCAGCCGCGGTGAGAGGTGCGTGTCGGCTGGTGCGGAGGTGAGCTCCGCGGAGCCGCGCACGCAGCGGGGCCGAGGCGTGTTGGCCGGGCAGGATGCTGATCAGGCAGCTTAAAAATAGCGGCTGCTTCTCGCTGCTCCTCCCCACGGCGGCGGTGCGGCGCTCGCTGCGATGTGCTGAGCCGGCACAAAGCCCCAGCTGCGGGCAGGGCTGGCCCGGGGCTCGGGCACCGCAGGGAGCGGCCGGGCAGTGCCGGGGGGAGTGCCGGGGCACCTACCGGGGTCCGGGCAGTGCCGGGGGGAGTGCCGGGGCACCTACCGGGGCTCGGGGGAGTACCGGGGGGAGTGCCGGGGCACCTACCGGGGTCCGGGCAGTGCCGGGGGGAGTGCCGGGGCACCTACCGGGGTCCGGGCAGTGCCAGGGGGGAGTGCCGGGGCATCTACCGGGGTCCGGGGGAGTACCGGGGGGAGTGCCGGGGCACCTACCGGGGTCCGGGCAGTGCCGGGGGGAGTGCCGGGGCACCTACCGGGGCTCGGGGGAGTACCGGGGGGAGTGCCGGGGCACCTACCGGGGTCCGGGCAGTGCCGGGGGGAGTGCCGGGGCACCTACCGGGGCTCGGGGGAGTACCGGGGGGAGTACCGGGGCACGTACCGGGGTCCGGGCAGTGCCGGGGGGAGTGGTGGGGCTCCTACCGGGGTCCGGGCAGTGCCGGGGGGAGTGCCGGGGCACCTACCGGGGTCCGGGGGAGCGCAGGGGGGAGTGCCGGGGCACGTACCAGGGCTCGGGGGAGTACCGGGGCAAGTACCGGGGTCCGGGCAGTGCCGCGGGGGGAGTACCGGGCTCCGGGCACGCTGGGGAGTGCCCAGGCAGCCCGGCCACGTACCGGGGCTCCGGGCAGCTGGTGCTGGTGCAGCTGCTGTACAGCCACTCTGCCGGGAGCTGACCAAAAGACCCCCAGAGTTCTGACCTCAGCATCCCTGTGCAGAGCTGCTGTGACTGCCGGGCAGCTGGCAGCCCTGGGCAGTGGCACCTGTGCTCTTTGCAGCCCTCCCAAAATCCCATCACTTGGGCAGCTGGTGCTTGCCCTGCCCTGTAGAGGGGCAGCTGAGGCACAGCGAACCTGGGACTGGCCTGGGCCTGACCCCAGCGCTCTGGGGAAGGGTGAAATGACACCGTGGCCACCTGCCCCAACACCTGGGCACTGGAGGCCAGATGTGTGCACATTGGTGTGTTGTTTGTGTGCTGTCAGGAGTGCTGTCCCCAGCTCACCTCCCTGCCATCCTCCCAGAAAAGGTGTGATTGAGCTGTTGGAGTCAATGTCCTCTTTGGGGGCAGCAACTGATGTTTGGTTGATGTTTTTTGCTGATGCATTATGCACTGGATTTCTTGAGGGGAAAGGGTTGCCCTGTCTGGCCCAGGGGGTCCTGGGATGGGGCAGGTGGCTGTGTGGTTTTTCTGGGGTTTCTGTTGTTTTAGTTTTCAGCTTTCATCTGCCTAAGCCTCCAGCAGCACAGCCCTCACTGCAGCTCCAGCTCGCGGTTTCAGGTCCAGCTCACAGTGGGTGTGTGGTTCTCTGAGGTGCAGTGTACCTGGGGAAGTGCCAGGCAGGTCAGGAGCTCCGTGCTGTGACCACAGAAAGCTGCAAGGGCCGGGCTCAGGGAGAGCAGAGTGGCCTCCAGGCAGCTGAATACCCAGAAGGGTCCTGCCTCCCTGGCAGTGCTGCGTGTCTGCGTTGCACAGAACTGTTGTGCAGGCTTTTTGTCTCCCCCAAAGCCTGTTTCCTCACTTCCTCGGGTGCCACGAGTCAGCTCTTGGACCACCTCTTCTAATGTCATGCTAAAGCAGGTCCTGGGAATGGAAATGGAACTGGAATATAAACCAGAATCCAAAGCAGCCGATTAATCCCTCATTTTGATCTGCTGTGTCCTGCATTTCAGCTGATTCCCTGGTGTGGTCATAAAACACAACCATTATCTCAGCTTCCCCAATGTGCAAACAAATTGCTGTGATTTTCCTATGCTTGGATCAGTCCATATCCATATTCTCTGAACAACAATAAAACATTAATGGAGATAAAGACTGTTATCTCCCTCATGTCTATTTTATCATTAGAATAACAACTTTAAATGTTAAGAGTGCTGAGATTTATAATACCAAGCCTGCTCAGCAAAAATAAATCATGTTTCATAGAGCACATTACCATTTATTGCTGCTGTATTATCTGAAGCCAAGAGTGGGTGTTAACCCTGTGATAACGTCCTCAAAGGGGATTTTAAATAATTTTGTAGTTTAATTTAAAAATTCTGTTGACTGCCTGGTTTCATCTGCAGCTCATTTTGGTGCAAGGGCTATCAAAGCTGAACCTCTCCAAATGCTGATAATGAGCTCGCTGAGATGTGCAAGAGTGGGGGAAGCCCTGAGCCCCGAAATGGCTCCTGGTTCAGCTGTGGCTCCAGTGAACCCAGCCCAACACAGCCACACAAGCAGGGCTCCCTAAACGTGCTCGCTTTCAAGGTGTTGTGGACTTTGGAAGACCAATGCATTTTTAAAGTTTCATCTTGGTGTTTTCACTCTTGGTATCTGGGCCCTCATCAGCTGGTAGCAAGCTCATGGCAAGAGAGATGTGTCTCAGTTGTGATTTGATGTGTGACCTGAGCTGGTGTGGCTCCACAGTCAGAGCCCTTGTGGTCCTGCCCTGCTCTCACCCTGCCCTGGCACCCTGGCTGCTGTTGGGGATGGAGCAATGCTGTGCCACAGGAGTGCCCAGTGATGGTCAGCCAGCTCCAGACCGATGTTCTGGGTGTCCCCTGCTTGCTGCAGCTGTGTTACAGTGGTGGTGCTGCCCCTGGCTGCCTTGGCAGAGCTGGGGGCAGCGCTTGGGCCCCTGCCTGTGTACTGCTGTGTCACCAGGTAGCCCTGAAATGAGCAGTGCAGCCTTGGTGCCAAGTTATCTGGCATTTCCTGGCACTGCCTTTGTTAGCTCTGTGAGTAAAGGCAAGGTGGTTGGAGCCTGGGGAGCAGCAGCTTCCCTGAGGAGTGCAGGCATTGACCAAACACCATGTGCAGTGCCTGACTGCCCATTCCTGCAACAGCCTGGCAGCTGGGGAGCAGGGGTGACAGATCCCTTCCCCTGTCATGAGCGAGAAGGGGCCCAGGTCACAGAGTGCAGGGGCAGCAGCCCCTAAATCTGTCTCACCACAGAGCTCAGACTGACGGTGCTAGGTGCTGACCAGTGTTGGGGAGGCTGTAGCTTGTTTAACACCTGGCTCCTACATTAAACTCCCACAGGTACACTGTGCACATCACTAGGTGTTTGCTCTTGCGTGTTTGCGGGGCAGCTCCTGCACTCACCTGCTGCCAGGAAGAGTGCCCATCCCATGCCTGGTGCTCCAGGGGCACTGGAGCCCTTTGAAAGGTGCCTGGAGACCTGCAGTGTCCAGATGGGCAGGTGGGAGGCTGTTCAGCCAGCATGGAGTCCCAAGCAAACAAGCTTTGCTTCCCTGGGGTCCCGCTCTGCAGACCCCTGAGGTACTGTCCTGAAGGGGAGGTGCATGGCATGGCCCCTTGAGGCAGGAGGAGCACCAGTGGCAGCTCAGCCACCTGCACCTGCCTGTGGATGGGACATGCCTGCTGTTCCTAGTTCCACTGGAAATCCCTATAATGACTAGGGGATCCCTTGCACTTGCTGTTTCGCAGCAGGAGATGGGGTCTGCTCCTGGAGGTTGGATGTCAGCACTGGTGGAGGTTGCTCCAACCTCAGCTGGCAAGGTTGGAGCAATGGAAACATGGAAACATGCATCTCTGTGGGATCTGGGGAATGGAAGAGAGAGAATTAGAGAGGCTGTTTTGGAGAGCCCTCCCTCACAATCCCTAAATAAACTTGGCCTTCGTTTCAGCAGGCTGACAGATTCTTAATTATAATAACAGCGTGAGCAGTGCTGCTTTGTAACTGGTTCCCCACTGAACATTTCTGGCTAGCAGCAACGGTGTGCCAGATGTCTGCCTGTGATTGCCTCTGCTTGGGAAGATCTGCTCGGGTAACACTCTCAGCTGGAGGATACCAGTCATGCAGGGATCCAGGGGCAGTCTGGTTGTTTCCTTGATTTCTTGGCAGAAGCCAGAGTCCCACCAGAATCTTCACGAGCGTCTCTGCAGCAGTTTCCTTCTACAGAATTGCTCTGTTTGAAGGCACCAGAGCAAACAGGGACCTGCACCTCTCAGCAGTGACAAACTGTTGAGTTTTGGCTAAGTTTTGGGGATAGTGCTTCTCCACCCTGGCCTTAGGTGAGGTCTCTGGTCTGGGGGTTTGTGCAGCCACCAGACCCAGCACGATTTCCATCTGTAGGTCATGGCTGGAGCCCTGCAGGGATGGGACCCTGCCTGCCCCTGGTGATGCCTGTGAGTCCCAGGAGCTTTGCTGGCTTTGCTCAGCCATGCTCTGGGCTGTGAGCTGTGCTTCTGCTGTGTTCTCTGTGTTGAGTGGAAAGCAGCCAGGGGATGGGCTGGGGGCTGGAGGCACAGTCACCGTGGGCAGCCTCCGGACTCCTGCTAGCAAGTGTGTTATGGGGATGGAGCAAACCCAGTGCTGCTGGGCTGTCGTGCTGCTGGCACCCAGAGGTACCTGAGGGAAGCCCCTCTGCCCCTCTGGAGCTCAGCACAAGCTCTCCTGCTGCAGAGGCCTGGCTGTGGATCCTGTTCCATACTGTCATTTGGCAACTTGATGTAAGGTTTTTCATTAGGAGCCCTGCAAGGTGCAGCAGCGAGGTGTTACTGAAGGAGCAACTCCAGCTATAACAGGGTGTTTGGTTTTTGATGGAAGTCACCAGGCAGAAAAACGCTGGGCATAAAAACAAAGCCAGAGATCAGTACCTGTGGCACTAAATGGTCAAATTCACCCAAGATTGTGAAGATGATGCTGTGCAGAGATTACCTTGTAGCTGGGGCTGTTTCTGGTGACAGTGAGGCCAGATCCATGCCTCCCATGGATCTTTAGATGGTCTGAGTCCCTCATCATTGCCCTCATCAGTGGCAACAGTTTCTGCTGACAGGCTGGTTTGGAGGTCAGCCTGAGCCAGGCGCTTGGGAATTCCATCTGGGTGTAGCCTAGAAGGGAGAAGAGCAGCTCTTGGTTCTCATCCAACACACCTCCACTAGCAGCTCTCAAAGCACCTCATAAACATGATCTTACAGTTGCCAGGCTGGGCATGGCTCGTGCTTTGAAGCTGGAGCTGGAGTCTGCCCTGTTTCCTCGTTTGCATGGGGCTCTGGGGAGGACACTGAAGTCTTGTCATATTTGGACATTTGATCAAATGTAAGAACTTTCTAATTAGGATGTTTATGAGTTAATCACATGTGACACTTGATTTGCTCCCTGCTGCAAGCCTGAGATGTGTGTGAGGATGTGGGGAAGTGGATCATCCTTTCTTTGGCTTTGTGTCACCCTAATGCATTATCTCCATCTGGTTGTCTCCTCCCTCCTTGTGTCCCTCAGCTGGAAGTGTGTACCAGTGGCTATTAATAGATGGATCCTGCAACAGTCTGTTCTTGCAGATGGGATTCTCGGCTTCTGAAGCCTAAAACTCATTACAAATAAAGCAATACACTCTGTGGTCCTTAATACAATTAGCCCTGCTCTAAGTTGGGCTCTCAGGGCCAAATGCTGCTGTCAGTTTCCATGTGAAGGTTGTCTGGGAGTGTCATGGCCTGTAGATCCCAACCCACAGGTTCCCTTGCCCTGGCTGATGATGGACACAGCCCTGGTGCTTTGTCTGCTAAATACAGGTGTGAGATCCTGTCCCTGTCATCTCTGGCTCCGTGATCCCAGTGTCCTGTGTGCTTCACAGGGATGGAAGCACTGTGGTTCTGCACGTCTGTGTTGGAGAGGGATGTTGTCTTTTGAGGCCTTTGGCTTACCACCTGTCCTGCCAGCTCCTTGAACAGCCAAACCCAGCCCCAGTGCAAGGGCTCCTCTGTGCACCAAGGCTCTCTCTCAGGCAGGCAGACGCCGTCTCCCCCTTTCTGGTGGGCTATTCTACCTGTGGAAGGAGGCAGCAGGACAGAGGAGTGTTCACAGGCATTTGGGGGACCCCTTTTCTCAGGGCTGAGCAGTTGTGAATGGAGGAGCCCATATGGCTGTGGGCAGCTGTGTCTCCACTGGCTGCTGTGCATGCCTGTGTGCTCGGCCGCACACACACACACTCGTCACCACCTCCAGGGAACCTTCTGCCTGCCGGGCTTGGAGTCATCACTCTTGCCTTTTTCTTGCACTCACCCCTGCCCCTTCCCAGCTCCCCAGCTTCTCATGGGGCAAGCGGGTCCAGCCCTGGGCCTGCTGATGTGGGAGCAGCAGGAGAGTGGTGCAGGGTGAGCCAGAGCCCTCCTACTGATGCAGGAGGAAAGATTCTGCACAGAACTGCCAGAAATGGCTCCAAATTGTGCTCATGTCTGGTGTGTTTGCCTTTGCCAGGGACCCCAGCAGCCTGGCCAACCAGAGGGGCTTTGGAGGCTTTGTTTCTTTACTTAAGAGGGCTCTGCTTTCTCTTGAGAAAGGAAGCTGTGAGGCTGTTTTCAGACTCATTTTACCGTGCCTTGTGTGCTCTGGAGGGACACATCTCATCAGGAGTGCTCACGTTCCCATGTGCAGGAAGTACCTGTCGGGTCAGGCCGGGTGTCTTGCCCTGGCTCAGCATTTGCTGGGGACAGGCAAAGCTTCTTGCCCGACTTCTCTGGTGTGTTTAAAGGCTGTGGCTTGACCCCAGGAGTGCCCACGGCAGTGAGCATGGCCAGTGCCAGCCCCCCTCTCCAAACAGGGCACCAGCTCTGCTTTGCAGTGCTTTGTCCCACAGTGCTGGTGCAGCCAGGCTGAGGAGGAATATGTGCTCTTCACTTCCCTGGCTGGGAGTGACTTTCCTGCTCCAGGGAGGAGCTGTGCCCTGCTTTGAGGTACCAGTATACAGCAGAATTCCAGACTTGGGAGCCACTTTGTTCTTGATCTCCTGATGGCTGCTGCTTCACCAAACCTCTTTCTTTCCCTGCCATCTGTTTCTGACAATGTGCAAAGTTATTGATGAGGTGATGAAATCAGAGGACTAGGGTTTGCCAGAAAAAGGGTTTTTTCCTCTGCATATGCAGTCTCAGGCCTTCAAATGAAAGCAATGCCCTGGGAAACCTGTGTGTCAGGCTCAGGGCAGCAGCTGCTGGGCTGGTGGCCTCATGAGTAGAGGGTCCAGCCAGTTCCTTCTCAGTGCACATGCAGGCCTGGGAGGAGGTGTGGGTGGTAATTAGCAGTAAAAAATGCACCATGATCTCATCCTGGAGAGCTGTCCCTGTTGGGTGCTCAGTGCACACTCTGTGTGCTCCCACCATCGCTGCCTCCCCTGTGAGCCTGCTCACAGGCAGCTGGGCTGGCTTGCTGGATTCAGCCTTTGTTAGTCCTTGGCAGTGCTATTTGGAGGCTGGAAGGCTATTTTAGGTATATTTAATCACAGTTTTTTCTTGCTTAGTGAATAGCTGCAGTTATTAACATGCAGTGGAAAGGGTTACAGGAGATGGCAAATATTCAAGGCATTCTTTTGTCCTGTCCTCCAAAAGACAGAGAAAACAGTTACATTTATCAGCAAGTGCTGTTTTCTGACCAGCAGAGTTTGAAAGCAGTTTTCTGTGTTTCTTCTACTTTTCAAAAGCCATTGATTTTCGCAGTGTTGCAATTAGAAAACAAGCCTACAAAAATGATGTATTCCTGCATTTTAAAATGGACTTTCAGTCTCCTGCTGTCTTTTTACTGGTTTCCCAGCCCTGCTGAATGTTGCTTAAGTCAGCGTGCTGTAATTGGCCTGTGGAGATCCAGGTCTGGCTGGTGTCAATTAAAACCCAAATGGCTTTGCAGTAATGTCAGTGTTGCTGGACTTCCTGCACAGGAGCAAAGGTGCCCTCTCCTGCACAGCTTGCACTGCAGCTGTATTGACTGGGAGCACTTGGCTAATCGCTTCCTGTAATTAAATTCTTCACTAAGAATAAAGTTAATCTTCTCAGAGCATATAAAACCTGACCTGCAGCCTGAGCAGGCAGAAATGCTGCTGTTTATAGGCACCTTTATCCAAGTGTAAAGGGCCCATTCCCAAAGCAGAAGCAATTGGGATAATTAGATGTTCCTTGTCCTGAGTCAGGGATATAGAACATTGAACTGTAAGTGATATGGTGGTTTTCTGCTTGAGGTTCCTTAGACTCCTGAGGTTGGAAGGGACCATTTTGCCCATTCCTCATGACTCTGGTAAGACACCACTGAGCCCTGTGGATGTGATGGGATCACCAGTTCTCCTTGTCAGGGTGCTGGGGCTGGCTGGGGCTTTGTTAGGTTTTAAAGTTTTTTAGATTTGCATTTTCTCTGTTTGCTGATGCTCGGTAAGTTTGGCAGAGAGAAATGGATGAGACTTTCCCCAACTTTTTTTCTCTTTGTTTACACAAACACATTAATAAACTAATTGCCCAAATCCTTGCTGGCTGGCAGAAGCATTAAGCTTGCTATAGGCCACTGACTTAAACCATATGGTTTGGTCCCAAGGCTTCTTTGGGTTTTTAGAAGAGGTTTAAAAAGTGCCTGTTTGCATCATCTTGAAACATTAACATTCCAAGCACAAACAATTTTGCATAATTTATTACTCTCACTGTAGCTTTGCTCATACTCCGAAGTTCAACTTCAAAGTACTGCATCCTCACTCCTCATTATTTATGTACAGCAAAAACAAAACAACATTCAGTGCCAACCAGGCATTGCTGTGTTTCATTGGATGGAGAAACTCAGACTTCTTCTGTGGCCATATCATTTTTTGTTCAATTATTCAGAGCCAAATTCAGAAGGAAGGTAACCTTTCCAGCATGCTTTCCTGGAACGCAGGAGTGCTTCTGGGGAGAAAGTATGTGGTACCAGGAGGGTGCCAGGTACTTGCCATCAGCTGCTCAACGGACAATTACAGTACATTTGTCAGTTCCACTTCTATTCAGAGTGAAATCCTCTTGCCTGTTCTCACACCCTGTTTCAGTGCAGCAGCATTTCATCAGCAAACAGTGTCAATGGCGCCCAAAAGGACTGGGCTAATATCAATTCCCCTAGTTTATGTTGAAACACCCCTTATCTTTGCAGCAAATATTGTATCTGAAATCAGAAATGTGGGTGAAACATGCAGCCATGCCCCGGGGAGGGGAGTGTAAGGGAGAACTCGAAAGCAGAACCCTGGCTTGCTTCACTGTGAAGCCTGGTGTGCAGTTGGGTTCCCCTACCAGGATCAGGGGCTCCTGCCCATCAGGTCTGCCCCAGCTGATGGACTGGCATGTAGGGCACTGGGCAGAGGCTCTCATGGTCTGCATTCCTCCCATCATTGTGCAGATATGGGTGCCAGGAAGATGTCAGCCACTGCATTAGGTGGGGGCTGAATAAATCAGTGTGCACGGACCATTGAACCTCTTTGTTGTAAAACAAATGGCCTGTGGTCAGTTAATCATATAAAGAAACATCTCCCAGACCTCATGGTATTATTCATAAGTACTAAATCCTCTTGCAGTTTCATAAACAGAATCTCTGTTAAAATATGGGGAAATTACAATCTGGAACAGTGGTTAGAGATGTGGATGCCACATACTGTGGGGAAAAGGAGCAAGAGATTTTTTTATTTTCTTACAAAGGTCTTGTCTCTCTCATCTGAACCATCCCTCTGCCTTGAGCTCCCAGGTCTCCTTGTGCTGCTCACCTGTGCTTGCCGTGCCTGCCCAGCCTTGTCAGGTGCTGAGGGAGCCCTGCAGTGGCCAGCACGTGCCCTGGCTGCTGGGCCAGGCTGTCCTTGTCCATGGCTGGTGGCTGTGGAGCCTGCAGTCCCCCAGTGTCACAGCCACGGGGTGGGAAGCCCGTGGGCTCTCAGCCTCCTGAAGGAGGGCTGGCAGCAGCCTGGGGCCCCGGGCCCCTGGTTTGTCCTGGCATTGCCCCTTCCATGTGATGGGGCCACCTTGGTACTGATAAGTCCCTTTTGTTTCCTGCCCTCCTTTCTCCCTGCTAGAAGGGAAATCAGTGTGCTGGAAGGTTGCCTGTGCTGATGGTAACTCCCAAAGCCTGTCCACCCTCTGCTTCAGTGCCGTCCCCACTGCTCTGTGCTGAGTGCCAGACAAGTGGGAGCAGGAGAAGGTCACAGGTTCACTGAGTTGTTTTTATGCAGATTTACCTAATTCTGTGTTAAATGGCTTTGAGGTGGCTCCCAGCCATGTGAAGCTGGGCTCTCTGGGCTGTGTCCAAGGGGGCAGCTACCTTCCCATAGCACCTGTCTGCTTGGCCTGTGGTCCCTGAACAACCACTTCTTCTGCCGAAGGCCTGGGATTGATGTCCGTTGCTTTTCCCTCATGATTTAAAACAAACCCCCTAACTGTGGTGTCCCAATTTGCAGTTCGTGTCTCAAGAAAGTGGCTCTTATGTGCTGCCAGCCCTCAGCACGTTCACTTGTTAAATTATGCACATGCTAATGAAGTGTGAAAATCAGCCAAATAACAACTCTCTGTAATCGCTTAATGTCCCCAGAGCATTGTGGCTTTTTTTATTATTATTATTTTATGATTTGTGACCCATTCTGAATAATGTTTCTTCAGGGCGTTCTTCCAACAACTGGGGTTAATTAGTATTTTCACTTTTTCCCCTTCTGAATGAAGCCCAAACCTGCTCACAGCCCACAGTGCAGCTTGTTTTCTGTTCTGAATTAAGTAATGCCTAGATTTCTATCAGAATGGGAAGCAGCTTTCCAGCAGAACTGTTAAAATCCACACCCTTACCCCCAGCACTCACCTGGGCATACGGGCAGGGACTGTGGCCGTGTTGAGCGTGCCACAGCTGCTCCTGCTGTGATGGCTGTTCTGCACAAGTGATGCTGCTCCTTGTGCCCTGGGCAGCGTTCCCCATCCCTGGGATGAAGCACGGCCTCGTGATGGGCAGTGGCAGTGGCAGTGACTGACCTGCCCCAAGTGCTGCTCTGGGATGTGAGACCAGGTCATATTCCCCAGCTCTCCCTTCCCTGCGTGGTGGAGGCCACACCGACGTGGCTGATGCTGGCTGTACCTGTGTGAGGAGGATGTTGCAGGGGCAGCACGTCACCTGTGGAACTGCTGGAGCTGCTGCTCCTCCTGCCTGGCGTGCGCCGGTGCCAAGGGCAGGGTGGGGACGCTGCTCCGCGCTGCCCGGGGGTGGCCGTGGTACTGCTGCCATGGCCATGGAACTGGCCCCTCTCTGTAGCAGAGGTTGTCCCAAACCCTTCAGTGTTCCAGGACACCACCAGGCTTGCAGAGGCTTGGCTGGGCTGGCAGTGACATTCGGAGTCCCCAGAGGTTGATGTGAGTTGGGTGAGGCTGTGTTTGGGTGGGGAGCTCTGAGCTAAAGCTGTGTGTGACTGAGGCAGCTGAGATCTGCTCTACAGCCTCGCTCAAACAATGTGATTCTCTCCTGGTGAGCCTCAGCAGGCAGGAGCAGAGAGAGGGAAGCCCAGGGCCTTATCTTTGGATAAGTGTCAGGCAGACCATGGACGGCATGTAGAAGCAGTGTTGCGTAATGTCAGGTAACATCCAGTAACCTGCTTCCTCACTGAGAGCAGGAGGAGGAAAAGAGATGAAGCACCCAGCTCTCACCTCACTTTTAGAGGGTGAGGTCTGTGAGACAACATGCTGTTTATCACTGCAGCTTTTCAGTGGAAGTTGCTGGATGTTGTATAGTGATGTCTATTGGGTGTTGGACCATGTGTGCTGCAGAAACACTCACTAACCCTTCTCCTGCTGCATCCAGGTAATTCTCACACTCACCCCACTCCTCTCATGTCAGTAACAGCCTTGTGTTCAGGATTGTTATGCCTTGGTGTCACACCATTCACCTGTGATTAAAGTGGAGTCACAATCTTCACGACTAACCAGAGCTTTATACAAAGTGCTGTCCTGTGCTAGCTGTGTCCTCTGCCTGATGCTGCAGCCTGCTGGGAGCTGCTGAGCTCCAGGGCAAACCTGAGAGCCCCCGTTCCCCATGGACTGGGTAGTGAGGCTGGGCAGGCAATCACTTGAAGCAGAACCAGTCAGAGCCTGTGACAGCAGATTGGTGGCAGAATCACAAACTGCTCAGGAGGAGAGGAGCCTTGGTGGCCTGAGAGCTGGGTGTTCCAGAGTGTGCTGCTCTGGCCGTGGGGCTGCTCTGGCCGTGGGGCTGCTCTGGCTGTGGGGCTGCTGCTGGAGCTCTGGCCGTGGGGCTGCTGGTGGAGCCCTGGCTGTGGGGCTGCTCTGGCCGTGGGGCTGCTCTGGCCATGGGGCTGCTGCTGGAGCTCTGGCCGTGGGGCTGCTGGTGGAGCCCTGGCTGTGGGGCTGCTCTGGCCGTGGGGCTGCTGGTGGAGCTCTGGCTGTGGGGCTGCTCTGGCCATGGGGCTGCTGGTGGAGCTGCTGGCAGAGCTGCCATCTCTGGCCAGGTGACAGCTTCCTGCCCTGCCTGGCCTCTGTGTGCCTCTGTGCTTGTCTCCGTGTTTGTCACCTGTTTAGAACAGACTAATCCCTTTTCTGTGCACTCCAGCTGATTCTGGGGTGTGGCTGAGTTGATGATAGGGCCTCGCTGGGATCAGCCAGGTTCAGCTCCAGCTCTGGACCCTGAACTGTGGTGGATGAACAATGTCAAGATTATCTCAGCCCAACAGTTTTTGTCAAAAATATTTTCCACTGATCCTGCCTGGGAAAGCACCATGTTTAGCTTCAGTGATACAGCCCTGACACCAGAAAAAGAGCTTCCAGCAAAGACTTTTAATTCTCTGTCAGAATCAACGTAATTAAATCCCATCTGATGGGAAGAGGGTTTTCACTGGACCTAGTGACTGTCCATGCTTCTATTTGCTCTAACATCCCAGAATTTATTCCCTGTAACAAACAAGGGGTTTGTTTCCACTAAAGATAGCTGTATATATGAAATCTGTTATTTTTCTAGCAGAAATATTTGTTACTTTCACTTGCAGTTTATAAACAAGTGTTTTTCACTCTCTGTAACTTACCAGCAGGAGCCAGGAATGCTGCCTTGCCCACCGAGACCTTGGGCCTTCCCCAGGCACTTGAGGCATTTGGGTGCTTTCTGCACCCCAAGTGGCAAAACTTGTAAAGTTCAGACAGGCCCATTTATAGCTGCAATCTGCTCCTTCAAGCTGCTGCACAAATTCATTTCAGTGGCTCAGGACATCACTTAATGAACCCAACTAAATTGAAAGAAAGAAAGTTTAATTAAAATACTGCAAGGAAAATGTCTTGAGACAAGCTCTTCCAGGAGCAGATTGAGAATGATGGCCCAGACATCTGTCTTCCACAGGAAGAAATGTTAAAGTCGGCAGAAAATTTAGTGTGTGATGAGTTTTAGAGGGAGCAGATCAAGCATGTGTTGTGGTCTGGCCCCGTGCAGGGCTCTGGGTTCCCGTGAGCTCTTGCAGAGCCTTGTGAAGGGTCTGTGCCCCAGCAAGGAGGGCTGGCAGAGGCATTGAGCCATGTGTGGAGGCAGAACCTGGCAGTGGCCACCTGCCACAGGCATCTTTGGCTCTCTGGGAAAGGGGCACATCCCAGGGGAGGACCCTGAGTGGCACTGGCTCCTGAAGGCACCAGGAGGGCCATGGGGTGTGCTAACAGGCCATGCCACCTCCCAGGGAGGGGTCTATGGGCTCTGGGACTTGCTGGGACAGAGGCAGGGGAAATGCTGCTGGGGAAGCACTGAGGCGGCTGAGGTCAGTTTGAAATACCCTGTCTGCCCAGGATGGCTACTGAGGGGGGTGGCACAGCCCAGTGATCTGGGTGGCACTGCCCCAGTCCCATTGTGCTGCCATCTCAGTACAGCCCCAGATGCTGGATTAAGCCATCTTTGGCTGATTAAATTCAAATCTGTGCAACAGGGACTGTCTGCACAGTGTTGGTGTGTTTGCTTTCCTGTAGAACTGGAATTGGAGCGTTAAGAACATTTTTCAAATGCCACCACTCTGATAGCCGTGGTGCTGGGGGTGCTCCCTGCAGACGTGGATTATGGCACAGAAGGGTCAGTTTCCCATGCAGAAGGTGTTCCTGTTCCATCAGCACATTCCCCACTTGCCTCCCCCCATTCCCCTTCATGTGCCAGACCTGTCGTGTCTCACCACTGACCCAGCTGGGTTTCTGCCCTGGTGCTGCCTCCCAGGCTGACCCAGCTGCAGGCAGCTCACTCAGGCACCCTGTGCCCAGGCTGGCCCCCGGGCCCCCGTCCCTGGGGTCTCCAGTGTGCAGTGTGCTCTGTGGAACCCAGGGCCAGCTTTCTGTGAGAAGCTCCTGCCGCAGCAGGTGCATGTTGTGCCTCCCATGCTCAGCCAAGGGCTTGTTCCAGGGGCACCAAACTGGAATAATGTGACAGAGAATGACATCAGAGCAAGGTGGTAACAAAATTGGGTTGTAAGCTGAAAATAGCTGCTCTACGTGAGAACAAAGATTGCTGCTTCTGAATTTTACTCACTTAGCTGACATTTGGGTACTTCTAATTAAAATTTTTCAACAGTCAATAGTTTTTGCTGATCAGCTAACAGATGGCTGCAGCAAGATGACCAGAAAGACAGACTGCGTGGCACGTGAAGTGTGTTGGAAGGCATCCATCCTGGTGTCTGCACACCGACCCCTCCTCCGTGAGAGTCTAGTGCAGGGCTGTGCACTGAGAGCCCCCTGGCTCTGCAAGGCAACCTCCCCAGGACACAGGTGTGTGCTGAGGGTCAGACCTGGTGCTGCAGTGCTCAGCACAGCTTACCTTTTGGGAAAAGCAGCTCTTGTGTTCCTGCTGCAGAGAAAGATCTTGTCAATAGTAAGAGCTCAGTATTGTTACCATCTGTGAGTATCTTCCCGTGTCAGATGTTCAGGTTTTCAGCAACCAGTGATGTCCCTGGAAATCATAGGTTTTCAGAAGGTATTTTGGAACCAGGCCACTTTTTGGGTTGCTTATGCCTTTGTGCCCAAGCATGAGAAGTGCCCAGACAGTTCTGTGGCAGAAATCATTGGAGTTTTTAAAGGTTTTAATGTGGAAAGGGTGGAGGACTTGATCAATGCTCAGCTGCTTTTTACAAAGTCTAATTTTTTTAAGGGTGTACTTTGCAGATGGACTTGGATTTTCCATCACTTTTCCTGAGCCCAAATCAGCCATTTTGAGGAGGTTGTGTCTGCTGTGCAGCTAAGGCTCTTGGCACAGGGATGGCAGCTAAATCCTGCCGTGAGCCAAGGGACAGAGCAGGCGGATGGGTTGCCTGGAATGCTCTGGCAGTGTGAGCCAGCCCAGGCAGTGAGTGTGGGGAGCAGCCCAGCACAGGGCTGGGGCTGCAGGAGGGCAGGCTGCTGCCAGCCTGGGTCACTGCCCCAGGGCTGTGCTCTGACCCCAGCCCGGGGAACACCGGCGAGTCACAGAGGGCTGCCCTGATGTGCCTGTGTGTGTGTGCAAGATGAATAATGTGGAAAAGAATAGTAAATAGAGAAAAAAATAATTCAGGAAACTGTGGGTTTCCGTAACTGCCCAGCTCCCAGTCAGTTTGCTTTTAAGCCCCTAAGATTAGCTCTGTTGGTTAGAGCATGGTGCAAATAATGCCAATTGTGAGTCCAGTCTCTCTATGGCACACGCACGTGGGCGATGGACTCAGTGATCCTTGCAGGTCCCTTCCAACTCAGAATATTCTGTGATTTCTTCAAAGAAGTTGCCCTGCTCTGTAGACCATGGTTTGTGGTTATTTCAGGTGTAGGTGCAGAGGGTCTGTCCTGCCACAGCCTGGACTGTTCACTGAGGCAGCACCTGAGAACCTCTCCCACCCACCCAGAGCTGGGCTGTGTTGGGGCTGACTGGTGGGGCTGCTTGGGTCTCCTGGCAGCAGGGTGTTCTGGGGCACCCTAGAGCAGCTGCTGGTTTTCCTCACAAAGTCAGGGTTATTTGCACTGGCAGAGAGATTCTTGGGTTCCCGGGCTAATTGTCCTGATTTACATGCTGTTCTGCCACCACAGGTGTGATGTGTAACAGCTTAATAAGGTGTTCATATCCTGACCAATTAAAAATTGCCATTAATCCAAGAGCTAATGAGTTGTGCACCTTGATGCAGATAGAAGAGTTTTGTGTTGTGTGCATACCCAGGACCCAGCAGGGCTGGTGGGCAGGCATGGGTGCTGGGTGGGGCAGGGGCCAGGGCAGCTGGCCAAAGGCAGCTCTGCTGCTCTGCTTCCCTCTGTTCACCTGCTCACATGGGCTCAGTTGTGGCTGTGCCTGAAAGCTCCCCTTCCCCTGCCCCTGCCCCTGCCCCTGCCCCTGCCCCTTCCCCTTCCCCTGCCCCTTCCCCTTCCCCTGCCCCTTCCCCTTCCCCTGCCCCTTCCCCTTCCCCTTCCCCTTCCCCTTCCCCTTCCCCTTCCCCTTCCCCTCCATGACCCAACCCCTGCATGGTCTCTGCTGGTGCACTGGGCTCTGGAGCAGTGCTTGCCCCACTCCTTCCATGTCCTTGCCCTGGGCACCCGGGGCCCTGAGAGCCTCTGCTCCCTGGGAGTTTCTGTGCTGAACCCTTCCCTGATGTTATTTCCTCCTGAACTCTCCTCTCCAGCAGTTCCAGTAAATTACACCTGGCCAGGATGGTGGAGGGATGTAAACTCACACCCTTGCAGGCTGGCATTCTGGAATGGGTGCTTTGGTTTGGTGGGGGACGCTGGGTGACACAAGGGCTGCTGCCAGATGGGAGTTTCTTGTGTCTAGGGTGGGTAGCACGAAATTCCTCTTTGCTGTAACAAGGGCAGAGAAATTTGGAATGTGCCAGTATTTTTAGCTGTTCAATCTAGGAGTGCTATTCCATTTTGGGGAAGAGGAGCAGCTGTTGGTAGCTCTGCAGCACAATGTTGTTGTGATGAGGAGCTGAACAGCAGAGCTCAGCAGGGTCCAGCCCTGCCTGAGCCGCTGGGGGGGTCCCGTGTGAGCCAGGACCCCGGCCCCATCCCTGCAGGAAACAGAGTCATGCTGGGCAGAGGGATGGGCCTGCCCCAGGCGGGGAGCTCCTCAGGCATGCTGCTTTTCCACTAAGCCCACCCATCCCTCCCCACAGCCCTGGCCTGACTGGGATGAAGGGGTTGGGCAGGTGCCGTGCCATGCCGTGCCATGCCGTGCCACGCCGTGCCATGCCATGGCTTGCTGTGCCATCCCGTGCCATCCCGTGCCATCCTGTGCCATCCCGTGCCATGCCGTGGCTTGCTGTGCCATGCTGTGCCATCCCGTGCCATGCTGTGCCATCCCGTGCCATGCCATGGCTTGCTGTGCTTCACTTGGTGGTGTCAGCAAGCTGTGCTGTTTCAGGGCATTTTGCTGCTGCTCCAGGTCCTTACTGGGCTTAATGCAGTGGAATTGATTTCAGTTTCCCAGGCTATGATTCTCCTCGGCAGGGGATAATCAATGCCAATCAATCACATGTGATTTTGCATGCTGTTAGATTGCAGTTTAACCTCTGCTGTCCTCTGCCCTCCCACCTCACACCCCCCTGCTGTGGACCACACAGTTTGGGGCAGGGCTGATGGCCCCGGCTCCCCACACTGCCCTGCACGTCGTCCCCAGCCCTGCTCTGGTGGGACTTGGATGCCAGCTCCTTGTCCCCTCAGCTCCAAGGCCTTGCCCAGGGTTTCTTCCTCTTTAGCCTGCCCTTTCTGTACCTGAGGGACCTTGAAGTCCCCCTGGTTTTAGTTCCTCTCTGACACTTTTTCATGGGCAGGGAAGGGATTCCAGTCTTTGGATGAGCCTCCTGCTCTGCTGGGCAGGGGGCTGAGGGTCCAGCCCTGCTGGGTTAAATCTGACCTGACAGAGGGGACAGAAGGTCCTGCTTCCTTCGGGGTGCCTTGCAGGGTCCAGGCCTGAGCACTGATAGGTCCCCAGCTCCACCAAGCTGCACATAAAGCCCTGCCATGGAGAGAATTCCTCAGCACCGACGGCGCATGCCTTTCAGAGCAAACACTTTGCTAGCTCTTTTTTTGTTTGCTTTAAGAGAGGCAGACAGAGAGGGAGAGCAAAGAGGTCTCTTTTAAACAGTGAAATGTAGAGTCTCACCATTTTCTGAGCAAAGCAAGACCCACAGCCTGACGCTGAGGGTCAGACCTGGGAGGCCTCCTTGACAGGCTGAGGATTGGGCTGCATTAGTCAGTTCTAATTTTAATGTTTGTGCCTTTCTCAGAACCCCTTTCTGAGCTCAGGTCCATCTCCTGCCATGACGTGGTGGGATGCAGAGAAGGTGGGATGCACTGAGACCTCCACAGGGGATCTGTGGGTGGAATTGAGCTCTGGCTCTCCCATCACCAGACACTGCCTCCATAAGCCTCCTACTTTTTCATTACCTCTTTCCTTTTCTTCACCCTGAATGGTTTCAGGTGTAGGTTTTGTCCTCAGTTAATAGGACCCGTTGTTGTCCCACTTGCTTTCTCCCTGGTGGGCAAGCAGAGTCAGGGAGTGGCCACTGTGCCATGGCTTGGTGGTGCTCCCAGTCAGGGGCCACCTCTCCATCTCCTTGGCACAGCCCTGCAGCCACCACTCCCCTGAGGGGTCTGATGGGGGCATGAGGGATGTGGCTGTGGGGAGTTATTACCCCACACTTATCAGTATTAAACTCGATTTGGCAACTCATAGCCTGGGATTTGAATGACCTAAATCCTTCCTTTGGCAGCCTGGTTTGCTGTTATTTATGGTGCTTCCCAATTTATTATCATCTGCAGCTGGAGGCTTTGTGTGCGGTGCTGTGCACCCAGAGGTTTACACACCCAGTGAAGAGAGCAGAGTGCCCAGAGCCGCGGTGCCCAGACCCCCACAGCCCTCCTGTCCCCTGTCCCAGCCCTGGGGACAGAGCTGGGCGGGCAGGGGACGCAGGGGCTGCCCCAGAAACACAGAGCTCTGTCTGGGGAAGGAACTGGTGTCATTGGAGAGCTCCTGGGGCTGCACGTGGCTGTGGGAGAGCACTGGGGCTGTGGAAGGGTCAGGAGCACAAGGCTGATGAGGAGCAGCTGGGCAGGGGCTCAGCCTGGAGAGAAGGGGGCTCAGGGGGCCCTTGTGGCCCTGCACAGCTCCTGACAGGGGAACAGCCGGGGGGTCGGGCTGTGCTCCAGGGAACAGGGACAGGAGCAGAGGGAACGGCTTCTGGTTGCACCAAGGGAAGTTTAGTTTGGATATGAGGAAAAATTCCTTTCCTGAAAGGGCTGACCAGCCCTGGCACAGGCTGCAGTGATGGAGTCACCATCCCTAGAGGCATGTAAGAATGATGTGACACGTGGGGACGTGGGTTAGGGGTGATCCTCCAGACAGTGCTGAGGGAATGGTTGGATTCGATTTCAGAGGGCTTTCCCACCTAAATGCTGCCATGATTGTGTGTGGTCACAGTCCTGCCTCTCACTCCTTACCCAAAGGAGCATGTTCCAAAGGAGAGCAGGCAGCAGGCAGAGCCCTGGGAGGGCTGGGGGCACCCTCTGCCAGTGGGTTTGAGTCCAGGGGTGTCCCTGCCACCACGGAGTGGCTGCACTGCTGTGGCCAGGGGCATCACCCTGTGTCCACTGGGGCCACGTGCTCCTGGCACAGGTGCTGGGACAGGTGTGCTGTCTGTGGCCTCCCCAGCAGGACAGGCAGGACCGGGGCCTTTCTGCATGGAGCTGCTGCTGCAGCTGGAGCAGATGGGATGTGCCAGGAGCGGGGATGATGTGCCCGGAAAGCTTTGGGAGGAGGGCAGGATGCTTGGGATGCTCCAGGAGCAGGGATGGAATAGCCAGGCCCCTGCCCTGGTGGGCAGAAGGAGAGGGGTGCTGTGTGGGCAGCTCCCAGCTGCAGATCAGGCTGCTCCAGGGATCCAGGGCTCAGCACCGACTGCAGCTTCCCTAGTTTATCTTCTTTCTTTTTAATAACAGATTCATTCCCTGTTCCTGGCAGAGAGCATGCCTTCCTCCACGCTGGGAGAGGGGGAGGGGGGTGTGTTGTAAATTTGCCATTTTTCTGATAAAACTGTATCGCTACGGCGGAAATCAAATCCCATCTTGGATATTTTTAGCATGAGAGCATGAAGGCACAGAGATGCCGAGGGAAGGGAGGATGGGAGGGGAGGGAGGATGGCGGGCTGGGTCTCCATGGAAACTGTTTGCTTTAAATTCCCGCATTGGGGCACTGAGTGTGTAGGAGGTGATGAAGGAAATGAAAAAGCAAAAAAGAGGCAAGGTTTTTCCTTTCTGTTGTCACAAAACTGCTGAAGGAACCTTAGGAGAAATGGGCATAAATTATTGATCACCTCAAGACGACTACATGTGCATTTTCATTAGTAACCACCCTGCCTGTCCCTCGGGGGCAGCAGGTGGGGTGTGCAGCAGCCATGACCGACCTCTGGTCTGTTCAGACACCTCTGGAAAGGAGCTGCTGCCACTCTGGGCTCCTGAGCTGGCACATCCGTGGGACTGCCCAGCTGCCCTCTGGACGTTCTGCTGTGCCAGGCTGCTGCTACTGCCCAGACACACCAGGGAAAGAGCCAGTGCCCAGACCATGGCTGCTGGGGGAATGATGCTTCTGCCAGCTGGGGTGGATTTGGGCTTGGGTTGGATACTTCTATTCACAAGAGGGCTTTTTAATATTTAGGGTATTTTTTTATCATGTGAAAGGTGTAGTTAGCCAGGCTCTCTTGGTATTCTTGTCTGAAGTCCTGCTGATGGGCATGAGTAAACAGCAGGTCTGGGGGATCTGTGGACATGAAAGCCCCCTCTCTGTGGGGGTAGTGTAAATGGGGGCTGGGCTGGGGGGGCACAAGGGTGTCTGGGGTGCCTGGCCCTGGTGTCTCAGAACACAGCCCTGCTCACAGGCTGGTGCATTAGATCATGTCTGAAAAACGCCTCACTGCAGCACACAAAGTTATTTTTAATTCATTGAAAAGAGAATGACCCAAAGCCAGCAGCTGGTAATGGAGAGGATTAAATAGAGCAAAACAGGTACATTTTCAATTGAGTAATTTCAGAAGGAAGCAGCACGTCTCATGATGAGGTGCACGTTAGCACTGCCCAGCCACAGCCTCTGAGTGCCCTGGCTGCTCTGGAGCAGCTGCTCCCAGCCTGCTCCCAGGGCCATGCCCGTGACACCCTGGGGACACCAGCTCAGCCCATGGCACCACAGTGATGCTCTGCAGGGTGGGGCTCACCTGCTGCAGCTCTGAAACCTCGGTGAGCCAGGGCTGAGCTGGGGCTGCTGAGCAGGCTGGTGCCAGACTCAGCAGGGTCCTGCTCAGCTGGGATGCTGTCTGGGGCATAGAGGGGCTGTTTTGGGGGAGCCCATGGCTGTGAGAGGGGGCTCTCAGGGGCCCTGTCTGGGTGATGCTGCAGCATGGGGTGTGGGTTTGGTGGATGCTGTCTGGGCTGGCATCCTGGAACACAGACCCTCAGTGGGTTCCCAGCTGCACCAGGAGCTGGGGCCACGTGCTGCATTTGGTCTTCTCTCGTTTGCTGAGGTAGCTTTCTAGTCTGTATCTGGGATAAAACTCAAGGGGACAGAGAGGGGACAGCTCAGGTTATGTTTCTGAGGCCTTCTCTGCTGGCACACCCCAGAGCTAACAGGCAGGAGGAACCAGAGCAGTGCTCAGAGGGCTCTGGGTGCTGGTGGCCGCAGCCCGGGCAGCGCCATGGCCTGAGAGCACAGCCAGTGTTTGCAGCTGTGGCCAGCACCCAGCCCTGCCAGTGCTGGTCTGCAGAAGGGACAAGGGCAGGGAATGCAAACGGCAGCAGTGAGCTGGCAGCTGACAGCTGTGGCCAAGTGCTGTTCATCACAGAATCCATCCTGCACCCAGAGCTGAGGCTCCCAGGCTGCAGCCATGCTTCCAGTTCCCAGCTTCGTGCTGCTGGAGCGTGGTTCCCAGGCAGTGGGGGAGCACCAGTTGGGCAGTAATTGCTGTGGAATTAACCTCTGACATTCTTCTAAAAATAGGCCAAACAAATCCAATCGTTAGCAGCTCTGCCTGTGTTGCCTCGAGGGTAAACACTGCAGATTAAAGCAGTTCCAGGTCTCCTGTGTCCCCTGGCTTCTGCCACTGAGCCCAGACCCTGGAGATGGTACCCTGCTTTGTGGGGAAGGGCAGTGGTGTGAGTGCAGTGGCTTTTCAGCTGATGGAGGGCTGAAAGGCATCACCTTAATTTACCTTGGGAGGCAATGCTGGGTGCAGCAATGTGCAGGGGAAAGCAGCAATGTTTGGTCACCTGAGCTGTTCTACCTGAGAAGCTCAGGGAGAGAGGACACAGGTGTCTGAATTTGTCTGCTCCCTCTCCTGTGAGGGTGAAGGCAAGCCACCACCTCAGGCAGAGGGTGGCACAAGGGCCAGGTGGGAGCAAGCCCTGCCCACCAGCCAGGTGCTGAGATGAGGTGCTGGGGCACCAGTGGCACCAAGCCCTCCCCCGGTCCCAGGAATTGATTGTGTCATCCCAAATGGTGTGGGCAATCCCCAAGGCATCAGGGGAGCCTGCTGTGCCATGCTGTGCTGTGCCATAGTGTACTGCCCAGCCCTGGGCCCCTGCTGCTGACAGCTGTCCTCAGGCTGCATTTACACAGGCACAGCACCTGGAAATCCCTCTGGAACCAGGGCTGGGGCACAGGCCAGGGCAGGGGGCTGTGACAGCATAATGCTGAGCCCATTTACTGTTAAAGATGATAGAAAAACAGGGATTTATGGAGGTGCCACAAGGTACCCACAAGGCATGTCACTGTGCAGGGCATGGTGATGCCTGGATGCCTGTGGAAGTCAGGCTGCAGAGACTTAAATTGTCTTTGTCTTCTCTTTACCAGCTGACATCATCTCCACAGTTGAGTTCAACCACACTGGAGAGTTACTGGCAACAGGGGACAAGGGGGGCCGGGTTGTAATATTTCAGCGTGAGCAGGAGGTAAGTGCCAGTGAATGCAAAGTGCCCATTTTATCCTTTTAAGTGACGTGTCCTGCTGTTCTCTGATCTGCCTGTGTCACTCTAAGCTCAGGGCTCTCCTGGCATAATACAAACTGAGAAACAGCTATTAACATCAGCAGGGTCAGATTTCCTCCTGCCAAACACCTTCCAAATGCATTGCCTGCATTCTTCTGCTCCAGGCGTAACAGGGGTCAGGCAGCACATCTGAGGGTGTGAGCAGTGCCCACCCCAAGAACCCCTCATACCACCAAGATTCTGGAAAGTGTAGATGGATGCAACAACTAAGTTTCCCTTCCAAAACTTTGCTCAGGAAGGGCTAGCAAATGCTTTGTTGGAAGCTGAGGTTGTGCCTCTGGAGAAGTGTGTGTTTGGCCCTCAGCATGGCCCTGCCCTGGCGGGCACCCTGCCAGCCTGGCTGGGGGAGCTGTGCCAGCTCCTGCCACCTGGGATGGCCCCCACCATTTCCAAAGTTGTCCCAGTTAGCTGCTCTGCTCTGAGTCAGTGGGACCTGTCCTCAGCTCTGCTGGAAGGAATGCATCAGACTTGGGCATGAGACAGATCATGGTCCAATGATGGTTTTAAATTTTTCTCAAAGTTAAGGCTTTAAAATAATTTCTACATACACTGAAGACAACTCAGTGGTTAACCACCACATGTGCAGACACCTCCTCAGCCTTTCCAGCACTAGTTCATTTCTCCTTTTACTCTCATTTCATTATTCTACTGCTTTTCCTGGACTTTAAGCCTCCAGCACCATTCTGAATGTATCCACTCAGCTCCTCTCCAAGGGGACATGTGGGGCTTCACCCACCCCCCCAAACCAAGGCTGCCATCCTGGTACTTGTAGCTGTTGCCAGCAGCTCTTCTGTGGCTGGGTTCAGCACCTGGCAGAAGCTGGCACTTGGTCCCAGCCATTCACCAGGGACAGACAGTGGGGTGGGACCCATTTCTGCTACGTTCCCTCTGCATTCCCTCTCTGTTTCCACTCCATTCCCGCTCCATTTCTTCTCCATTCCCGCTGTGTTCCCATTCCGTTCCCTCTCCATTGCCACTCCATTCTTGCTCTGTTTCTGCTTCATTCCCTCTGGTTCCCTCTCTGTTTCCACTCCATTCCCACTCCCTTCCCACCGAGCACACCTGGAGCCGTGGTGCCAGCAGAGGCCGTGCCCGGGCACTCAGCCCCTGAGCCGGCTGCCAACGCCTTCACTCCTCTGTCCCTGGCAGAGCAAGAACCAGCCCCACCGCAGGGGAGAGTACAATGTCTACAGCACCTTCCAGAGCCACGAGCCAGAGTTCGATTACCTGAAGAGCCTGGAGATCGAGGAGAAGATCAACAAGATCCGATGGCTGCCGCAGCAGAACGCGGCGTACTTCCTGCTCTCCACCAACGGTACGTGGCCGGGCTGGCCCCCGGGCCCCCGCTGCCCGGCGTGGTGCCCTCCGTGCTCTTCCTCCGGGGAAGAAGCAGGTATTAGAACTCTGCCTGCAGCGTGACACAGGCGTCGGGGGGCAGCGGCTCTGGCAGAGCTCAGTCCCTTGCGCCAGGTGTATTTCATGCAGCCCCTCCCTTTGGGGGAGAGAGGGAGGCTTCTGCCCTGACAACAGCTTGGGGTTTTTATTCTCAGGATCCTGGGAATTTTTATTTTTTTTTTTAAGACAAACTGCAGGTGTTTAGTTTCAATTTGCAGTCATGTTGGGCTCAGCAGTTCCATGTTACGTTCTGATAAATATCATGAGGATCTAGGAATATAACTTGGGATGAATGGAGCTTTAAGATGGATGTGACTTAATTACTTCAGGGGAAAAGGAGGGGTCTAATTATATTCCATAACCAACTTACTTTGTGTTATAGAATTGACTCTATTGATCATTTCAATAAAATTCAAAGACTTATTAAACTCATTTGGGGGAGAATCATTGAAATGAAATTAAGATTAATTATACAGCATAGTGTTCTGTTAATTGAGTTTTTAAATAGTTTTTTGATTAACAGGGATATTACCCTTCCATTTGGGTGGTGTTCCATATGCAGGCAGGTTATCAAAACAATTAATTTGGAAATACTCCTGTGTTATTCTGTTTCTTTTGTTTTTACTGTTACACTAGCATTTTATAGTGAACCCCCCCAAAACGGAGCATGTTAATAAAAAAAAAAAAATTAATTGGCATTGCTTTGGAGTTGCTGTGTAAGAGAGAAAATTAAGATGGATGATGGGGTTTTGTATGAAACCTGGTGGAAGTGATGATAAACTATGGATGGAGTCCCTGCCAGGAGGGAGCGAAGAAAACACCATTATTCAAATAACCCCAGGTGTTCCTGGTGCTCTGTCTGCCGGGGCTCTGTGGCACAGGGGGTGGGGTGCTGGGAGGAGACAGGGAGCTGCCTTCAGTCCTGTGAGTGCTGGGCTCTCACGGCTCTGATGGGGAAGGTCAGCATGACTCTGGGTGAGCCACAGGCACCCTGCCACATCTCAGGGGCACGTCCACCTCGTTCCTGCGTAGGGCTGTGCACCAGCAGCCTTCTGTGGGCACAGGTGCCTCTATCACCACTTCCAGCAGTGGCCCTGGGGGCACAGGAGGTTTTTCCAGCCTTGGTGCATCCGTCAGTGGGTGGCTCAGGGAGCAGTTGCCTTGATGCTGTCCTCTCTCCTGCCCCAGATAAGACTGTGAAGCTATGGAAGGTCAGCGAGCGGGACAAGAGACCGGAGGGATACAACCTCAAGGACGAGGATGGCCGACTCCGAGACCCCTCCATGATCACCGTGCTGCGGGTGAGTGTGGGGGCACCAGGGCGGCTGGAGAGCTGTTCCCTGCGGGGTCTTGGGTGAAAGCTGCTGCTGGTGTCCCCTGTGTGCCCTGTCCCCTGTGTGCCCTGTCCCCTGCGTGCCCTGTCCCCTGTGTGCCCTGTCCCCTGCGTGCCCTGGGACCCGCAGTGCCCCCGTGCCACGCTGGTTGGTGTCCAAGGGCATCCTGGTACCCGAGGCGGGCGCTGTGGCTGGCGCAGGGCAGGGCACGAGGGAGCTGCCAGGGATGTCTGGGCTGTGCTGGTGCTGGGCAGATGTGCTGCCAGCGCCGTGTGTGTCCCGTGTCTGGGACCCCGGTGCCACAGCGTGCTTGCTGCCCCACGGCTGGGCCCATCCCAGTGAGGAGGCAGGGCAGAAGCTCTCCCAGCTTGGAGCATTCCCAAATGTAGCTGCTGCTGTAGGAGCAGCAGAACTTCCTCCATATGAGTTTTCTTCATGGTCATGACCTTAATCAGACCAGACCTGCTTGTCATTTATTAACACCCTGTCAGAATTTGCATTTTGAGTACTTGTGGGTTTTATATTTATACATATGAAATTATTAATATGATTGTGCTTACCTCACTTTATGGATCCCAGTTCCATTGTGCATGAAGCCATTGAGGACCCTGGGCAGGCAGTTAATTCTTGTCTCTGTACAGGGTTGCTCCTGGTGACTGGCAGCGTTTTCCTTTACAGAACAAGAGAGCATTTATTTCATGTAGATGTGTATCTGCAGTTATGTTTCAGGCAGCATTTCCAGCCTAACATGGTGATACCTGACAGCCCGTTGGAGAGCTTTGCTCGGTGCCTGGCTGTCAGAGCTGGGGCTGTCAGCCCTTGGCAGGCTGGGAGGCAGGATTTGAAAGGCAGCAGCGGTAAGGGTGTTATCCCAGGTGGTGCTTCCTTCTCTGGTCAAACACACTGGGAAGGCCCTGGGATTTCTTTCTCCCCTGTAGAAAGCCCTATTGAAATATCAGAGGACCGAACAGGGTTGGAATCCACTCACTGCCTTGAAAGCTTCAGCCTCTGTTTTCCTCTCATGCACTCCTGCCCATGCACTCCTGCAGCAGCTCAGTGCTGTGTGGCTGGAGGAGCTGCTCTTTGGTGTCTGCCACTGCTCTGGGGTCAGGCTCTCCATTCCTGCCCAGGGAATTCTGCCCTGGCGAGTGGCTGGAGGAGGCGCCGGGCACTGGGAGGGCAAACACGTTTGAAGTGCTTGGTGTGATGCTTATTGGTACCTGCTGTGCAGTGCCTGTGGTCCCTGGGGACAGAAGATTGAGGAGTCTCCCACCAGCCCCATTTGATCTGATGTTTTGATGATTTTACTTGGACAGATATTTACAATAGCTGTAACCGTTTTGCTGCAGCTTGGTGTAAATCTGATGTGTAATTGTCCTGTGATGGGTATGCTTTAAATTAAAGCCACATCCATCCATGGTTTAATTTTCAACCACAGACAAGTGAAAAAAGGGTTTTAATGCACCTTGCTGCCATAATTTCTCATCCATTTGGCTTAATGGTTTAAATGCACTTGATGAGCATCATCCTCTGAGGAATTTCTAACCCACACAGTGCAAAAAGAATATTTAACTCTGCTCAGGCTGTGTAGTGAGGTGTTTGCTGTCATAAGAAGAGCTCTGGTGATTTGAATTGCCCCCAGTCTAATAGCTGCAGCCCTCTGACCTTGTGTAGCTGCCCTGGTGTGCTCCCGAGTACCACCTGCTGTACCTGTGCCTTGGGACATGCCAGGAGATAATTAACACAAGTGATATCCAGGGCTTAAACCTTTCCCAAGAGGGGATGTGTTGGCTTTGGTCACTGCCAGTGCAGGGCAGTCTGGGGTGACAGCCCCAGTGTCTGGGTGCTGGGGGTGCTTGCTGCAGGCTGTGCTGCTGCTGGGGGTGCCGTGGCCAGGCCCTTTCTGAGCCTGTTTCTTCCTCTTTGTGGCTGGCACAGAGCCCTCTCTGAGAGCTGCCACTTCACTCTCTCAGTTCCAGCAAATTCCATGATCAATCCTGGCTTGTGTCTCCCATTTTGTGGAAGCACTCCGATTTCTTGGCCGTGTGCAGTTTCCCAGGGAGGCTGTGCTGGGCCCCACTGCATCTGATTCCCCTGACTGCAGTCCCAGAGCGGCTGTGCTGGGAGATGCCTTGGAGGAGGTTGGCTGTGCTGCTGCTGCCTTTCTGCCTCAGCAAGGAGATTTGCCTCTTCTCCTTTCACACATTCTGCAGAGCATTTCAGTGACAAGGCAGGGACCAGAGACGGAAGCAGCAGCTCCATCAGCTGCATGGACGAGCAGTGAGGCAGCAGCTTTGTCCTCCTGCAGGAAGGTCCCTTCTGCGTGTCACAGGGCAGGTCAAATGTGACAAAATTCTGAGCAGTGTGAAGGTGTCACTTCACACTGTGAATTCTGCCATGAAAATAGTGTTTGATGCTCATTTTGTCTGCAAAATGCTAAGCTTTAGATGGCATTGGGGGAGGTCACAGAATGTAATTTATGTAGGTAGGAAATGAATTCCGAGGAGTGTGCCTGGAGGAGCTCAGCTGCTGGAGGAGCTGGGCTGCTGGGGCAGGTGGAAAACTGACTGGATTTATCCCTGAGCACTTCCCTGCTCCCTGATTTGCCAGGGACCGGATTACAGTTTCCTTCTCGGAGCCCCAGGGCCGGGGTCAATCCGAGCTTCAGCTTGGCTAATCCCCCTTGAGCAGATCCTGTGGAGCACGCTGAGCTGCGGCCGTGCTGGTGGGAGCAGGGGCTGGGCTGGCCCGGCACTGCCCCTGCTCAGCTCCCACCAGAGGGGATGTGGGTCCTGCTGTGGGGGCACAGGTGCCACGCGTGCTTGGAGGGAGGGGCAGGCATGGGGTACCTGCCAAAAGCACGAATCAAAATTAAGACTTAAGTTGTTTTAAATGAAAAGTGACTGGCATTGCCCGCCTTCCTGAAAACAGAAAGTAATTGAATTTATTAGTGTTTTATTTTCTTTGACACAGTCTTTCTGTGTACTTGATGGGCTTTGTTAAACTGAATTACCATTTAATAATGGGTGTGTGTGACACCAGAGGCTGTCCTGAGGTGGGCTCTGGAGCTGGAGCAGGGGGGCACGAGGAGGTCTCTGCTGTTCAGGGTTGTTGTGGCAGTGCTGACTGATCTGGGTGGCTTAGGCAGAAGCTCACTTGGCCTGTGCCTGCTTCAAAAAAACCACAAGAACCAGTTCCAGCTGCTGTCACACTGCCCATTTGTTGGTGTCTCCACTGTGGCTGAGGCCTGGCTGGGCAGCTGCTCCCCTTGGCAGTCCCGAGCCAGGATCCCTGTGCTGCTGCTGGAGAAGGAGCTCACCGTCTGCTCCCAGCAAATTCCTGACTGCTCCTGCCTCAAAGTTTCAGTGCTTTCAGGGGCAAATCCTCATTGCTGATCCCTTAAGCAGGAGTTTGCAGCATGTGGGCATGCTGGTTTCCATATTTCTGTGCAGATTCTTGCCACTGTAGCAGATAAAAATCCCTGCTTTAGCAAACCACTCATGTAAAACCAGGTTTGTCCCTCTTGTGGGGTGTTACCTGGTGACAGCCAAGTCCCAGACAGAAAAGAAGTCTCCCCAGGACTTGGCTCTGAAGTAATGTGTGGAGAATGTTCTTGACTTAAGAGTTTGTTGTGTCTCTCTGGTTTAGTGGCTCCAAGTAGGAATGAGCAGGGAATTGTGCTGGGGCACTGGGAACTGCAGGTGCCACTTGGGGTGTCAGTCTGGCCTGGGGAGAGGAGCTAGCCCAGGGTCTGGCTGTGAGCTGTGCTGGGCCACAGAGTCATCTCACTGAGCAGAATCCACTGCCCAAGCCCTCCCTCGCTGTGCTTGTTTCTGTGCCCAGGGCCCACTGAACCCTTTCTCTTTGCACACCCCCGTGCTGTGCTGACAGCTGGTCCCCCTGGTCTGGGTGGTCCCCCTGGTCTGGGTGGTCCCCATGGTCCCCATGGTCTGGGTGGTCCCCCTGGTCCCCATGGTCTGGGTGGTCCCCCTGGTCCCCCTGGTCTGGGTGGTCCCATGGTCCCCGTGGTCTGGCTGGCCCCCATGGTCCCCGTGGTCCCTGTCCCCCATCCCAGCTGGCTGAGCAGGATCTGGCAGTGCAAACGGTGCCTCACTGCCCCTGTTGGGTGCAATTAGCTGCAGGCTCGTCATGTCAGGCTCAGGCTCTGAGCTGGCAGCACCAGTGTGTCACTCGAGCTGGCTGCCAGTCCCATCCCCACCTCTGCAGCCAAGGGAATCTCTTCAGGCAGCACACACATGGTCCAAGTAATGGAGCAGCTGGAGAAAACACCTCAGTGGCGAGGAGGAGCATGGGCTGGCACATTCCTGGTGCACTGAGTTGCCTCCAGAGCACTGTGTCCAAAGTTATTACTGACCCCACTCCTCACACACATGGTCCCCTCTGCATCTCCCCACTCCCCAGTGCGTTATGCTGATTTATCTAAGGGCAAATACCCACAGCTCTGTTCCTGGTCCTTCCCTCTGCCCCTTCTCATCTCTTACCTCCACCACTTCACTGTGAGACAAATGCAAAAATGTTTAAAGAAAAGACGTGCTGGCCTCGCTCTGTCAAGCAAGGTATTTCTGTCAAAAATGCTCCGGGAATTTCAGATCCTGGCTAGCAGTGACAAAATGAGACAAAAGAGGTTCTTTGGTTGTTTTTTTGTTTCAAAGCTGGAACAGTTGCTGCAGTAAGATCAGAGCCTGGTATACTGGGCCCTCATTGCTTCACTGTGCTCTAGCCATCCTGGAAACTCTCTCAAAATTAGATGGCTTTGGGTCTGCTTGTCCTTCTGGCACACACGTGGGGAGGCATTAGGTTTCCCTGGAGGAGCCTGTTAGGAGTGAGCAGAGAGAAGCCCTGGCAGCCAGAGCTCAGAGGGACCCCGTGGGCCATCCCCCCATGCCAGGGGCTGGCTGGAGCTGTCCGTGGGTGCTGATGCTCTCTCCTCACCCTGCAGGTGCCCGTGCTGCGGCCCATGGACCTGATGGTGGAGGCCACTCCCCGGAGGGTGTTTGCCAACGCCCACACCTACCACATCAACTCCATCTCCGTCAACAGCGACTACGAGACCTACATGTCAGCGGATGACCTGAGGATAAACCTGTGGAATTTTGAAATCACAAATCAAAGTTTTAGTATCCTTTGTTGTGTGTGGCTCTGGGGATGGCCCTGCGTCCCAGTGAGGTGCAGCCCCAAGGGAAGCAGCCGGGCTGTGCCCGTGCCTGTGGGATGGGGACTCGCTGCAGGAGCTTCACCCTCTGCAGGGCTGGCAGGAGTTCAGGAGTACGAAATCCTGCTGCCTGCTGTGCACCTGGCTGCAGGGCACTGACAGTCCCCAGGCCCAGGTGTTGTTCTCAAGGCGCTGCCCTCTCATCTCTGCCTGTGCTGCTGGTGGGATGCCAGGCTGTGTCCAGACAAGGCATCCAGCGCTCCCATGGAGCTGCTCCCTCCACGGCACAGGGCTCAGCTGCACTGCCACCACTGCTGCTGTCACCCAATGTGTGGGTGACACATTTCTGAATTTGCCTGCAGGGCCTGGTGGGGCAGGCAGATGGGGGGTGGTCTGCAGGTGATGGAGGAGACAGAAGCCTTGGGGAGGATGGAAGAGGTG
Organism: Haemorhous mexicanus; assembly: GCF_027477595.1. Lineage (NCBI taxonomy): Eukaryota > Metazoa > Chordata > Aves > Passeriformes > Fringillidae > Haemorhous > Haemorhous mexicanus. The sequence goes on from NC_082355.1 coordinate 340,754, forward strand.
ATGGTGCCTCTGGGAGGATGGAAGCAGTGATGGTGTGGTCCCATTGCACCCTGCAGCAGGTGACAGGCTGCCAGTCACTGCTCTACAAATGAGGTTGCGACAGTCACGCTTGTAACAGCCACATTGGAAATAATAAACAGGGCACGAATCATTGATGGTGTTTATATGGTGTTTCCTGCTGAGAAATCCCTGGGGCATGATTTAGGCAGATGGAGAGGATCTTGGCAGTCACAGGCATGTGGCTATGGGAGCTCTGAGCAGCTGCAGGAGAGTAGGGCTGTGGTGCCTGCTTGTTTGCAAGGATGAGGGTGAGGAGTACTAAATCTGTGACAAACCTCGGGGAGTTCACATGGCCCAAGGGAGTTACATGAGGGTTTTCTGTTCGTTGTTGTGCCCTGGGCTGTGCTGCCATTGCTGTTTTCAGTATGGTTACTCGCCATGGCAGAGTGTTGCACATTTACTGAGGCCTGGCGTGGGTGGGCAGATCAGGTCTCCTGCCCACAGAGGATCTGCAGGCTGTGGTACCAGAGCAGGGGGTCTCAGTTTAGCAGAAGACCTGCTGGATCTTGGCCTTCCCTGCTGGTGGGGCCGGTCCCACTCCGTGCTGCAGTTTTGCCCGTGGTGGTGGCGCCTGCCCGGAGCACACGGTGTGCGTGGCTGAGGGCAGCCCAGGGACAGCAGCAGGAGTCGGGCTGGGCTCGTGGGCTCCTTGACTGGCCCTGCCAGACATCGTGGACATCAAGCCGGCCAACATGGAGGAGCTGACGGAGGTGATCACGGCGGCCGAGTTCCACCCGCACCACTGCAACACCTTCGTGTACAGCAGCAGCAAGGGCACCATCCGCCTGTGCGACATGCGCGCCGCGGCCCTGTGCGACCGCCACGCCAAGTGTGAGTGAGCGCCACAGGGGGAACGGGCACCGGGCCACCCGCGCGGGGCCTGCCCTGGCCCCCGGGCTGCGGGCCCCTTGGCCACCCGCCCTGCCCTCGGGGCCACCTCGGGGTCACCTGCTCACCCGGAGAGGGAGCTGCGGCAGGAGCTGGTGCGGGCACGGGCAGGGCAGCACCTGCTCAGTGCCACAGAAAGTAGGTTTGTTGTGTAAGAGGGAATTAGTGCTCAGAAATCCTTTCCATGAGCTCAGCAGCCCAGATCTGCTTCTGCAGCAGGAGCAAAGCCACACAAAAGCCTTCAGGCCAAAGCAAAAATAGCTGGCCTGAGCCCCTGCCCTGCCCGGCCACTGGCTTTGGGTCACAGACACACTCAGGGACTGGGCAGCACCAGCTGTGTGCTGGGAACCCTGTCCTGGCATCCCCTCTGTGTGTGTGCTGGGACCCCTGTCCTGGCATCCCCTGTGTGTGTGTGTGTGTGTGTGTGTGTGTGTGTGTGTGTGTGTGTGTGTGTGTGTGCTGGGAGCCCCATTTTGGCATCCCCTGTGTGTGTGTGTGTGTGTGTGTGTGCTGGGACCCCCGTCTTGCCATCCCCTCTGTGTGTGTGTGTGTGTCTGTGTGTGTGTGCTGGGACCCCCGTCCTGGCATCCCCTGTGTGTGAGTGTGCGTGTGCTGGGAGCCTGCTCATGGCCCTGCCTGTGTGTGTGTGTGTGTGTGTGTGTGTGTGCTGGGAGCCCCGTCTTGGCATCCCCTCTGTGTGTGTCTGTGTGCGTGTGCTGGGAGCCTGCTCATGGCCCTGCCTGTGTGCTGGGACCCAGTGCCAGCAGAGCCCCTGCTGCTGCCAGTGCAGGCACTGAGCAGGGGCCACACGTCCCCCAGCAGAGCTGTGGCCATGGCCCTGCTGCCCATTCCCAGAGGCACCCAGGGACAGAGCCCTCACAGGGAGACCAGGGCCTCATGGCTGACCTGCTGTGAGCAAGAGACACGTCCTGGCTTCAGCTGCTTTCTGCCTGCCTGAGATCTCTGTTTTTTCTTGTTGCTATCACTTTTTACATGGAAAAGGCCTCCAGGTTTCTGCTGGTGGTGAAAGGCTGCAGCTCTGTGTCCTGCTGTGGGCAGTGCCTTTTCTGCATTGTAGAGATCATTCATTTGGGCACTTCAGACATTCTTCCCACTGTAGTGGAGCTCCAGGGCTTGGTGAAGGGGGTGATAAACCTAAGCACATGTGGGTGCTGGGTACAGCATCATGCAAGTGCTCCCTCCCAGAAGCTTCCTGTGGTGCCAGGACAGGGTGGCGGTTCCCTGGGCTGAGATCAGGGAGCTCCTGCCTCAGCTAATGCTGGGGCTTGTTCTTTCCTCCTGCACAGTTTTTGAAGAGCCTGAAGACCCAAGTAACCGGTCATTTTTTTCTGAGATCATCTCCTCAATCTCTGATGTCAAATTCAGCCACAGTGGAAGGTACATCATGACCCGGGACTACCTCACTGTCAAGGTGTGGGACTTGAACATGGAGAACCGGCCCATTGAGACCTACCAGGTGAGCATGGCACAGCCAGGTGCATGCAGCAGTAGGGCACCCACTGAGTTCCTTCCTGAGCCACACTCTGTGCCAGTGGCAGGAGGGGCGGGCATGCACCTGTTGTGTGGGAGCTTTATGCCTGTAGATGGTGGAAAGCAGAGCAGTTAAATGTGGGCTCAAGTGGCCTAGTGAGTTGTCACCATGTCCCCAGGCTGGGGGTGGGTGAGGAGAGAAAGCTCAGGTGCTGGCACCTGGGAGAGCCATGTGGGAGGCCTTGTGCAGAGCAGTAGCTCTGTCACTGTCACCCTTTGTCAGGGGATGTCCCCTGGCACTGCCTGGGGGTGCCCAAGCCGTGTGCAGAGTCTGGCTGGAGGTGCTTAGGGAAGAAGGGTGGCTGTGGGAGGGCACAGGATGCCAGGCGGTGCCCAACGCTGCCAGCTGGGCTGTGGCGAGCGTGGGGCACACCCTGTGAGCCAGGCTGAGTGTGCCAGTCCCTGGGCTGTGCTGGCCACTGTGGGGGCTCATCCTGTCCCTCCCACCCGCAGGTCCACGACTACCTGCGGAGCAAGCTCTGCTCGCTCTACGAGAACGACTGCATCTTTGACAAGTTTGAGTGCGTCTGGAACGGCTCTGACAGGTGAGCACCTGCTGGTGTGCCGCCTTCAGCCCCGGCATGCTGGCTTGGGTTTGGCCCAAGGGCTCCATGGCCCCTTGGCAGCCCCTTCCCTGGCCTTTGGCTGGGTGCAGCGTCTGGGCAGGTGCAGCGGGGACTACCTGCACCTGCAGCCTGTGCACAGGTGGGGATGTCTGTGGGTCCCACTCTCTCCTGGACAGAATCAGTCCCACCTCTCTGTCACCCACCGCTGGAGGAAGGTGGTGATGGGTTTAGCTTCAGGTTGCCAGAATCTGGGGATAATGAGCATCTGGGTGTGACTTAGACCGAGCTCGGTGGCAGGAAGTGTGTGAGCCCCTGGCAGGGCTGTCATGGTTTTTGTCTGAGCCATCAGAGTGAGCTGTCAAAGCACAACTGGGCCTGAGACAAATTCCAGTGCTTACCCAAATCTCCCTATGCCTCTGAATGTTCAGTCTTGCTCTGGTCACCAGCAGTTTGCCTCTGAAAAGGTGTGAAAATCACCTGTCCTTCCCCGTTGCAGTGTCATCATGACCGGCTCCTACAACAACTTCTTCCGCATGTTCGACCGCAACACCAAGCGCGACGTGACGCTGGAGGCGTCGCGGGAGAACAGCAAACCCCGTGCCATCCTCAAACCCCGCAAGGTCTGCGTGGGTGGAAAGCGCAGGAAAGACGAGATCAGTGTGGACAGTCTGGACTTTAGCAAAAAGATCCTGCACACAGCTTGGCACCCCTCCGAGAACATCATCGCTGTGGCAGCCACCAACAACCTGTACATATTCCAGGACAAGGTTAACTAGGAGGACCAGGTCTTCTTTAGGAGCCTCATGTACTGATACCAGTAAACACAGGGTTTCAACTGTTCCTCTTTTCTTTCTTTCCTTTCTTTCCTTTCTTTTCTTTCTTTCCTTTCCTTCTTTTCCTTTCCTTCCTGTTCTTTGTTCAGTTCCTGCTCTGCAGATCGCGGTTGTGCAGAGGAGCACTGGGGCACTCCGGCCCAGGGGCCACTGGGGGCACCCCCCAGACACCAGACTTACACAGGGAGAGCTGAGACTTCTTACAGGGCAGTGTGAGGATGTCAGGCCTGGCTGTCCCCTGTCCCCAGGCACGTCCCCAGGCAGTGCTGGGGTGGCAGCAGCCTGATGGCTGAGGAGGTGATGTAGAGGGGGCTGTCAGCTGGGAAGGGATTGATGGGGTAACACGATTGATGGCCAGCTCTGGTGGCAGTGGTCCTACACCAATTGCTTTAAACCTGATCCCAGAAATATTCCACCTGTTGTGTGGAAGACTGGAATGTTGCCTCCCTTTGCCACTTTCCACATTTGTCTTTTTATTACAATTATTTTGTGTTTTACCAACAGAGACAGCAAAACCAAACGTAAAGTTCAGTTTTGCAGTGGACAAGCTTAAGGGGCAGGGGGTATGTGCTGCACCTCCAGATGTGTCTGCTCCAGCCAGGTTGCCCCCCCAGCCCTAGAACCCTCCTGAGGATTTGGCTTTGTAGATACTGTGGTGCCTTCTTTGGTATATGAAATACCTTTATAAATGATGCTTCCGACCTGCATTGATCGCAAACCAAACCAACCCTGGGCTCTGCTGCAGTTCTGGGCTTTGCTTTGGTCACTTTTCTCATTCTGTTGTGAGCTCTTGCATGTCGTGACTGACTGTCTCTCTCTCTTTCTCTCTCTCTCTCTTTCTCTCTTTTTTAATTAATTTATTTATTTATTCAATTTTTTTAAGATAAAAGTATAAGTTGCTAATTTATGACCTAAAAAAAAATCCAACTGTATATTGCTGTTAGCCCCTGACTGTGTCAGAGAGAGGCTGTCTGCAGTCCTACATTATAATAACAATGATAATAATAATAAAACTGGTAACTCTTTCTCTTTGCATGGCGAGGCTGCCTCTTTCCACTCTACGGATTGGTCAGGTCCCTCTTTAATTGAGCAACTGTTCAATATAAAAAGATTGACTGGATTTTCTGTAAATCTGAAAACTGCTCCTGCAGCAAGAAGCAAATGAAGTCAATTACAAAATTCAACACCGTCACTTCGGCAGTGGCTCCACAAGGGTGACCCTGATGCCATCCTCCTGAGGGGACACCTGGCACCCCCAGCACCCAAGGCCTTCAGGGATCACGAGTCACCAAGGCCAGGTGTCCCCGGGACAGCCTCTCTGCAGGCACCATGAGGATCATGGCATGCCCCGACCCGGGAAAGGAACTGCTGCACACCCACAGAGCTCATGGACTGCACGGAAAACCAGGAGCTGGTTGGAGGCAGGGGCCCCCCAGACGCCACTTTCAGAGGAGCCATTCCAAGGGAAGAACAAAGTGCACTGGCTTATGGATTTATTCCAAGGGATGGCTTTCAGGAGTAACTTTTTTTTAAAATGAAATGGTAAAATAAAATAGCAAGAGTAAATGCACCATTTTATAAGAAAATGCTCCTTTTTGGTTGTGTAAGGAAAGCCTGCGCTGCGGTGTCAGAAGTAAAGTTGTCCCAAACGTGTCTGTGTGCAGTCCGTGCTGTCGCGGCTCCGCGCTGGCTCAGGGCTCCTGGGCTGAGAGGGGTGGGCAGGGCTCCCCAGGCCCGAGGATGTGGGACAGGGGGGCACTGTGTAACATGGGAGTGGGAGCTTGCAGGTGCCCCACTGCACAGGAACCTCAGTTCTGGGTGCAGCCCCTCCCCAGCCCCTGCCCCAGTTCTGGGCTGCTCCTGGTGATGAATTCCAACAGCAGCCCTCAATTAGCAGCTGCAGGGCACGGACTGTGCAGTCAGGGAGATGTTCCTCAGACACTCATTCACCTTCACAGTAGTTGCAGGACCTTAATCAACTGAAACAGGAGGAAGCCAACCCTGGCTCTGCTCCATCGTGTACAGCACATTCTGGGTTGCTGGATCTGGCTGCTCCACAAGGCAGAACTTAGTTCAGCTGTTTCCAAAAGTGGAGCTTCTTTCCCTTTCTTAAGCTTGCTTGGATTTAACCTCTGCCCTGCTGTGAGTGCTGGGCCACAGAGGGCAGGGCCAGCCAGGGGACCTCCTGGGCTGCCACAGGAATGGTGCTAGGGAAGATGTCAGCATCCCTCAAATCCAACCTTCTCTCTGGATGAGGATTCCGGGGGCTGTCACCCTACCTCTGGGCAAACTGGGGACTCTGCTAAGGGGCTGCCAGGGGGGATCAGCTCCATGGTCCACCAGCAGCACCCCCAGCCAGGAGCCCTGCACGTGAGCATGATCGTTTTATCCACAGAATAGGCAAATAAATAAATTTTTATGAACATCTGGTCCCCATAAACCAGATCAATTAAAATTAATAGCCATCTTATTTAATGAACAAGTTCACGACATTCTAAACCAGCCATAACAAGCACATGGCTTCCCACTGGGCTGTGTTGAGCAAGAGGACCCCTCTCTCAGGATGCTCAGCCTGCAAGTCCTGGCCCTGGCCACCACCACCAACTGCTGACAAGAAATCACTTGTCAGGAGGAGGGGAAAAGGGACTTCTTCCCCAGCCCTCCTCTAAGAGCAACAGACACATGTAAACACAACCAGCAGAAAGAAACTGGCTCTGCAAGCACTGCCAGCTGATGTTTGAGGAACAGACAAAAGAGCTAAACCGGAAAATCATTCTGCTCACCCCCCTGGCCCACATGCTGACCCCACACTGCTCAGTGCCACAGGCCCTGTTCTGCCCAGCACAGCCAAGAATGTAGGCAGTATCACTTCAGTCATTTGCTTTACTCAGAAATTCACAAGTCCAACAAAATCCAACACAAATCGGGATTAGGCCTGTACAATCCATATATAAAAAGGGTTGGTTTATTGTAGTTCAAATACATAAACTGAACAATCCCAACATTTCAAAATTAAACTTTAGAAACACAAGTTTAACATTCAAAACAGGAGTATAGTTTACAAGAATTGCCCAGAGGGGGTATGCACAGTCTAATCCAGAAGTATGTAAAGATCACTTTATCGTAAATAAAAATGTGTTTATACAACCGTCCTGGCCTGCTCGGTCACCTCTGGGATTTCCAGCTTCGAGCAAAACTCATTAGACAGAACTTCACTGGGGCAGAGCAACCTGACTGCTGCAAATCGATGGCTGGGGACAGGAACAGAGCAGCCTGTGAATAAACCTGGTTTGGTCACCAAGTCCCTGCTCTCCACTCAGCTCTAACAGATTTAGTTCCATTCCCAAGGGTGGAAGCAGAGAACTGGGCCTGGTGTTCCCAGAGTGGGCTGTCAGTGATCAGCAGTGTAAGCGTGTCACCTCCTCCTGCCTGGGCAGCTGGTGGCACACGTGTGGGACACGTTCAAACCCCAAACCCGTCACCCTTGGGGCTCACACGTAGGACACTGCTGAGAGGAAAGCCCCAGCCACCAGACTCACACCTCACACACACACACACCACTCTGAGACCCACAGTCACCAGACAGCCCACACCTTGGGATTTGTCACTCATGCTCCAATTAACTCATAAATATCTTTAATGAGAGTTTGTGTTGTTGGTTTTCCCCCAGAGATCATTCTACGTTCACTAAAGCTGCTTCTGCCTCTGCTCCTCAGATGTTTGACTATATTCACGGCAATGGATGTGTGTAACCTGACAGATGGCTCATGCAAGCGTTGGATTTACCAGAGACCCTGCAAGAGGAGCCTTCCGGGGCTATTTCGTCGTTCTGCGCGTGGGCTCGGAGGCGGTGGGCGGCGGGGGCGGCCCGCGCCGGTCCAGGTCGTCCACGTAGGACACGATCAGCTTGCGCCGCTCCTCGGGCACGCAGTCCAGCACCAGGTACCGCTTGTCGTTCTGCAGGATCTTCTCCACGTCCTTCAGGTGCTGATCCGACTCCTGGATCAGCTTTTTGGATCTGAAAGCAAGGGCAGAATAGCACTGCAGCGGGGTGGAGGCAGCGAGCGCCGGGGAACGGCCCCACCGACAGGCCAGCCAGGGGAGGGTGCAGGCACTGGGCCATCCTCTGAGCAAGAGGGATGTCACACCAGCGTGGGACCGGGCACGTAACAGTGCTCTGGGCACAGAACACACAGGCTCGTTGCCTACACTTGTGCTCTGTTAATAAAGCACCATTAAAGACTTCATAACAGACATCAACTAGGAAAAAACAGACATCAGTTTGCTGCTGTTTGGATGGCAAAGCAGAATAAAAGCCGCAAAAGTCTTGCACCAGCACTGCAGTCCCCACCTGTAAGTGATGAATTTGGTCTCTTTGAGCAGCGTCCGGAAGTCAGCTTTGGCAGTGATGTATTTGTCTCGGATGTACTCCTCAAACTCCCTCTGCTTTTTCTGAAAGAACAAAGATAAACACGAATCACTGGGTGCAGCTCCAGTACTTCCTGCCACTGAACACACTGAACACCAGCAGTAATTACATGTTAATTATACTTTTCCTTATCTTCTGCATTTTTAATTTTTTAAAAATCGTATTTAACTACTAACACCTGTGTTGACACAGAGGTGAACCCACTGCAGCAGCCACCAAGTCACTTCTCTGTACCCTGCACCAGACTGGAAGTTGGCAAGAGCAATGCAAACCACTCACCCTGTCGCTCGAAGAGAACTTAATGCACCTTGGATCTTCTTTAATGATTTTTTTCACTTCCTTCCACGTTGATGTTAAGGTTATCTTTCAAAAGAAGCAAAAACAGTTAAATTAAAAGTAAATTAGACTCTAAGAATAAGGAATGCAAACACTACTAACCTCTGAAGCCTTTAAATATATCCCAAGTCCACTGATGAACTTGCTGTTAAGTGCTGGGTTCTCATTACTTATACTATTACAGTTTTATTCTTAGAACAAGTTGATTTTACACAGCGACTCTTCTTTCATATTTTGAGATGGCATTTTCAGATCAAGGTCCTCCAAATATCATTTACTTTCCAAAGTCTTTTTCTAGTACAATTATGTATATTGTGTTAAAAATTACCTGCAGAAAACTTGCCTCTAAACTAAAATAACTAATGCATTAAAAATCAGGTTAAAACCTCCAGGTTAAATGAAAGCTGCCTGAAGCTGGCACAGAACTAAAAAACAGGAAACCTCACTAAAACCCCAAAGCACAGAATCAGGGATGCATTCCACAGCATGAGCAGAGTAAAAGTTCAGGTTCAGCAGGAGAACATCAGAACAGGTGAACTGGGTAAGACCACACTGATGGCCATTAAGGAAAACACCTTGCATAGCTGAAGAAGCCAGACAGTGAAGAGTATCAAATAACCCAGTACTGAAGAAATAAAAATAAGATGAAAAGATCACTGATTCGAAGTTTATATGCAAATTAACTGTATGTTCAATCAAAGTAAAACTCCAGATAAACAGGTACGGAAACATAAGGCACAAATTTTGTTATGAAGGAGAAAAGAGAGTGATGAAGCAAAAAGGCCCTGGAAATAAAACCAAACCAATGAGACTGTGGGACAGAAAAACGGAAGATGAGAAAATGCAATGGGCTGCAAAGATTGTCAATTTGAACATCAACAGCTCTCACCGCTGAAGTTTCATCCAGAAGTTGCCTGAAATGTTCCCTCTTCTTTTTGGTAAGTGCCTCAATGTGTTCATTAAAGAGCTTCTCCTTCTCCTCCCTCTCGAGCAGGGACCCCGACTCCCAGCGGTGATCTTTGCGCAGAGTCCTCCTGGTGTCAGACCAGGACACATCTGAAGAACGCACCTGAGCCAAAGATGATTTGTTTTAAACCAGCTTTTCCACAGTTCACTGATAACAATGCTTATTTTTGCATCTCATTCGAAGTTAAGGTTAAAATAAAAGAGAAACCCTCAGCTTTTAAGAAGAGACTGTAGCAGGTTCCCCACAAACACTGAACAGGCAGCGGCAGAAGGAATCCCTCTGCACTGGTTCAGCACAGATGGAGATGTCCCACTGACCCGGCTGAGCATTCTCAAAACCAGAAAATCCAAGCACCCTCCTTTCCTTCCTGCTCTGTGCGCAACACTCTGTGTTCACCAGTGTGCTTGGAAAGGCAGCCTGGAGATCATTACTTCCAGAGACACCAGGAGCTCTGCAGTGATTCCAGAGCCCTGTTTCCAGCCCGGAGAACACTCTCTGCATGAGAACCCTAAATGCCTTCTCTTCCAACCAGGGCAAAACTCTTAGTGGGATTTCACCTCTTTGGAGCAGAACTCCAAATGCCCAGAGGCTTTGACAGGGAGCCCGCAGCAGCTCAGCCCGCCCTGAGGGGCCGAGGCAGCTGTCAGTGCCTCACCATGTCAGAGAGCAGAGCTTTGAAGTTCTGGATGGCCTCCTCGCGCTTGTGCTGCTCCCGCTCGCGGTCGATCTCCTTGGTCTGCTCCGAGCGCGCCTTCTGCACCTCCCGCTCGCGCTCGCGCAGGCTCGCCTCGATGCGCGCCTGCCGCTCCAGCTCCTTCTCCTTCTCAGAATCTAAGTTCTGAAAGTCAGCAACAGACCTTTCTCAGCAAAAGCAACACTTCGCATTAGAAGGAGAATTAAAGGGCTATCAAACCAAAGGCAGCTCAGAACAAAAGACTTGCAAGGGATTTGGGTTCTCTGGATTACAAGATTTTGCTTCAAGAACCATGCTGAAACACTACAGGGTTAACATGGGGAAGAGACAAATTTGGTCACAGATCAACTATTCCCAGGAGCTGTGTGCGGTGACAGACTCTGAATAAGGGAGGCCAAGGGGATCACTGTTTGTTGGCCCAGTTTTACATTCTCAACCATTAACTGCCTGGAAGAGAAAGGCAGGAATATTGGATTAAGAAAGGAGCAGCATTGAAGGAACTGGGTATGAACACACATCCCTGAAGGAAGCTCAGCCGACAGGGAAAATCACAGCAAAGGAATGCAGCCCATCCTAGGAGGCAGTAATCAATGTGGTGTTTGTATCTGCTGCAGTTTTACAGCCATTTTTACCACCAGTGATTTCATAGGAATCTTTGAGGCATAACTTCTCCCAGATATCGTGTGCGTGCATGCACACAGATCCCACAAACATTCCACCAAGGACAGAACTCCTAAGTTCCAAGATGCTGTTCTGGGGCACTCCTGCAGTAACTCTGGTATGGAATTCTCTTCAGCACAGACCAGTCTGCCCTCAGCACACCTGCAGCCACACCCCCAGTGCTCCCCGCCCACCTTGGCTATTTTCTCGATGTACTGCTTGAACAGGTCCTCCCTCTGCGAGGAGCTGTCCACAGCCTTGTACCGTGGGTCAGTCTCCACTTTGTCCTTCACTTTGCTCCAGCGAGACTGACTATCCAGGTGGTGGTTTGCCAGCAGCTCAAAGAAGTCCATTTTGATCTGTTATACAGACAGAAACAGAAAGACAACACTTGAGAAAGACACCTTAATTCCAGTTTGCTCTTATGACAAAAGGAGTCAACTTACCTTCATCAGAGGGATCACATTAACATCACATACCATTGCAATTTAAAGCAATCACCAAAACTCTGAATTTAGTCATAACTGCAGCCCAAATTCACTGTTCCTTGAGACAATTTTGCCAAAGCAGATACATTTAGGTGATCTGCTACATCTAAGATGAACTCTATAAAGAATGATCCACCAATACACTCTTTATTATTTTACTCCAATTTAAGCTTGTTTTTTAGCTTTTATTTATGTCAAATTAACAAATTACTGATGCTGCATGATAATAGCATTTTGCCTATCAGTACTCCAGAAGCCATGCAGCTTGAAAAAAGGTTCTAGAGGAATCAGGTGCTTATGGATTCATCCTTCAGATGTACAATTAGGATCTGCCAGCAAAGACTGATGTCTTAAGATGGATCTAACCAAAAAAGAATTATCCACATATGGTAATTAAGTAAATTATATTTAGGGTGGACATGCTCATTCACATAAAAGTTGAAAGAAAATGTTTTAGTCTACTTTGTCAGTTGGAAATGGCATGTCACGTTTCTGCCCGTAGCAACAGCTGCTGCAAGGGCTGGCAGAGGACTGATCATAGCAGGTTTTATTTCAATACAACTAGCAACATGTTTTCATCCAAAGTCCCAGAACCAGCAGCAGTAAGGGCAACTACTGTGCTTTTATTAGATAGCTTGATTTCTGGGGAGGATGGTCTCCCAGCTCCTGCTGCACTTTAGCTCTTGGGTCACCCTCCACTCCTGGCAGGCTGGCTGGCCTTTCAGCCCTCCCCCCCAAAGCAGAGGCGAGGGGCTGGGCTGCCTCGCTCGCTGGGGCCAGGGCCAGGGGCTCTGCCTCCACAGCACCCCACACCCTGCCAGGCCACAAACCCAACACAGCTTCATGGCACATCGATTAAAACCCAAATCCAGGAGGAGGACTGCTGTGACTTGCTACTTATCTCCCCTCCCCATCCCTTAAAAAAGGGAAACCAGGAGAAGCAGTTTAGCTGCAGAACACTGAGGTTCCTCAGGGAAGGGAGCAGATGGACAGAGCAGGCTCCAGCTTGCCAGAGACCTGGCACATCCTTTTCCTCTAAAACGTGCTCAGTTACAGAATGCAAGAACGGAATGAAGATCAGCACCAACATTCTGCAACCTTGCCCACCAATACTTTTAGTTCTTCAAAATATTAACATATAAACATAAAAGGCTCTATAGGCTTTCTTACTATACAAAAGAAGACTAAGACAGTAAAGCAGAGATCAGAAACCAGCCCCTTAGTGCCAGTGGGATGTTGTGCTACAGCTACAGCACTACTGCTTTATCTTAAAGGAGCTCAACAAAATGCTAAACAAACTGTTTATTCATTCTAAAATGAAGAATGTTGTTTCAAAACATCATAAAACATGCATGCAGTTTAAAAATATGAAGCTTTCTAAGTCATGGCATTTGAAATATTTGTTAGAAACCAAACAGTTCCCAGCTGTTACTACAGAAGTCTCTAAGGTAAGGGTATCCCCAAGCTCTTGCACAAATCACCTGTGTGTGCATTCCAGAGGAGGAGCACCGTGGCACCAGCTGCCACACAAAGCTTCACCTGAGGCCACCACCACGGGCTGCAGGACGATGCTCCTGCAGGAGCTGCCAGGGGCACCCATGCCCAGCTGCGTGGCTGCCAACAGAGCCCTCACTCCCTGAATCCCTCTGGAGCTCCTGCCCAGCTGTGCAGCTGCCAGTGGAACCAGCTGCAGCCTTGCCAGCTCAGAAGTGGGCAGGAGACAGGAGGGCACAGTCAGTTCCTCCCGGGAAAAACAATGGCACTTCAGGCCTCGGGGCTCTAAAGCAGAGTTCACGTCACTCAGGTGCCCTGTACACAGCACAGGCGTTGGCAGCTCATTTTAAATTTTAAAAAGAAGACAAAAATGTCTCAAATAATTGGGTCTGAAGAATCTCACCAAGGAGTAACGCTTGGAGATGCCAGCTGTGGATGGTGAGTTCCGTGTGTCTGCACACAGGGACTCAGTCAGCCAAGTAGAGTGTCACCAGAGCTCTGGGCTGGGGACAGCCACCAGCACGAGGTGCACGGCGCCTGCAGCCCAACAGCCAGCCAGGCTGTGTCACCTGGGACAGCTCACACAGCTCACCCTGGGGACAGGGCAGAAGGAGCAGCTTGGGCACCCTGATATCCTTAACCCCCCACTACTCCTCTCTGCCATCTGAGAAGCATGGGATAGCATGGAATTTACTCACTGAAAACAGGATTTACTCACTGAAATCAGGCACAGGAATAAAATTAGCCATTGGAGAAGCTGGCTGCTCCATCCCCATCCCATAAGCCATAACTTTGTAAGGCAAACTCAAACATTGTATATATAATCTAAAACCCTTACGTTAAAGATTTCTGTAAAGTTGATTCTCCCTAAGTAAAGATTTCGGACAGACTGAGAAAGCTTCAGGTTAAATGCCTTAAATTTTCTTTTTAAGCACTTTCAAAATCAAAGGAAAATAAGGCTGAAAACATTTCAGGTGTATTTAGAAGTCTTTTTTTTTGGCAGTTAACACATTGCAGGTACAAGTCTCATCACTTCACAAGGAAAAAAACTAAAAAAATGTAAAGTACCGGAACTGCGGGAGGCTAAAGTCACCACACAGAGATACCAATGCTTTCCTCACTAGGGAATCCCATAATATTTGCGTGTCAGTGATTGACAGCTGTCAGACTGAACTGATTGACAGGCCGCACAGCACATAACTGTAAAGTCTATCCACTTGTTATAAAACAGAATACATAAAATGGTTACAAAAGGCTTTTGGAGAAAAAAAAAACATTATTTAAAGCAAACAAATACAATCTCTTCTTTTAACTTTTCAACTTTAGAACAATCATGCAACAACAAAACTAGTATTCATTCTTTAAAGTCTTCAACCGCACTGTTAAGCTGCAAAAATGCTTTAAAATTCCATATTCACAATCATACTGCAGTATGTAAAATCTAGTCTTGAACTAAATCAGTTCCCCTCTGAAAGCACAATCATTTATGGAAAACAGTAGCAATAAGGCAATGTTTGAGAAAATCAAGTACAGAATCAAATTGTATCAGATCACCCAGATTTTAAAACTATGCAAAGCTTCTCAAAGAATGAAACTGTCCCCAAATCTGACCTGTCCCCCAGCATTTCTCTCTCCTGCAAGCATTCCAGGTAGGGAAACCTGCAATAACTTCACACTACGTAATGAAAACAGCAGACTTGCACATGTCCAAAATGACTGGCCTTCAGAGGTGAGCTTCTCCACTCTCACACACACAGGGACGTGGCAGTAAGTGGCCCCAGGTTCTGGTGACCCCAGGTTTTGGTGGCCCTGTCTGAAGTCCCGTCCCCACAGGGAAGAGCTGCTCCCCACCACTGGCAGTGCAGGCAGGTGACACTGGGAGTTCATTAATCTCTAAAAAGCTGACTTTTAAATCTAATAAGCAGCAGTTTACACACAAGATCTACTTATTCAAAGCTTAAAAAGTCCCTCCCTAAGTGCCTGCTTTGAGATGGAAAGGGAACTGTTGGGAACTTGAAGAGACTATCCTCAGGGAATTGCAAGTCCTGCCTGCCCCATGTGAGGGAACAGAGAGGTTCCAGCCAAACAGGGTGAGACTCCTTTGCCTTTTCATGCATCAGGATGAAAGAACTTAATAAAAGAACAAAAATCAAGCATTACTTCAGTTAAAAAGATAATGTTACTGCTTGTGTATTAAAGAAACCAGTGTTGTTTAAGCAAACTCAGCTTCACAGGCAAACACAATTCAGTTTTAAATATTCTAAAAGTCAGTAAACTGCTAACTTGAAATTGTTCAGAAAGACCAGGGGGACACTCCTGAAGTGCTTGCCTGTAACAGCTCTAGGAAAGTGCAGGCCCATGTCTTGGGGAAGGCTCAGGGAAGCCAAGCACTGGCTCTGTCCCATCTCACTCACACCACTCACACTGCTGGAACTCAAGAGTCCCCTTACCTTCTCTCCCCTGGTCTTCGAGTCTTCCTTCTCCTTCTTTCTTGCCGCTGTGATAAACTCATTAAACAAGGCCTCTCGATCTTTCATCTTTTCAATTGCCTTGAACCTCGAGTCTTTAGCATGCTTGGCTGCAAATTCACTAAAAGTAGTTCTGCAACAAAATGGCAAGTGAACTCATTTGGCAGAGCTGTCTGGGCTGTGAGGCAGGTTCAGCAGGGAGGTATTTCCTCTGCTGCAATACATGCCAGAGCACAACTGACAAAAACCCAAAAGGCAAATCCTATGGTCTCACTACAGAGCTGCTGGACCAATGAACTCTATAAAAAGAGTCAGCACTCACACAAGAGGTGTTTGTCAGAGACTTACAAGGGTGGGTTGGTTTGTTCACATACAGCCACCTGCAGAAGGGGCAGGTGTAGAGAGAGACTACAGCGCAACCAAGGAGAAGAAACGAAAAAAAGTATCTCAGTTGTCTACAAAACTCTTCTTTTCTGTGGGTTAGCAGTTCAGCCACCAGTCTGTCCAGGAATTTCACAGCTGTGAAACCAAAAATCTCAGGTGCATTCACTTGCAGCCAAACCATGCTAAGAGTTCACCAAGAAAGCCAGCCTTTGGCAGGAGTCCCCAGAGAACACTGGCTGTACCAGCTCTTCCCCCTGCAGTGCACACTGCAGAGCCAGGGCTGAAACCCCTTCAAACACTCTGGGCAGAGGCAGCAACACTGGGCTTTCAACCCCTCATCCCACAGCGTTTCCCTGACCGTTCTCTCACCTCCAGGGCCAGATTCCAACCTGTGCAGTAGGTACATTACTGCCACTTACCTCGGAAAAAAATCACTACTGTGCTTTTTCCAAGCTCTGATGCAAATCTGGCCCCAAGAATACGTGAGACACTTATAATCATACGAATGTTTTCATCACAGCATGGAAATAATTAGACTTGGAAAATCCAGCCTACTGTTGCTGTAGGGTAAATTGAAACAAGAAGAGAATTTGGTAGCTTATTCAAAAGGATTAGAAAGTGAATGTACAGCTAGATTGAAGAACAAGAGCTGCTCAAGTGAAGTGGAACACAAACTCTTGAGCATGTTGGACTGAGATAGATGATTAAAAACCAGTCTGGCACTCACAGAAGTACAGCAATATCTTTAGACAAACACTGAAACCAGAAGACAAAGGATAAGATTAAACAAGACAGTATTTTCAGCTGGAATTCTCTTTCCCACCCCAGCCCATAATCAGGTAAAGAATCAGTCCCAACACAACATACTGAAGATAGGCTGAAAGCCGAGGATATTAAAGCTAACATAACTGTTTCTAAAGGCATTTTCATGCCTCCAGCCTTCCAGCCTACTACTGAGTTATTAGTCAGCTCTGAAGCAATTCAAAAGTTACCACAGCACCGTCACCAAATTTCCAAAATGAGTCACTGAAAAAAACTGAGCTGAAGTGAAACAAATGAGCTGTTATTTCACTGAGGAAGAATTAATGCCAGATGAGCCAAGAGATGCTGAAAGAGGACGGTTTGGAGCTTATCTGGTGACATAAGCATGAATCTCATGACCTCTATGTGCGGAAGCTGTGAAACAAATTATGCCAGCAGTGAAATCTTGAATGTACATTCACTGTCATCCCCTCGCTGTTACTGCTGCCAGTGGTCTGAATGTGACGGGGGTGTAATCAGTGCTCTATTAAAGTAACCAGAACATTTTATCACATCATCATTGACATCGTTCCTAACAAGAAAAACATCCCTTCAGCCCCCTCCAAACTCAAGAAACCTCCCTAGTACTTCTCAAAGACTTATTAAGAAGAAACACGGTTATTAAAGAAACTTGTGGTGCATCCGAGGCTGTTCTCACTATCCAGGGAGCATGCTGGGGATTTCAACTTGAAATATGTCAATCACAAGTTATATTTTTTTATGGAGTAGGTGAATACAAGCAAACAAAGGAAGATTTCAACAATATCTCATGATTTTTCTCCTCTTTGGCCATTTTGAAAAGATTAATCAACCCAATACCACCCAAAACGCTGCATCCTAGTAGAGATTATGCACATGAACCACAAAGAAACTCCTACCTTGGATTAATCTTTGCTTCTTCCATCATTTTCTTGAAATCCTCCTTGGCCTGCATTATTTTATTTTTCTTCTCCTTGCGCTCTTCCTCTGCTCGGGTTTTCACATACTGATCAAACACCTAGAGAAACACCAGTCACCCACAGCAAATACACAAGTGACACACAGAAGCTCTAGGGATAAGGGAGGAAAAGTCCCATTTCTTTCCTTATCTCTTGTTTCCTTTCCTCTCACCACAGAATCAACCCAGAGGAGGCAGAAATCTTAGAGACACTTTGCATTTCAAGATGGAATTGATCCAAGCTGCTGCACATGCAGGGTGCTGTACCTAACACACCATCTGAGACCTGGAAAGAAGCTCCTTACACATTCCAGTTAACATTTTCCGGGGTCCCATGTTTCAGACACTTCCCATGTGCTTGAAGCTTTCCATTTCCCTACATTCACTTGAAGAAAAGCTGCTGAAGTGAGAACTTGCTGAACAATAAAAATGCACTTTAGATTCCCCCCAAACACTTTAAAAGAAATAGCTAGATTGCTTATTATGCCAATACTTTGACAAGATACTGATGACTCTCACTACTTCATTCAGGTTTCAGCAGTGCTCTGTAGACCACTGTGTCAAAATATGAGACCTTCCAACCACAGGAAACAAAGCAAATATCAACACTTTCCCTTGCAGTCCAAGTCAAACCCTATCATGACAAAAATCCCTTGCAGCACTAATTAGTCTGAAAGGTTTGCAGAAACAAAGACTGAGGATTCAGATAAACCTGTAGTAGCTGTGTCTGGATGGGAAGTGAATTTAACTTTTTTACCTGTTTCCTTTCTTTTGGGTTGAGCAGCAAGTAACGAGGATCAAAAACGATCTTGTGCAGCTCTTTCTCCCATGTTGAAAAGGCAGAGACCTTTAATTAAATGAAGATGAATATACAAATTATACAGAAGTTGTACAGTTTTCCTTGAAAACACTGATGTGATGAAAAGAGGGAACCAAACTCATCCTGGAGCTCTCACCACTAATGGATGACAGAGGCTGTCATAGAAAGTTTCAACATCAATTTCCTCTGAAAACTTCCAAAGGATAATACACACTACTGCTGTGTGACATTAAAAATAAAATGGTACATTGAGAAGCTGTGTTCCACAGGCAGCTGGAACCACTTCCATTTTTCAGCTACTATCCAAATTTATATTCAACTAGTTTAATTTATCAAAATCAATTGGCATCAAGTACATTTCTTTAGTTATTAAAAGCAAAAAGTCTCCCATTTAAGGGTAAGACTGTACAGACTAGAGTGGAAGTTGCTGCTTTTCTCAGTAGGAAAACTTCCAAAAACATTAAGGATGTGTCCATTCTGTGTGTCCTAGTCATCTTCAATGGCAATTTCCACTTATGTAATTACTTAATTTGGGGGAAAAACGGGATGGAGGGGAGGAAATTACCTGTCTTGACCCTGTCATTTCAGTTACAAAATCTTTGCTGTAATTGTAAGTTTCTTTGAAATGTGGAGTTTTGTCCAAGACCATTCATTGATCAGAGGAAGGATGAGATTGTTTCCATACACAAAGTGCCGCAGGTTTGGAATTCGCCAAGAACTCGGGAGGATCTGCACGAGCCTCCCTCTCTCCCTCCTCACACACACACAGAGTTCTGATCTGAACCTCCCTCTCTCCTCACACACACACAGGCTGCTGACCCCTCTTTCCAGCAGCATGTCCTTGAACTGCTTCATCCGAGCCTCCAGCGGGACGATGGCTCTCTCTCGAGCAGCTTTAATCTCAGCCTCCATAGCAGCCTCCTTCTCAGAATCCATGTCTTTGATATCATCTTTCCTGAAAAAGAACAAAGTCTAAGTTGAGAAGTAATATGCCAGCCCTAGAGGTCAGAACCTGAACCACATCAGGAGAGGGCAGATATCACTGATCATACCAGAAGAACAGGCTTACCATCCATGAAAGCCATTCTAAGAGGTGGACATGAATAGTTTCACACCCAGAGCTCAGGAGCCAAGGTATTCCAAGTCACTTCAGTGCCAACAGATGGCTTCAAAGCAATCAGCACAGTCTGGCTGTACTCAAAGGTCTCACCAGACATGCAGCAGGTTTTACATCAACAGCACTAATTTTCTAACCTTCTGTTCTGGGCCATGAGGCACTAAGGGAGTTTGCAGGTTGAGAACACCTCTCAGTCATGACACCAAGAATGCTGACACACAGGTGAGACCTCACCTATTAAAAAGCTTCTGGAGAAGTGTGCTGATTTAGGTTTACTAAGAGCAAATGCACTTCATCCCGGACAAACCCCCAGCCCTTACTAAGATGACACAACCACAAATTACATGGTAAAATGACTTTTAAAACAGCATGCATATCTCCAAAAGGCAAACCAGAGCAAAAGACATAAGCCAAACTTGTAAGCATTCATAACAGAGTAAAAATAGAGGAACCACTATGAAAATCTAGGTGGCAGGATATTTTGACAACAAAGTCTTGTGTCCAGAAATTAACAAACAACAGAAGCAAGCTATTTAAGACACACTACACTCAAAATAGTCTTTGGATTCACCAACTTACACCATTTATTTCCATTTCAAATTACTTGCAAAACATATGCTATTTACTCTCTGCACAGGTTTCAGCTATCTCAGGAAAACAGCAAATACCTGATCTGCTGAGCAGCAGAAAGCTCATGACTCTTTCCACTAACCCTCTCCATTCCAATTATACTCCACTGGACACAACATACATGGCCCAAGTAACAAATTTCAGTTATTTTACCACACGGATCACTTGGTATTGAAAAAGCAAAAACTTACTTGCGCTTTTTTATTTTAATAGGCTCATCTTCGTTTGCTTCCTCTGCAGCTTCATGCTCTTCTCTAACTGTAACAGATTTCAGTATATTGCTGAAAATTTTTATACTTATGAGTGAAAGCTCATGCACAAACCAAGGACAACATGTGCAGCAATTGTGTTCTGACAAAGGGAGAAGACACGTGGCTCTCAGTCACTGCCAGAGGAACGCTGTGGGAATTTGGGGACAGGACCAGTGGACTTTAGCCAGCTTGAAATTTAAAATGACAAACATTGAGCTCTTATTTTTAGGGAAAACAACTCCGGCTTAACAGTCTAACGAAGCACTTGGATCTACCTGATCACCTGTACTTTGCTCTCCTCCAACTACAAAGCCAACATGTCATCCCAGGACCATTTCCTAGAACTCAGGCCAGAGAGAAATCTCATCTCAGCAGCCTTTTGAATGTTGTCTCTCTCAGCAGCTATTTCCAAATTCTTTTCCAACTGATGATCTCAAAGTTAACTCCTCTTCTGTGAGAGCCCATCTGTACAGTATGATCAGTCTTTTCTGATCTCTTTCTTATAAAAAACACAATCCCTTTTTTTAGTCAGTAAAAACTGTGGGGTTTTTCAACCTGTTGGCATTTAGCAAAACAATTAACCTTGTTAGTATCTACTTTCTTCAACGGGCTATCTTTTCCCCAAAAGACTCCACAATCTGCCTTTCACATTTATACACCTTTTCAGTAGGCCCCTACATTTCTGTCACTTATTGAAACGTTACAAGCTTTGGAAAGCAAAGTATTAGGTTGTATTTACACTTCCTAAGAAGGCAATAAGATTGCTCTTACTAAGTTTTTTTCCTTCGTCCATTCCCTTTTTGTGAGGAGGTTCTTGAATGATTTTGTCCACATCAGCTCTTCCGATGAGGTCGTCGGGCCGGTCCCACATGGACAGCCGTGTGGTGGGGTTGTAGAAGAACACCCGCTCGTCACCAGTCCACACCACACACCTGGGATGGGGAGCAAGGCTTGGATTACCCTCACCCACGGGGGACCTGCTGCATGCTCACAGCCTGCAGCACAGACCCAGCTTCCACTGACTGCACAACTGCCAGACACTCCGACTGCCCAGCTCCGACCCTGAACTGATGCCTTTCTCTGCTGCCAGATTTGAAAATACAGTGATTGGAATTTGGAACTGGGATATCAGAAACACAGCACACTAAGTACACGCTCTCCACACAGTCACCTGTTCTAACTCCCCAGCAACAGCCCTGCCAGTCCCATAGCAGCAGCTACCTACCACGGGGTGCCTGGAATGGGGGTGGTGGCCACTGGCTTGGCCTTCTGAGCTGCCTTCTCTTCCTCTGTCATTTCTTCCTCTTTTGGCTCCTCAAGGAAAAAACAGGTTTGAAGATCAGGCAATGACAGCTGGCTAATTATTTATTACACAGTAACAAACTTGTTTTACTGAAACCATGCTGACAAGCAGCTCACAATGACACTTCATCCATGCCTAGAACAGAAGCCCTGGAATTGCAACAGCAGCTGCTATTCCAAAAATCTAAATTCCAAAACCTCGAAGCATTTAATTAACTTTTGGCTTTGACAAAACCTTACTTAAATACTTTCCTAGATCTGTATAAATCCTGGAAATCTAGGCAGGCCTGGATACAGGTGTAAGGGTGCATTTTCTGACAAAGGAAATTTCATTTATTCATAAAATTAGTTTGTTTGATAATGAGACGCACAGTAGGAAACAGTGAAAACCTGAAATAATCTCTGTAGCAGAAATCAACAAACTGGTAACTACCTAAGAAATAAACAGGGCTGAGTGGCAGCAAAACCCAGTAACTGAATTCTGTGGTTTTGCCCATTAAACTACCTTGAAGTTCACAGAAATCAGGATAAAAGTTTTAATTTTTATTTAAACACCTCTTAGCATCCTCAAAAACTACGTTGCTTAGCACAGCAATATGCCTCCAAGAGGAAAAGTTACTTCTGTTTACTGGAAACACTACAGCCCTTTCTAGGACACGTGCTCCTAACAGCCTAAACTTAGCAGTTAGAGCACAGGGTGAACATGTGAGCTTTGTGTCAAACTGCTAAAAATAATGAAGCAAAGAAATAGAGAAGAAAACTATTAAATATTAAATACTTCAAACATTCAGGACAAGTTCCATTTTCTGAGTTCCATAAAGTCAGTCAGAGAACACCACATCTGTGTAATAAGCTAACCTCTGTGCCATGCTTTAACTTCTTAACTGACATATTATGTATGTTTTTTCTGAATGTTCTTTTTTGCTTATGTAAAAAAGTTAACAAAAGAAAGAAAGATCTGAATCCAAAAATGGAGGCTTTCAAACCCCCTCAGGAATTTAAGAACTTGAATTAGTAACCATGGCTCCTGACAACCCGCCTGGGCTAAGATGCAGATACAGCTGAGGGATGTGAGAATTCAGACTGGCTTTTGGGTTCAAGGTCCTTTACCTCCTTTATCAGTTCTTTTATAGGTTCTTCTTTAGACTCTTCTTCTTCTGTCTCCATAGGTAAAGGCTCCTCCGAGGGTTCTTTAATTGGCTCTTTGACCTTCTCCTCCATTTTTTCTAAAAAAAGGTAAGAGTCTTCTTGAGTATTATTTAGAAACCACTATAAAACCATAACAAATTTCTTTTTATCGGTATAATTTTCCAAATACAATACCAACCTAAAGCTTCTTTTCAATATATTCTCACCACTTTTTGTCTCTCTTGGGCTTTACAGCGTCTGCTTATGAAGTTGTAGTTATCTCCTGTGCCAAGATACTACTTGGTACTGGAAAATGAAATATTGTGATGCAGCTATTATACTAAAAGGCTGACTAAAGGGTACTAACAGAAATGCTAAACCAATAATAATTCTCAACCAAGAGGGCAACACTGAAGACCACTTTCACATTTTGAATGTTGCAGACAAAAACAAATAAAAATCAATGCAGATCCACCTGGGGATTTCTCTGCACACAATTTTTTAATTTACAAAAAGTATAAAACATATAATCTTCTCTCAGCAAAATTAGTATTTGCTGTCTCAGATACTTTCATCTCAGTAAAAAGACCTGTTATTTAACCTGATTCATTAGGAAGATGGGCATTAATTGAACCAACAGTGTGTCCTGCATCTGTGTAAACAAAGACTTCTTGTAACTAAAAATTCAGGAGACAATAAAAGGCACAACTGTTTGGATTTGCTTTCTTAAAACACTTTATGAACTGAGTAAGAGCCACAGGACTTTTGCCCCTTCCTCCTTATTTATGATACAAGAGCAATTGTATCCGCCCATGGATCTAACGTACATTTACAAGAACACAATGCAGAGATGTGGACAGGGGGAGGTGACATCATTTCACTTCATACTCCAAATCTATTTATATATTTAGTTTTTCAAGATCTGAAATTCAACACAATGATCTTCATTTTGTCCTGGTCTACAGCCCTTAGTATGAGTGACTTTTCCCCTCAATTCCCCTCACTTTCTGCCTGCAACTGGAACCTTCTCCAACATGTGTGCAGGGGAGGTACTCACTTTCTGCTGGCACAGGAACATGCACTGGCCTAGGCACAAGATTTGGGAGCAACTCTAGAACCAAAGACTCTTACAGTACAGTGGGAAACACGCTGCAACTTTCAGACTGAAGACCAACTCACATGGATCCTTACAATCAGAACTTCAAAGTATTCTCAAGGGAGACCAGGGGTAGAAATACACCCGCTCGCACTTTCCAACACAACCACTGATGGTCTGAGCCACGCTCCCCCTACACAGCTGTGGTAAAAGACCCAAAGTACCTTTCTCCTTCAGTTCTTGGGGTTTTTCCCATGTGGACTCCAGAGTCCTGTTGTTGTAGTAGTAGGTCTTCCCATCGGCTGTCTTGTACTCTGTCCACTCGGAGACGGCGGCTCCGGCCAGCGTGGCAGGGGAGGCGGCGATGGCCACCTGCGGGTGGATCATGGGCACGATGGGGGGGGCCATGCCCGGCAGCACTCCTGGGCAGGGAAAAGCAACAAGGAGAGAGGACAGTGAGTGGCAATGCAGGGCCTAAGCACCAACACCCAGCACCTTACTGACCTAACTCACAGATATCCAACCCAGAGAAAGAAACAGAGGGATTGTTTTCAAAGTTACATTGGAAAGCAAGGCATTGTTACCAATCTCTTTCCTGTGTTCTGCAATCAGTAATGCCCACTCCCAGGCAAAGTGGATTTTAATTAATTTGTTTAATTCTGCAAAGCACAAAGCTTGTTAGCTTTTAGACATTTATTCTACTATTTTAAAATTAGGTTCTCTATTTATTAGAAAAGTCTTTATCAGATGCCTGCAGCAAATAATTGGGGTTAAGTCTACTCCACAGCTTAATTATGCTGCCATTGTGCAAGATATTCCTATCGCTCTTAAAAAAGGCAAGAGTGGATTGAATTTGAGCCATAGAACATAGAACAGAACTCTGATAAATCTTAAATACTGGCATTAATTCATAGCCTTGGATAAAACCTGATGAGAATGAAACAGTATCAGATTGTTGGGTTTGTTTAATACTGCAAACTGATTGGAAAAAAACATTTTATTGAAATCCTAAAGCAAAATGGCAAGTAAATATCCAAAGAAAGCCAGAATGCTGCAGTGTCCTATTATCCCTCCACTCATCCCAACAAACTGAGGATAATGAACAGATTTGGAATGACAAGTTCTAGAACAACCAATTGGATAGGACTGGAACTTCAAGATCATACATTTGAGCCATTAACACTGAGAAAGTCTCATTTTAAATAACAGAAATCACACATTACACACTGCCATAACGTGTTCTCAGCGACTGAGTATTCATAAATCCACAACTGAAATATGAAAGTTCACACTCAGACACACAGACACGCACAACATGCGAGCACAGCCAGCCACTGCACATGTGGAGCAGGAAAACAAAAATCCACACAAGAAACTAGGAACTAAGTATGGGCATGAGAGTCACAGAACTCAATGGTTACAGAAAACTACGGGAGTTTGGGTACAGAATAAGCTGACACTAACAGTTATTTGGGGAAGTTACCTCCTGACCAAATACGATATCTCATTTATACTGGTTTTGAAAATAAAGTATATGTAATCATTGAAGTGGGGAAGCAAATAAAGAAATAAAAGAAACAACCACATTCACTACCATGCCAACTTACAGACAAAACGAACTAGGATGGGTTTGGAAATTACCGGTCTTGGTGGTAGCGACTGTCTTTACATACGGGCAGCTGACTATTTGCATCATTGCTACACCTGCAAAACGGATAGGAAGCATGTTGGAAAGCTGCCATGGGACGTCAGCTACCACGGGCTGCTACGGACTTCCTGCCACAATTTGGAATGCCATTTGCAGCTGGCAGAGAAGAAGCCTTCCAGCAAGAAAATGTGAATTACTTTTGCTTCAAGGTTTTATGCCAGATCAAATATAAAACTAATTTTAACCTGCAGCAACAGTCTCTGCCTATGTTAAACCAGCTGCTTAGCAAGTTATTGGGATGTCATTAAAAAGAAAAAATGTATTTCAGTGAAGACTCAGGGGTTTAAGTTCATCCATGGGGGAATGCAGCTCCCCTTGTAGGGCAGCACCACAAGAAAATATCCCACTATGGGGCTGCTTCCACAGGCAGCCTCTGCTGGGACAGACCTGTGGGGAGCAGCAGCAGCACAAAACAAGCTTTGAGGCTCCCAGTCTGCTGCTGCAGTTAGAGAGCAGAGTAAGGGCAGAAGGACAGGTCTGAACTAGTCAGAGCAGCACAGCAGGGCAGGGTGGACAGCCAAGTGCAACCCAGAAGGAAAGCTGAGGGTAGGAGGGTCACTGCAGCAAGGCTGGAGGTGAAAGAGGGGATAAAAGAAATCAAAGCAATGAAGCTGCAGACAGAGGTACACAGAGCTGCACTAGGTCAGGGGCATTTTCTTTATTTTTCATTATCAAGAATGGCATGAGCTGAAAATGCTTTAAAAGCCAAAACTCGCCCTGAAGAGGTGGCACCATGCACTGGTCTGCTCTCCAGCTCTCCAGCTGAGTAAGAAATGATGCAAAAAAGCACAAAAAGGCAAGCAGCTCATCCTCTTTGATCAGATCAAAATCAGTGGGAAATCAGACAAGGCTGAGGGGAATGCATTTCCAAAACCTCCATTTTGGGTGTAGAAGGCAACTGTAGAAGTGCTCTCTGGCTGGTCCAGTCTGGATGCTCAGAAACTGAAACACTTCCCTTCAAAAGTTCAAATGCATCATGTGAGGTGGGAAATGCTCCAGTGGAAAGTGAAATTAAACCCCTGTTTAAACCAAAGAAGTTTCTGGATTTGGTCATTAGAGATCTAGTATGCAAAGCATACATAAATACTGCCAATTTATTTGAAAATAAATTTGTGAGAAGACAGAATTGTAATGTTTTCTAAAAATAATTTCAATGAGAGAATTGCAACTAGTTTTATTTTTAAAATAAGTATTGAATTGAGACATGAAAACATTGACTCAAACAGCACTGATTGAAGTGTTTGTCTAAACTGGAAGGGTGGTCATGTTATATACTTGACAATGGACCTGAAAATTCGTTTTGTGAAGGAAGTTGCAGCATGTCTCCAACGTGAGTCAGTACAAATTACACTGTCTGGGGATCGCTGGAGTTAGGGATGCTGCAGCACAGATTAGACTGAGCAAACACCCAAGCTGTTTCTGCTGCCAAGGTCATTCCCAAACATGAAACTGACTTAAAACATAGGAATTGAGAGAAAGCAGACTTACTTTTTAAGATCTGAGATTATGAGATATCACTAACAAACTCTTCCATTATTCCTTCTTACTACAGTTTAACACAAAGATTAACTTTGAAATCACCTGACATTGGTATTGTTCAGCTCTGACCCTGTGATTTCAAATCCTCTGGCTGATATCATACCTGGTGCTGAAAGCCCCAAACATCTAGACCCTAACCTTCATACGACCTTCTGACTTCACCTGATACTGTCTTGAAGTAATTTGACTTCTCTTCTGTTTCTTGTAATTGTAAAATATTTTACAGTTTTCCTTTTCTTTTACAGTGCTTAGAAACCATCCCAACCAATTCAAGTCAGAATTAGCTGAAAGAAGCTGACAGATTTCATTTCTGTAACTAAGCAAACTGACAAATCAGACCCACTACTGGAAGCAGCACTTTGCTGCCAGGTGTCCTTCCTACATGCTACGGGTTCCACGTGCAGCCCAGCTCACAGGAAAAACTGGTCAGAGCAAACACCTCTTACCAGGGAAGTTCTGAAAAAAATCATTTTCAAAAATGAGTTTCAGGAGATTGATGTTCCTACTGTGTGTTTGCACTGCACTGCACTCCACCCAAAGCATTCTGATTGAGAGCTCACAATAAAGCCCAACCTGGGCATACACCCAGGATCTCCATTTCCACTGGCACAGTTCTACACTGTCCTGACCATCCCATTTTACCCCACAGCTCACTCTTGTGTGGATCACGTCCCTCACAGTGTGTAAGGGCCCTTTATTCCATGCTGGTGCCTTGCTGACAAGGTTAGAAATGGCAGTTGAGAGCACCCAGCTGATCATCTCTAAGGCTTAACTCTTTTTATTATTCCTGCAAACCTCACCAATAAACAGACTTCTTTCTCGTACTCTTTATTCATTTGTTGCTCAGCCTCAAATATCATACTCAGAATAGTACTTGTTTCCTGGTTTAAACCAAAGAGAACTACACTGCAATTTCCTTTTCAGGCCAATACAGATTAAAGTGGCTTTGCCCAGTTATTTAGAAGACTATTCTAAAAGCAGAGGCAGCTAAAAGCTGGTGCTCTCTTCCAGTCAGCACTTTAACTGCTTTCAGGCTTTTTTCTCTCATCAAAGGAGTGCTCTGAAGGGTCACTTTTCATCCATGCAATTCAGTGGGGAGGTGAAGGCCTCCCTCCACATCCACTGGCTGGCTGCATTAGGAGGACAGCAGCAAAGTCACCTCACTCAGCTTGTAGAGTCAGAAACATGAAGATGCTGCTCAGAGCTGCATCTTTTGTCTTTTTAAATCTGAAACTAAGTTGGATCAAATACAACTGCAGCCTCCTACCTCCCTCTGCAACAAAAAATCATCAGTTCCTGGTGTATGCTTAGTGCCACCGTGCACTGAAACACATCAATTTTGTATCAGAACAGGAACTCAACAGTATCCATGCAAATGAAACGTGGTGAGTAAGTGCTGAGTGTCATTAGTGATCTCCCGGGAGGCCTCTGCAACAACTACAGGCTGCGAGTCCAACATTTTGCCACTAAAATTCCTTCCTTAGGTATTTAAATATTTCATAAAAATTGAAGAAGCCATGATATATCCAGAAGAAGTGTGCTACCATCTAAGATTCCTTCTCTATGTTCTTTAATATATAAATATAATTTAAATATAATGTAATTTAATTATTTAATATATAAGCCTGCAAGTAACAACATGCTGCCACCCTAAAGGCCTCATTATCCTCAGTCCTCAGGTCACACCTCAACACTCAGCATCCTACCCAATGGCTGCAGCCTAAGTGAACTGGGAACACCTGATATCACTGGGGTCATGATTTCCACGGTAATTCTTCCTGCTCATCCATGTCCTAGTGAATATTTATGCACAAGACTTCAGGTCTAAATAAAGTAAGTAGAAAAAAATTAAAGCAGTATTGCAATTAGTAAAATATAGTGCTCAAAAATATATGTTCTTTGTTAATTAAAAAGTCTGTCTGCTAACCCTGAATTCTTTCAGAGATACTCTGAGGAGAGGATCCAGGCAAGTTCTGTACACAGTGGACACATGAGTGCAAACAACTGACAACATGGACATGTAGCAGACAAGACAATTACAGTTTGCCAATTTACCTGGAAGTGGAATAGGCATGCCAGGAAGGGGGACACGAAATGGAGGTACCATTACTGGTGGAAAAGCAGGAATTGCTGCAGTTGGTTGAGGTACTGCATGAGGAACTGCAGGAGGCAATGTCTGTGGGACTGGCTGGGGTACAGTCTGCACAGGTGTAGCAGAAGGAGCAGAGGTTGAAACACTGACTGATGGTGTGGCAACTGAAACACCCGAACTCGGGGTCTGGTCTTGTGTGGTAGGTGCTGATAAAAAAACACAAAGAACACCTTGTATCTTAGACACTGCAATATATTGCTGCAAACATACTGGCGCTCTGTTTCCCTGTACATAGCAGGTATGCTCAGATATAACCAGCAGGGAGATGCTCCTGGACAAAAAATACTTTGCCTTCTCTGGAACTTTAAATATTCACAAAGAAAGCCAATTTCCAATTTCAATTTCTCCCATTCTTTACACTTAACATGTCTCCACAGCAGAAGCAGGGCTGTATTAAAGGACAAACACAGGCTGAAATGAGGTTCTATTCTGTTCACAGAAACTGAACATTACAGCAAGTTTCCAGTGGCAACAGGCTATCCTCGTGTTACGTGAACAGGTTCTGCTTTTAACAGCAGCAGCACGTGCATGACAGCAGTCTGCCTTAAACTATGCTGGGCTGCGCCCCCAGAGCAGGAAAATATCAATAAAAATGTGTAAATAAGCAAGGAGAAGGAAAATACTTTTCCTCAAGAGCTGCAAGAGCTTTCTTAGTCTTCAGTGCCTCCCAGCAGGAAAACACACAACTGGCACCCAGTTTTATAATCCTTGCAGCATGATTGGTTTCAATTTCAAATTGTTTTAATTGGGAGCAAACAGTCTCACAGCACAGGCCAACAGGAACTTGAGACAAGTCTGCTTAAACTTGTAAACTCACTCTGTAAGATTTGGCGCAGACATGAAAGGAAAAAGTAAAAAAAAATAAAGAAACCACACCAATTTACAGCCATATTCCAATAGGTACACTGTGCATTTTCTATTACTATCAGAAACATTCCAAACAACATACCAGTGTTAGCATATTTAAATAAAGATTTTTGATCTTTTGATAAGCATTTCAGAAAGGGTGAAAGTTCTTAGCAGTGCCTAACATTTAGGGAAACAGAGCAGACAGTCAGTATGTGATTTGTAAGACCTAGGTCAAATCAGTACAAGGCAAGAATGAAGCTCAGCCAGAAGTCCCAGGGTTTTGGTTTTTTTAAAGCCAAGTCTAAGAGTTATAAAATTATTTTAAATTATAAAATTTCATCACCTAGGCACAGACACCAACAGTAACAGTTCTTGAAAGCAAAGACAAAGTTTAGCAGATAGAACAAGTAGAAGTGGAACAGATTGTCAGCATTCAACATTAGGAAATTCAACCTCACAGAGAAGGTGCATGAAGTGCTGCTCCCAAAGTATGACTAGCTCTCCCCAGCCTGCCACTGGGCCAGGAGCTGACACTGACCTCCCACCTGACTTGTTACTCAACACAGCAAATTAACACCAATACAAGTTCTCTGCTGCTCTAGTGACGTGTCCTCCCTCCAGCCTTAACGAAAGCAGAATTGAAGGGTTACCTAAACTTGACTCCCTTTTACACACAGACACTGAAGTCTGGGTTAAATGGTGAGTTAGTTGACTTGTCTCACCCGTTACAGGAAAAAGATGCCTTTTTCCAGGAAAAAGAATTCCAGAGAATGCAACTCTACCCCACAGCAGGACTGGAACAGTTCACCTCCTGCCCCTCTCTGGCCTGGCTCAGGGCACACCTCTGAGCCAGTGCAGCTACAATGCCCAATGTCCCAGTGCCAGATTCCTGCTCAGCACCAATGCTGTCTGTCTGTAGCCCTGCACCCAAGACAGGACACTCTCTGAGCTGCTCCTTGCGCTGCACACCTGGCTCTGGGCACAGGGACTGACCTCGCTCACTGTCTGCTGCTGACACACTCACAGCAAACAGACCCACAGTACTTACACACTTCGACCCACATGCACTGAGGCACCTGGGCTGCACACATGTACCAAAGGGCAGTGCAAACCACGCTGGTGTGTGCACAGCCATGCATTTATGTGCATGCTGCATCAATTCAGTCCCCTTTCCTTACTTGGAAAACCCCTACAAGCAAAGGCTCAGTCCATGGAAGCAGCAGTAATCTCCAGACTATCATTCAAAGATCACAAATGAACAAAAATGGCTCCAAGGACTTTCTTTTTCCTCTTTGTGGAACTCTAGAAAATAGGAACTGAGAAGGCTTAGGCAGAGGAGTAATGCTAATAAAAGCAATACAACAAAGAAACTCTATTCTGTAATCAACCAATGCTCACAGAGCAGCAGCTCTGAGACCCAACCTACAGAAACAGATGCCATGGAGAAAATGAGGAAATTGCTACAACTAAACTCCTACCTCAGATCAACATTTCTTGTCAAACACTTTTAAAAACAATTTAGCTCTATCTACAGTCAAAAGGAAATAGATGTGTAATAGCTCTGAGATGATGTGATAACAGCAGAAGAAAATTATACAAAGACCTGGAAGAATTCTTTGAGACTGGGGAGAAAAAAGTTTGCATGCAAGGTTCTTCTGGACTAAACACTGTACTTTAAATTCACACTCCATGCTGAAACAACTTTGTCCTGAATCCCCATGCTTTGCTGCAGCAATCCCCCATGCAGCAACCCCACCACCAGCTCCCCCCACTGCGAGGCCGAGACACCCCCAGGTACTCACTGGAGTTGGTCTGGGACACTGAGGTTGCCGTGGTGGTGGTGGAGGTGCTGGAGGACTGCGTGCTGGAGGAGGTGGATGGAGATGCTGCAGATGCAGGGCTGCTGGTGGTGGGGGTGGAGGCCCCCACGGCCTGGGCCTGGGCTGCCAGCATGGGTGTCAGCTCTGACTGCTGGATGACCTTGACCCCGTCCGGCTTGCTCCACGCCGACTCGCGCGTGCGTGCGTTGTAGAAATAGACCTGGGGAGAGCGGCCCCGTCACCTGCAGCTCACCTCAGGACAGGGCCTCTGGGCACCCCAACCCAGCCAGAGTGCCCAGGGCTCACAGCACAGCACCCACAGCACCCATCTCACCTTCCCGTCCGGAGTTTTGTTCTCTACCCAGATCTCCTCGGCTGGGGGCATTGCTGGTGTTCCCGGCGCAGAGACCGGCGGCATTCCTGGAGGGAACATCATACCAGGAGGTGGTGGCATGCTACCCATGGGAGGAGGCATAAATGGTGGTCTCTAAAGGCATATAATAACAATAATGATGATAATGATAACAACAATGTAATGTCAAGCAGTTTTCCTTAGCTGCCCTAATTGTCCCCATCACTTGAGCTCTGAGTGTCACCCCGAGCCCTGGTGCTGCTGAGGAGCTGCAGAGCTCACAGCCTGCGTGACAGCTGGGAGCAGCAGCACACCCTGGGTGGAAATCAAACACAGGAGACACCCACAGCCAGGCCTGGGATCCACAGTAGCTCTGCTTGGTTCTCCAAACTGCAATTAAAATAGTGAATTTAATCCATAGTGGCACGTGGTACCATTCACCTCCTCAGCCTGCCCACAGCCCACACAGCACTCACACTGCCCTAACGGGAAGGCACCCCCACAAAGCAATTAATAATAGCACAAGGCAATTAAAACAATCCATTTATCATTCACAAAGGTGCTGTCCCTTGCAAACTGTTCAGGCCTCAGAAAATCAGACACAAGACCTCAAACCATCCATCAGTTTAGCAGCAGAGGGACTGAGCAGAAGCTACATTTGCACACCACAGGTATGC